>NW_019416268.1:679624-681616 GCF_000390285.2 Anoplophora glabripennis | reverse complement strand
AAAAAAATAAATTTTAATTGTTGTTGTATTTGTTACCAATTTTTTTCAAAACCGATTTATCTCGCAAACCGTTCATTTTTTCGAAATAAATAAAGAGTACCATTTTTAAAGAAAAACCTTCAGAGTATCTAATAATAATATTTTCAGTTTGATAAAATTACTTCTGTCAAAATTTTGAGAAAAATTGTGATAGGGCCAGTCCGTTTCTGGACACCTGATAATAGCAAAAAGTTGATTTTAGCATCAAATCGTAGAGCTCCATGTGTAATACAACGTTCGAAAATTTTATAAAAATATACAGGGTGGTTTCAAAGTTATAACCCTAAACGTTAATTTCTAGGTACCCCTTTGACCCCCTATAACTCCTTTAGGGGACACATTAGGAAAAAAAATTATAGGAAGGACTAGTTTTATTTTGACCTCCCCTATACACTCCCGAGAGATTAGGAGGTACTTGCCGGACACCCTGTATACGGCTACATTTCCTAGTGCTTGGAAGTCTGCTAACATCATTCCATTACCAAAAAATAGTAATCCGACTGAATTAGGTTATCTTCGACCTATTAGCATACTTCCTACACTGTCTAAAGTTTGTGAGTTAGTTTTGAAAAATCGGATATCAAAGTAAGTATATATTTGGTAATAATATTATTCCAGATTGCCAGTCTGGCTTTAGGTCACAGTATAGTACTACTACTGCATTATTACATATAACAGACGATATTGTGAAGGCTACTGATGAGGGAAGAGTGACTTGTCTTGTTTTGCTGGATTATAGTAAGGCGTTTGATACTTTGGATCACGATATTCTCATCAGTAAGTTAAAATTTTATGGATTTGATGATTCACCCGCGTCTCTAATCAGTAGTTTCTTGCATGATCATAATCAAAAAGCAATTTCTGACTCAAGGGTGTCAGACGCCTTAACAATAAATTTTGGCGTACCTCAAGGTTCCATACTTAGCCCCTTATTATTTTCTATTTACATCTCGGACTTCAATCATGTTTTAAATATTATGTAATATTCATCATTACGCTGATGATTATCAAGTATACTTCAACTTTTTTATTGAAGACTTACAGTTCGCTAACGAAGCAATCAAAAACGATTTAAATTCCATCTAATATTATCCTTTTCGGTCCCAGAATTAAAAGAATCTCTAGATATTAAAATAGAATTGAGTCTATAAAAATTAGTAATGAATGTAAAAACTTAGGTCTGTGGTTTGATGAAAGTTTGAGGTTCTCCAAGCATATAAATTATTTATGTCAAGTCTCTTATAGTATTTTAAAACAGCTGTACCCTAATCGAGACCTAATGAACTCGGAATTAAAACTAAACCTCTGTAATGCTTTAATAATCTCAAAAATCTCATAGTGCGATACTGTCTATGGACCCGCACTTTTAAAGACTGATTCGACATGTTTACAGAGAATTCAGACTTGTTGCTTCAGATTTGCTTTTGGTATAAAAAAATTTGATAGTGATATTACTAACTTGATTCACAACTCTAATCATATGAAGCTTGGTAAACTTCGTAAATTACACTTACTGTGTAATATTCATAAAGTCTTAAGCACTCAGTCCGCGCCATATTTATTTAATAAACCACACAAACATCACAAAAATACTTTGAATTTTGATACCCGGTATGCCCATTTGCTTGAAATTCCTCGCCACGCCACTGCTCTGTACACTAGAAGTTTCTCTTATATTGCACCTAAGGAATACAACAATTTCCCGGCCTAGTTTAATAATTTTTATTTAAATTATTATTATTATTATTATTATTATTTTAATATGTATTACGTTACAAATATATTGATTTATATTTATAACTGTATCTTCATTAATGTAGCTTCAATAATAATAACTATATATAACTATATTTATATCAAAAAATTATTTAGAACTAGAATATAAAATGTTATAAAAGGATACGCATAGATAGTCAACCAAAATATTAACTAACCGTTTTTTCGCGAACGTGC
>NW_019416268.1:652655-678935 GCF_000390285.2 Anoplophora glabripennis | reverse complement strand
TATTATTATTATTAAAAAATTGATGTAATAATAACTTGTAAAGTACAATTGTTTTTCGGGTTCTTATGTCGTGGTCTGTATCGCCTGTTCCAAAATTATAATCTCGGTCGCGACGAAGCTTTTGCTGAGTCACCATTGACAATGCCGACAGTGAAGAATAGTGAAACGTATGAAAACATTGGATCCGATCATTTACAAAGGCCACTACGGAAAGTCTCAGAGAATGTCTGAGGAGCGGCCTTAGAATTAACGACAAAAACCACAGAGTCTAGCGCGAAAACAACAAAAGCAGATCAAAGATTCCTAGAGCTATGGCTGTAGCTGGAGGCGACCAGGTACTTACACCATGACATAAAAACCCAAAAAACTTTGGTCCTATAAATAATAGCACGGGCCATAAAAACTAGAACCACTAATTTATTATTCTTACTTCTCTAAAATCTATGTTGTTTTAAAGGAAAATCTTTTAAACTTGAACTTTATTCTAATCCGACCATGTCAATTCTTGACTTTACATCTGGTTACTAGTTTAATAAAAGAACGATATCGTTCTTTTGTCTATCTTGAATGTTAGGGATAATTATGAGGGGATCATTTAGGGGCGAATTACCGGGCTTAAGCCGACCCTGTCCCTTCTACGACTTTCGAGTTTTCAAAGGTAGGAATCGAATTCCGTTCACCCCACCCCATCGACGATTTAACGGCCTTATTAATTCCTCTCACCCACTGAAAAAATACACGGCAGCGCTGCCCCCTCCGAATTCGTTCCTACACAAGCGAACGTCCGTAAATCGCGATCGACCCAACCCTTTACATTAAGCCATTTAAAATTTTATTTCAATTACACAACCGAGCTCCCCCAAATAAGCCATCGGATGCCGGAAATGGATTGTATAAGTTTAATGCAATTGCGGCCATGTATCTCAGCGAGACAATAAATAACCTCTGACCTAACGGTTCGGGATCGTCCGACAAACAACTTTATTTTCGCAGTTGATGCCGGATTGCCAGGAGACGGGCAGATTTGTGCCGGGAGACGGCGGTGTGACAGGCGTTAAATGTGACATTCGTCTTACAGTCTTATTTAGGAACGGTCCAAATCTCACGTTTGCTTGAGCAGTGACTCCTGAGTTATCGTGAGTTGGCGCCCCACAACCACAACCCCATCCCTGACTGTTCCCTGATAATTCTGATGTAGGATTTCATTGCATTTGATATTGATAATAAAATCATATCAATAGATAATATTAAATCGCGTTAATATACAGAGATGGCCAGAAGTACGGAATAAAATTCATATCTTTTGAATGAGTTATTTTTTTTTTTAAACGCCGAAACACGTTAACTGATTTTGATTTTTTCCCATCTTTCGGTTATATAATAATTAATTTTTCTTCAACTCCCTAACCCCCAGCTACCCCTGCTTTTTTTCAAATGGAAACATAAGGCATGAGAGGGCTCGTTGAAAAGCTTACAGAAAACCGAATCCAGCCACACCAAATAAACAAGTTTTATTTTTTCAATAACAAGTTTTTTTTTTCATTTAGAAATTGAAACAACTAGATAATTTACAAAAATAAACTCAATGTCGCAAATGCTGAAAATGTCCTCCATTCACTATTTGGCATTCTCCAAGACGATAGTAAAAGCTGTCCACAGCATTCTGAATGACTTCAGCTGGTAAATTATGCATCTCCGCCCTAATCTTGTTCTTTAAATTCTCAATATTATGCGGTCTGTCCTGGTAGACTCTTTCTTTCAAATATCCCCAAAGAAAATAATCCAGGGGCGTTAAGTCGGGGGATCTTGGCGGCCATTCAACTGTACCCCGTCTACCAATCCAGCGGTTTGGAAACATTTCATCTAAGTATCTTCGAACATCAATACCAAAATGTGGGGGAGCGCCATCTTGTTGGAACCTAATTCTTTCATTCGGTATATCTGGATCAATTTCATGAGGGAAAATCACAGCTAGAGCAGGTATCAGGTCAAATGTTAGAAAATCCAGGTAGCGTGCGGCAGTAAGATTTTCTTCAAAAAAGAATGGGCCCAAGATTCTGTTATTGATGATACCTCCCATACATTAACTTTTGTGGATGCTGCGTATGCGATTCGCATGTCCAGTGTGGATTTTCCTGGGACCAAAAGCGATAGTTGTGCCTGTTAACCACTCCATTTAAATAAAACGTAGCTTCATCCGAAAAAAGTACGTCTCGTTGAAAATCATTATTGTCGTCACACCGTCTCATTATTTCCTCACAAAATTGTAATGGCCTATCATAATCGTCTTCCAAAAGCTCTTGGACAAGACATACCTTATAGGGGTGGTATTTCTCTTGTTTCAGAAACATTCGAATTATAGTTCGAGAAGCATCGTGATTGGGGCCCAATGAAACAGTTGAAGTATGAGGATTTTCAACAAGTTCTAATGCAATGTTTCTTTTTTTCATTCAAAGCACGTGCCCGTCCAGTTTTGAGCAAAGTCTGTACTGTACCGTATTCCGTCAGTAGTTGGATTGGAATTCATCATCTTTGGCATTTAAATTTTGTCAAATTTTGTAGACCGTATGTCCTTAATTTTTCCTAGTTTTATACGTATTTGATTTTGTTTTAAGAAACGAAAAAGACAATCTATACAAATCTTGAACCTTTGCGATTGCAGTTTGAATTTTCTTTAATGCAAATATTTCTATAGATCGCCTTCCTATAGGTTCAATGTCAGCCAAGTATTTTTTTTCACTTTTTAACGCACAAATTCTAACGGACACTTTTCTTAAAGAACTAGACATTTCTATGGCGTCATTCATCGATATATCCGCTTCGTGCTCGAATTCCCTAACACAAATTGTTTATCACATAACATTCCCGATCTGATAAATTCAGCGGCTTACCACTACCCCCGACTACGGCCTTACTCGTACACGATTGCATTTTTAAAAAGATGCACATTTCCGTGTCTTTTATCAGGCCTTTCAAGGAAAGCACTTATTTCAAAAACACTCTGTACAGCTTTTTATACACGATATACAAGTGTACATACGCAGACTGAACATATTATCGGAACATTATGCGAAAAGAACAACACATTCCAAGCAGAGAATACACAAACTTTTCTTTAAGTTTGAGTGTGAAACAACATTTCTCATAACTATATATGTAATTAAGGTCAGAACAGAGGTAGGTACACAACTATCAATTTCTAGTTAGTAGATGATGATTCTGATATACTTTTAATGCACTAATAGTACTCAAAATGTATTTTGCGTTCCATAAATGATGACAGGACAATACATTTCACACTTTAATGGCACGACAATATCCGATTGCGCAGATGTATTAATACCAACTGGCGTGAACTGAAATAATAGAAAACTTATTAATAGTATATGGATATAAAAATTTGTAACATTTTTTAATGAAGAGAGTGTATGCCGTACTGGTATATTAACCTATATTAAATAATTAAAAGATATCTGCACTGTAAATCGCACTAGTCGGTAAAATACTCGAATTTACGTCGACTGTAATTAAAGCTTTTTAATGTAATTTTCTTTATTATTATTTTAATTAATGCAGATGAGTACCTATATAATGAAACAAGTGAAATTAAAATATACATATACCGAAATTAATATTTTACAAGTACATTAAACAATGAATAAATGATTTTGATGACATTCTATACACAACGTAAATATATTAATGTACATATGGTACCAGGAAAGTTTTACAATACATCTCTAATTTTCATAATTTTTCAAATATTTTCCACCATACCTACGCTACGCACCTGTTACATCCTTCGGAATTATTCATCAAACCAACTTCAGAGATCTGGATAGTCATCATCCCACTTCATTATAAGATTCTAGAAACATGAGCATTGTCTTCACAAGAGCGATATTTTTCACGGAACATCTTTGAAACAAATTGCTTGTTTGGGGTTCTTCTTACCTCAAAATGGTTATCCTAGCACAGGAATATTTCCTCTAGGCATTGAGGAATACTCAAATTAAAATTGAATAATAATCTGTTGTTGACCAAGATGCGTGCTTTTCCACAGCTACAGTTCAGAAACAAGTAACACAGAGAAGTTATCGTGTCGCCTGTAGTGTGGACTTGAGCCTCCCTCAACCCTTTCCAATTCATCACAACATTTAGCCATAAATTCGCATCATTGCAAAACTTTCCTAGTACCCTTTGTACGTAAGGTACTTATTATTCATTGCTAAAAATATTGTAATAATGATTTCTAGAATATAGTGTCTTTCAACACTGAACAATTTATATCACCAGATGTTACTTTTCAGTAACATTCCATATATTTTTTGAATAGTTGTTATATAAATTGTTTGTGTCTATGTGTGTATTTGTGTAAATACAAATTATGACTAGATTTATTATATATTATATTGAATTTAAACCAAATATTTTCACATGTATAATGGCACATACTCCCGTATATAGAAAATGCAATTATGTATAAATGTGGATGATTAATAAATAAATCAATTCGATTGAATGGATTTTATAATGAATATAAATTTAAAATAAGTAAATAATTAATTTTTCTATTACAGCATTTAAAAAGGGCTACGAAATTATTTTAATCTACAGTGTTAAAAAAATTCCAAATTAAATAACGTAAATGATATTTATTTTACAGCTACTATTTCTTTTTGGGTAATAACTTGTAATATATTCATAATGATTCCATCTAGATCAGCGAGCCACATGCAATTATTTTTGGTCTCAAAGAAATGGAGCAAAAAGCTTTTCCCCAGAAGAGGCTTTTATTTAACCCAGAATTATTAAAAAACGACGAAGGAAGAAGGAAAAGTAACTAAAACCAACGCCTTTATTATAATTTATGGACATGTAACTGGCCCCGAAGTGCTAATTTCTCCTCCTATGGTCGATAACTTGTTCCAGATATTAGTTGGGGATCAAACTTTATTATTAATGGACTTGTGAACTTATTGGTCGAAGTTTCACGAAAAACGTCCGAACTTTATGTATTAAAAGTTATATACTTTTGGATCAATCTAAAATTCTCACAGTAACGGTTGTTCAAGGCGAAAGATATACACAGAAATGTGCGTGAACTATGTCTAAATGAAGAGAAAATTATGTTGCTATTGGTACTAAAACGTTCTGGAGAAGCGCCAGCCAGAATAAAAAAAGGGAAGAAATCGCCTGTGGAAACTGAGTAGTCTAACACGTGTTTGTAGTTTTAGATGCAGACGATGTTCTTAATAAACTACTTTTATTCTATCTTATACACTGTACCTAACTAACAATTATACAATACAGGCTATTTGAAATAAATTTGAATCCTGTAAATCATGTAATCTGACATCGTCGCCATGACTTTTAATGTTCTGTTGGTGGTGCTATAAGTTTCTTCAGAAGGTATTCAGCCATTGTACCTTTCTTGAAAAACAATCTTCCCAAAGTAGATAATAATTTTAATTACTTGAATTGACGGGAATTTCATTGCGATATTCGCAAATTCAAAATTAGATATTATTTAAGTAAAGTAGATATATTATTATTATTATTGTTACTGTTTAGAAATTTATAATATCAATAAACAAAAAATAATTTTAATAAATAAAAATTCAGCATTGCTAAAATGTATCAAAAAGTGAGGTGATGAATATATACACGAGGTCGGCCCGAGCGGCGCGGCGCGCAAGTCAAAATGTATATTGTTAATAGGTAAAGTAATACGCATTGCAATGTAATTACTCCAAATAACTCCTCGGTATTTTGTCAAGGGATGTTTAAAGATTACTTTTAAACTTTAGTAACATCAAAAACTTGATTTTTTGTTATTGTTTTTGAGTCTTGAAAATTGCTGTTTTTGCATTTTTTCGTACATTAAATTGTTTATAACTCAGAAACCGTTGATTTTAGGAGCATAGTGCATAGGAACTATTTTGTTTAGAATACTCCGAAATACCTAATAAAACTTTTTCCGGAGCAAAACAAGTTATTTTTGCGATTTGTTTAAAAAAAATTAGTTAAAAAAAATTGTGACCAGGTTACCGGCCGGTAACATTTTGATCCTCATTCAGGGACATCTCACGGAGGTGATTATTCAAAAAAATCGAATCCACTAACTTTTTCATACGAAGCCGCCGATTTTGCCTTGTCTACTTTTATTTGAGGGTGAGTACTGATAGTGAGGGACAATTTGCAGAATGCAGGTACTGAAAAGAGTGCATTTTAATTCTTTGCGTAGAATATACGTGTTACAGAAAACGGTGGTAATATTGAACAATTCTTGTGAGAGAACAGTCAAGTTGTGGTAGCTCCGTGTACACGGAGTATTGAGACGCCCAGTACACCCTTGTCCTGTTTTCTGGATAAATTGTGAATTTATACGCATTATTTATAGAAAGATATCACTGTTCGTTCCAAAAAGCAACAAACTTATGCACAGAATATTTTGCAGATACATTCCACTTCTAAGATACGACGATTTTGTAAACATAAATCTTTAATGAGCTTCCGAATGCTACTAAGAAGATATTAAATATAATTGTGCCATTATCGGAATACAGCGGAGAGCCAATTACAGGGGAAGAAAGCTTAGCTCGATATTTAAAAAGCTCGTAAATTACTTTATGTTTCGCGAAAGCTCAATTTCTCCTCTAATACGCTGCTTTATCGTTTTTTGTCCGAATGTTATGTTCTCGAGGCCATTAGAAGCACGCATCTCGAGAGATGCTAATATTCCGCTATAATAAGATATAATGAGTGGTAAATCTCAATAAGGACTCCAGTTGGGTTCTGCGAAGGGTAATGAAAATAAATTTGAAATAATAGACCCTCCTAGAGCAATCAAAATTTTTTTTGGGCCATATCTGGGAGTGGTTTTTATGTCGGTAGGATTTTATGGAGCCATTTCTCATAATCTGAGCAATAACGATCCTTTTAATAAACGCCAGAGATGCAAAAGGCGTTACCGAATTTCATCTCACTCATAAAAAAATTGTGGTATGTATTGGTTAATTATTATTATTAATCCTGGAATAAGGCATTAAATTTTAGTCATTTTTAGTATTAATCTAAATATTCGTATTAAAATAACCAAAGCCATGTCGCTTTTCAAACAGCGAGCCTTTATATATACAGGGTGGCCAAATGAAAACGAAACAGAGCCATTTTCAGGAACTGCGTCAAGTTTGTAGAAAAACGCTCAGACCCGTCGATTTTACATTAAAGGGGGACATTCTTTGCTGGTATTTTTGACTCCGCCACTTTCACCCCCAAGCAAGGGTAAGCATCATCCCAAAATATTTAAATGGCATTGGGGGTTGAGTAATATTTCTTTTGAAAGCTCTTACAATTCTCTTTACAATTCCACCCAATACTTTGAAAAAAATTTACATTTTAAAATTTATACATATTATGTTTAGTTGCTTACTTACTACTTGGTTGATTAAATGTTCAAACTGATGACCACCCGCTTCCATACAAGAATAAAGGTTTTGTTCGAACAGTTCGCGCACTTTCCGAAGCATTTCCGGAGTGATTCGACGGCATTCGTCGACGATTGTTTGACGCAAATCTTCCAGCGACGCTGGATGTGTTTTATAGATTTTACTTTTTAGGTATCCCCACAAAAAGAAATCAAGGGGCGATAAATCCGGTGATCGTGGATGCTACTCAATGCTGCCTCTGCTAATCCAATTCCGTAGAAAACGTTGGTCCATATACTGACGGACAATTAACGCATAATGCGGAGGTGCACCGTCCTGTTGAAAAATCAAATGATCTTCATCATATTCTGGAACACTTTCAATAATATCAGTCAAGGCAGGGACAATAGCGTCTTCCAGTAATTGCAAATACATTTGGCCAGTCAAATTAACAGGTAGGTTGTGGGTCACAAGCCGGTCACCGAAAATTCCAGCCCGTACATTTAATTTTTCCGGTTGCTGTGTATGAACCTTGTGAAAAACTTACCGTACCGTTCAAGAAAAAAATGCATTCATCAGAAAAACAGATGTTAAAAAGGAACTGTGGATCGTTCCCTGCTCGCTCACTCATTATTTCGCAAAATTGCAAACGGCGGTCATAATCATCCTCATGAAGTTCCTGGACTAAATGTATTTTGTATGGATGGAATTTATTCTTCTTCAAAATGGTTTGTATGCTAGTTCGATTGATCCCAGACACAGATGCCAGCTGCCTCGTACTTAATGTAGGATCAAGATGAACTTGTCCCAAAACTGCAACTTCACTAGCTTCATTAACTATAGGTTTTTCAATTTCTCGTTTTTTATTGGCTACGTTCCCTGTCTCTTGAAATTTTTTTACTAACTCTAGAACATACTTCCTCCTGACATGTCGATCTTGATGTTGTTCATTAAATAGCTGAGCTGTTCTATTCGCACATTTATTGTTCATAAAGTAAAGCGAAATGATATCTACCCTTTCCGCAATGGAATAAACCATAGTGTTTAATTTTCAAAAACACAATTAAATAAACTACCAACCAACGCTTCCAAATAATACTAGAAAATAATTTGGAATCCACTAATTTTACGTTCATTGTGTGTGTATAGCATTCATTTCTGTTTTTTACAATTGTTTTTTTTTACGAAAGTGATAACAAATCGCCAAAAACCAATGTAACGCAAGAAATACTAAATTTATACCATTGGCGTACTTAACTCGAATGACTGACATTTTTACCGTTACTAATTGTTTGTACATAAGTTTCAACTTTAAAATCAAAATTCTTAATAAGTATTGGGCGGAATTATAAAATTTAAAGTCTGTTGTAAAGAGAATTGTAAGAGCTTTCAAAAGAAATATTACTCAACCCCCAATGCCATTTAAATATTTTGGGGTGACGCTTACCCTTGCTTGGGGGTGAAAGTGGCGGAGTCAAAAATACCAGCAAAGAATGTCCCCCTTTAATCTAAAATCGACGGGTCTGAGCGGTTTTCTACAATCTTGACGCAGTTCCTGAAAATGGCTATTTCGTTTTCATTTGGCCACCTTGTATAATAGATTTAATATGTTTTGACATACATCTTATTTTCCAATAGCTGAAAATTTCTTTATATAAATATTTTTCATTATTGTTTTCTGTAAAATTTTTCCATCTTCTAAATTGTTTTGAAAATTGTTTCACAAAAAAAGATTTTGTAAAAAGATGCAATAATAAATAATTAAGAGATTAAGAAACAAAAGTGTCTGTTGAAGAATTCTTTACAGATAAGAAAACTTGATTCAACCATATGACTTAAAATAAGCAAAATAAGAAAGAATAAGCTAAATACAATAATTTAAACATACAATAAACAAAGTAATAAAGCGCGTACACAACATTTATTTAAATGATATTCCTTTCGATGTCAAATATTCTAATTCTACTATATCCTAAAGAAAAAAATAAGCAAGTTAGTAAATAATTAAGCAACTTCTATTGCTATATTGGATAGAAGTTTCAAAACAAAATCTTCATCTCAAGTTTCTAAACTTGTATCAGATATTTGATATAGATGGAAACCTAAGATGATAAAAGTCTAGTTAGTGAAATATGTTGCCCATGAAACGTCTACTATTATAAACATTTACATATTTTTTTAATATATTTGCGCATCCGCTGAAATAAATTTTACCAGACAGCCTTATAATGAATTATGTGATTCGAAGACATACGATATTTGAATGCTAATATTGGCAATGTTTTTGTATGTATTATTCCCGAATTTTCCTTTGTTTTCGTCAAACAGTGTTTTGTATTATGTCCCTTCTGAATAAAAATTAGATTGAAGATAACTAAAAAAATACGAGCGATTGGTTTTATATGAAGGAGAATTCTGTTTTAAATGGTCGGATACCTCGAAAAAAATAATTTCAAGACAAAGAAAACGCGTAAAAAATATCAACCAATCCTCATCGCCTATTAAAAAATAGACAGGCAAATAAATTTGAGATTCACACTATGAAAGATGATATAAATTATATTTCTTTAATCAAATATTCTTGTCAACATTTCTATTACAGAATTCGAGTCGAAGTATAAGGGTTATATTTATCACCCTGTGGCGTACAAGGTGTCGACTTTTTTAAACGTCTGCATCTGACAATGTCCGCAAAAACTCTCTGAAAAGGACTTAACCCGTTTTAAATCCGTCGGGCTTACACATGCTGTTGCAAAATCCGAAGATAAATCCGAGTAGACCATTTCAGTTGTTGACCGCTTCAGTTATCTCCTTAAAGAGGATATTTTGTCGTCTTGGGACCACCTTAAAATGTGTGCTCAACCCATATAAATTTGTCCCTAATTTAGGCCAAACAGCGAAGCTTTTAGTGTCGAGATAGCCCTCAGAGTCTTCTATATGCTTCATAACTAGGTTGGTAAACACTCTGGTATTTTTTAATTGATAAACAGACGCGAGAGCTACTTCTGGAATAAAATTATAAGGAGATATTTGCAGAAAGAAAATCTCGCCTAAGGTTTAATATCGGCATATATATTTTTTTGAAAAAAACGTTTTTAATTTTTCATTAGAAAGTGAGACCAAAATCTGGAACTGCACTCTATTTTTTGGCAATAACCTTATTGTTCCATTCATCTATATCCTGGATGTCACTTCTTTGCAAATAAATTCATCTTGTTCTCTTGCTGCTTGTCGCAGGCTGTTTAACATCCGAAGACAATGGTTTTCTGGATAATTCATGTCCTGTTCCACAGACAATATAGCGTATCGCTACAGACTGCTACTTAAATGCTGGAAATTGGCAACCCGAAATGGAAGCAGGGTCTCCTTAGTCGGCTTCCAGCTATAAAATTTAGCGTGGTAACTCTTCTACTTGGTAATAGGCGGCAGTTCCAGCGGTGGCTTTGTTGCCAAATAATAACTGCTAAATAAATTTAATGCTTTCAATGATGTAATTAAAGAGATATGGAACTTATCTTGTGTTTGGAAATCACATTTGCCTTAAATGTTAAATAAAATAAATCAAGTTAGAATTAAAACTATGAATTTACCTAATTAATTATTTATTTTATATCACCTTGGAATGGGAAAATTCAAAAACTCGAAAGTAATGTTTTTAGATTTGTGCGTCGACTTCCAATATGGTACGATATCAAAACCTATGTTTAAAAAAATTGCATTATACAGATTGTGTATCCTTAGATGGGTACTGCCTCTTATTGTTGATTTCTTTAGATAGGTAAATAATTATTTATTGACACAAGTGTTGCATATTATGGATGTCATTGGTAGTGCCCATATTTGTGACACAAGGTGTTCAAAAAAATTAACACAATGTAAAATTGCTGGAACCTCAAGGAGTAGTTGAATACGAAATTTATTTAAAAAAAAACAACAAATCATCAATCAATACAGAGATAAGATAATGCGTTCGCTACTGCTGTTGCAATTTTTAACTAACTTTTTTGTTTTTCGACATACTGACTTCGGACCGTTTCCATTCAACGCAGAACGGACAATCAGAACCAGAGTAGTGGGGAGATTTTTTTAATTATTTTTTCAATTCAACGCACCGTTTCCGAATTATAAGACCTTTTTTACTGTATCACCTCACACACCTCTTCTTTCCGAAATTTATTTTCCACATACGGACTTCGGACCTTTTCCATTCAACGCAGAACTGTCATACAGAACCAGGGGTGTGGGGAGATTTTTTCAATTATTTTTTCGATTTAACGCACCGTTTCCGAGTTATACGGCCTTTTTACTATAACACGACATACCTCTTGTTTCCAAAATTTATTTTCGACATACGGACTTCGAACCTTTTGCATTCAACGCAGAAAAAACATACAGAACCCGGGAGGGAGGGGTTGACATTTTTCAATTATTTTTTCGATTCAACGCACCGTTTCCGAGTTATAAACACTTCTTTATCTATGATGTCACACACATTGCTCCCGATTTTTTTTTTTGACATTCGGGTTTTGACGTTTTTCACTGGTTCACCATGGGAGATTTATTTGTTCACTGTTTTTTTTCTTTCATATATTGTGACACCCCGCTCTACGTCACTCACCGAGTGCTCTACTCAGAACCAAGGGGAAATTTGTTCATATTTCCAGCCATTTCCGAGTTACGAGCAAAAAGCGTTTTTTTTCTTATACTGTGTGACATCATAGATCGATAACGAATGCTAAAAAGGCTACGCGCTCTATCCCACGCTCCCTCCCTAGGTGTCCTGAAATTGCTGGGAAGACTCCTGAAGACAACAGAGAGAGAGAGAGATAAGCTCTCTATGAGGACAGAGTCACTCTATCTCTATGAGGACAGAGTCACTCTATGTCTATCGCACACTATAACTCTATCTCTCTCGCACACAATCAGACAAAAACGACAGAAACGAACTTTCTTTTAAAAATTATATTTATCATTATTAGAATAACCCATTTTAATTTAAAAAATTTAAAAAATTACAATGGGTTATATTCTGATGACGAAAAATAAAACATAATTAACTGTATTATTCAAATAACAATAATGTGCAAAAGTTCTTCAAGAATATTGGCAAATTTACTTTGGAGGAAGAATCCCGTCAACGAACACTAAAAAATATTATTAGAAACCGTAGGTGGCCAGAAAACAGCCCCGATCTCATTGTCAGTCCTTAAGACATATTTTTTTACCTGAAAATTTACAAATCTTGAAAGAAAAATACAGGACGAAATGCTTGATAATTTTGAATTTGTTTTTGAAGCAATTAATAGTAATTTAAAACATTTTTTCAACTGTATCATCACAATCACTTGCATGTTGATTTGTAAAAATTGTAGGTATATTAATGTTATTTCGTTTTTAGTTATTTAAAATATTATTTCGAATTTTGTTTGTTTGGAAATATATTTTCTGCAGTATTTCAATTCCAAAAAATGAAAATAGTAGGTAGCTAATTAACGAAATTATGATTAAATAACTTAATTGTAACACCGCTGCAGAATATCATATGAAACTACATAGATATTCGTTGATTCTTTAAAAACATTTCTATCAATACCTACATCATACAATTAAGTAAATACAGTAACGCAAAAAACAGATATTGATAAGAAAGTGTACAAAAGAAATCCGTAAGTACGCCTGGCAACATTACCAAAGTCTTGTTTATATGTTGCTAGGATACGGGTAGGTATGCGGGCTGCTGCATTTGATTCTTCCTAAAATTCTGCTAGTGGTGTACTCTACCGGCAATTCGGAAATTTAAAACTGCCGGCCTATTCCAGTAGCAGTCTGTGGCGATAGCTATTTTGTCTGTGCCTGTTCTATGGAAACCACTTTTCTTTCACATTCTCCTGTTACTGCCCTTGACTTGACTTTCCAAGATTAGCTTACAAAAATGTGCGAGACAAACACTTCAATACCGGAGGCGAGTTACAAACAAGTTCCAAACAACGTCATTGTTATTAGTTTACAAAGTTACAAACTTAAACTATCAAGCAAACCGCACATGCGAGCATTCCGGAAAATTAGATTAATGTATAGCTAACTCCTTGTTTGTGCATCTCAAAATTGAAGTTATAATATCTGACAGAAATTATATGGCATAGCTGGACAGTTTTTCTGGAAATGTTGCATTAAATATTACATATTTTCCACTCCCTAATACATATCTAAATGTATATCAAGTGAAACACTGCGTAATTCAATAACAAACAAAAACAGGAATTTAGCTGTCGTTATTAAAACAAATACGCTTGCTGCAAAAGATAAATTACATTGCTAAACAATAGATTAATGTCTTTCTTGAGATACAAAGACCTGCATGTCTTTCTTGAGATACAAAAGTTTTGTATTATACAAGATTTAAAAGACATTAATAGCCCTTTAATATCAATCGCATCAGCATTGCATGGTTGATGAGCTACAAAAAGAAAAGTGGTGTGAACAAGGAGGAAGAAACCACAGAAAGTGATAAAAACAGGATGTTCAAAACGTCCTGCTTTTGCATCTGTTTAACTGTGAATAAATTCTGCTCCTGAGATATTCCGGATGTAAGCTTTAGACGAGGATATCTGATTTGCGAGATCCAGGATTCCAAACGTAGTGCAGTCACTTCCGTCTAAATTGCAGACAATACAGCGATAATTGCTAGGCAGAGCTCTCGCCAGCATGTATGTTATCTGTTGCTTGGCACTCGCAACCCATGTAACCAGAAATACCCTCACAATAGGCCGGCTTCTCCGGCGCAGTCTACTCATTACGTACGATGCATTTACAGTCATACATTCTAGTCCAAATATTGTTCCATTTTCGTGATCTTGAGTTTCAGGTCAGGTATTTTTTTCAACACAGAAGTCCGGGGTCGGTTAGTTAGTAGTAGTAGTAGTTCAATTGAAAAAAGTACGCTGATGATGCCATATTTAGATTTTTCTTTCTTTTTAAAAATGCTATGTAGTTTCTCATTTTCTTAGTAAATATAGTTACCCATAAGTATATCACTTTGTAAATTTATACTTTTTTAAATATATTTTCTTTTGTTCTAATTGTTTATTTACTTCTAATGAATACAGTTTCCTTAGAAGTGCCTTTTTGCTCCAATTATCACTTTAAAATAAAGCATTATTTAGTTCTTTTTACAACCAGTTTGATAGCTCTATTTTCAATTAGCTTTTCCAATCAGAAATTCTGATTTGGTGAGCATATAAGTATGTGTGGTAAAGTTTAGAAAAAAAATACTCTTTAGCTTTAGACAATTACTGTTACTTTTTGTTACAATTTTCCCTACCAAACTTCAATAATATAGACTAGACGAACATCAACATATAAAGTTCCTGGAAACTTTTATGAAAAATATAAAACTTTTTCAAAATATTATGCATCTTCACCCCTCCCTCCATGTCGATGATGTCGGAAGTTACGAACAAACTGACACCATCCCAGTGGCAAAAACATTCTAAAATATTTCCATGCGATATTCTAACAGTTACGTGAAAATGGCCCTACGACGATTCTGATCCCTCTTTTCGTTGCGAAAACAGGCACATAAAGAGGATTATGCAGACATTTCTGCAAAATATAACCCTGGTTCAGTGCACTGCTCTCTCCACATCGACTTTTTTTTTATTCTCCCAACTTCGTTTGGAGTTCAGGGAAATTTCGAGGTAAGGGGTGTGTTCCGGTTTGTTTACGACCTCGGTGCTTTCAGGTGATTGCAGAAAAACTTTAGCTAACATTTACTCAATTTGATTTAATCCAAAGTAAATGAATTGTTGATTAAAAAGCAAACATGTGAAATTTAAGACTAGAAAAGGCGAACCAAAAAGTCGAAGAGAATGTACAAATCAACTGATGAAGGTGCTACATCAGAGTAGTATGACATTTTCCTAATATTTGAAGAAATTTTCTGCATTCTTGTTTCAGGTTCTTTGAAGTAATTGGTTTCGAACAGTTCGAACTTCATATACTAATTGCTGACCTCTAAATAAAAGTCACAAGTCACCATATCTATCGCTTAATGAGTCTACAAAAAAAATATGTCTGCATATTCTTGGTTTTAAAATAACTTAGTTTGTAACACATACTTTTAATGGGAAACCAAAAATCTGAGGAGTACCACCACTTTTGTTTAGCAGTTGTTATTTTAAATCTTAACTAGAGCTTTTGTAATTATTGTAATTTTTCAATTTTTATTTCATATCGTTAATTGTAAATAAACTGTGGTTATTACACTTCAGTTTCAAAAAATTTTAAAATTGCTTTCACTTGGAATAGTTTTTCTAGAAATTAGATCAGAGTCAATTTTTGAGTTTCACGGGTGCCACAAAAACTTAAAGTTTCTACGCCAAATAATCCAAAAGATTCCTTTTCTTAAAAAATTAAATTATACGGACTTATCTAACTAAGAATAAAATGCGCTTATCTAGTTCTCAAAATATCCGATGACGTAGAAAGTCTAAAGTTTCTAATAATAATTATTATTATTTATATACCATTACCATACTTACAATGTGTATGTAAAATATATTTACAAGCAAATAAATAATTTCCGCATAAGGCGAACCTTGAGCGTGGTCTACCAACTAAGATTTTACAATTAGTACAAAATACACATACAGGTATATACACATCACAAATATTAATTTAACATTTATGTCAAATACCCAAATACGTAATTAGTAAACAACAAAACATGTTTTCTTTCTTTTTCTGGAAAAAAATGATGAGGAAAAGCAAGGGGACTATATTTTTAAATACCAATGATTTTAAAATTTATTGCATGCTATTTAATAAATTTGAGATATCTTGGTTAGTCTTATCGTCCAAGAATATTTTTAGACGCTTTTTTTAAGATATGATTTACAAGATTTAATATCTTCTGGCAATAAATTATACATTTTAGGTCCGAGGTAATAGTAGGATTTTGTAAATTTTGTAGTTCTAGGTTTAGGAACTTGGAATGAAGTTTCACGATGTCTGGTACTGTAATCATGATCTATAGGTTTTAATTCATCTCTGCGTTTGTACTGCCAGTCAAATGTTTTTGAATAATCTCTAGTGCATGCGCATGAACACTTGCAGCACCTCTCCAGATAGTTAAACCATAAGTAATGTGGCATTCAACAAGGGCATAATATAACATTTTTAGTTGTTCTAGAGTCAAAATTGACACTAATCTTTTAAAGGTAGGTAACATTGACCTAATTTTCTTAGTAATATAATGTAAATGGTTTTCCCATTTCAGGTGTGGATCTATATATATTCCCAGGTATTTAACAATCTCAACTAATCTAATTTGAATTGGAAGGTTATTGTTAAGAACATGTAATCAGGTAAGTTCGATCGATATGCGGTGAATGGAATGAAATGTGTTTTATCTAGGTTTACCGTTAATACTCTACTGCTAAACCAATTTAATACCAAATTAAAATCTTTCTCAACTACTTTTTTAACACCTCCCAATTTTCTCCAGTGTAAAATAATGCAGTTTCGTCAGCAAAACCAACTACACTTCCTTTTGTCTGTAATTTAAATAAGTCATTTATATAAATATTAAAAAGTAATAGCCCTAAAACTATACCTTGGGGAACACCGTAGTCTACTTCTTTGAAATCACTCTATGAATTTCCTATTTTGACAGTGTAACCTCTTTGTTAGGTAGCTTTCAAACAAACTTAACGGTTTTCCTCTTATACCAATTTCTCCCAATAAACGTGATAATTGTACATATAAACTAATTCTGTGAAGTTTTGCTTTTAATTAAATTCTCTTAAGTTTCACACGCTGTATTTCAGAAACGGCTGACATTTCGAAATAAGTTTATACAGCAGAATCTCAATATTTTTACGTCTATCCTCTCCTGAAAATTTTCCTTGCAGTATAATGTGCAAGGCGAATTTCTTCGGCGTCTACGCTAATCCTTCCAAGATATTCTTTGTTACATTTTATGAAGAAGAGAACTCGTTCTTTTCCCGTCATCGGCGATAAAAGAACTATCAAAATAAAAAAGCTATTAATTACCAGTCAGGAGTTGCCACTTGAGAGTGTAGGGTTTCGTCTATTCTAATTAATCCCATGACAATGGAATTTGCTCCACCAGTCACTCCTTTCCATAAAACTCGTTAACTCTCCTAATAATTAATTACCGGAATGTCAACTTCACGCTATCCGCGGCCCTAGGAAATCATAATATAAAACATCTTTGACGGCTCATTCAGAACTGACCCTTGGCGCTGGAGGACCACACATTCGACCTTATTAAAATTAATAAAACTAAGTTTTCTGTCCCGAATGCAGCGCAAACTGTTGGTCTGGTCGGAATTGGCCCCGTTTCTCATTAAAATGTAAATCTGATTTGTAGGATACCTCTGATGAGAGGAACACGACACGTCCCTTGTGAGTCGATTTGAAGATAAAGTACTCTTCTTCTGCGAGAACAGCACAGAGAATTATAACAGAAAAAGAAATTAATTAAAAATCTAAATATATACTAATAAATCTAGATTCATTGTAATTTAATAACTTCTGTTGGTGTGGGTGTTTCTGAAATAAATGCGTTCCTTGAAAAGGGTGATGGAGGGCACGAAAATAAGCAACTGTTGGTCTAAAGCATACTTAAAAAAAATTCTCATGAAGGTTTAAACAAATTTAAAGTAGTCCCTGGTGCTACAGCCAGCTGTACCTTTGATATCGAAGTTGTCGCGAAAGCGCTGATGGCGGATTTGACGGTTTAAATTCATTCAAATCCTGTTTAAAAGAAACGCAAAAATTAAACGAATTACTTACCAATAGACGATATTACAACAAACAAAAATAGTTCAAAGTTTCCATGTGCTAATAAACATGCTTTCAAACGACGGTCAAAATTCTGTCAGCAAAAACACCATACCACACATGTTGTGGAAATTTAGTATGCTGCCTCTAGTAAAACAGCATTTGATGTCGAAACCACTAGCAAAATTCCACACGGGGCTGAATAGCATTGTTATTTAATGCCTGAACCCTTTGTACATGATAGGGGTGTAATAATGAATTGTTGTCGTAGCACACGTCACACGCTACTGTTAGTTTTATGCGCCGGCTAAGTAATAGTGCAACACACAAGGCATGTGCACAAGATGCACAGGGTCGGCTTACATTTAAACTTAATTTTTTTAATTAATTATCTCGAACACAGAATCATTTAGATATGTTTTAATAAATTTGGACCATATTGTGTGCTAAAATTTCAGTGAGTTTCGTTATCCCATTTTTTAGTTATTAATGAAAATGTTGAAAAAATCATGGTTTCCTGCCTACAAAATTGATACCTCTCACTTTACAATCTGAAAAAAAATTGTTTAAATAATACAGTTTTTCTTTTTTTACAGAATGCAATACTTGCAGAGATAGATAGCACTCTCTTCTGTTTTGCTTTAAAATAAAAAAAGAAAAGCTCTTGAGACAAATGACCTTCATAGTACTAAAGACAATAGTTAGTAAAAATTTATTTATTACAACGAGTTAAAGTGAGAGATATCAATTTTGTAGGCGGAAAACCGTGATTTTTTCAACATTTTCATTAATAACTAGAAAATGGGATAACGAAACTAACTGAAATTTTAACACAATAGAGTAATAGTGAGGCTATACAGGGTGTAACTAAATAAGTGTAAAACATTTAAGGGGGTGATTCCTCATCGAAAAAAAGATAGGATCTTTCATATAAAGAAACTTCATTGGATCATCCCTTGTTAAGATACAGCCCCCGATAATGCGGTTTCTTAAGTCCTCTACATCGCGAACAGGAGTACGATAAACCAAATGCTGCAAATGGCCCCAAGTAGAGAAATCGAGAGGATTGAGATCCGGGGATCGAGCGGGCCAATTCTGTGGTCCTCCTCGACCTATCCACTGATTTGCATATGTTTCAGTTAAATGCTGACGTGCTACTTGACTAAAATGGGCGGGAGCCCCATCATGCATAAAAACCATATCCCTTCTGACGCCCAAAGGAACTTCCTCCAGCAGTACGGGATGCACTTCTCTTAAAAATTGAACGTATGCCTCACCATTTAATCGAGGAGGTAGAAAATGAGGCCCAATTAAATAATCCCCAATAACTCCGACCCACACCTTAAGAGAAAACTGTTCTTGATGGTTAGTTTCGACAATAGCGTGATGGTTTTCATCAGCCCATATGTGGTAATTATGAAAATTAATAATCTTGTCCCGAGAAAAACTACATTCGTCTGTGAATTCGATCGTCTTCAGAAAGTCACGATTTCTTCTAATCATTTCCAGCATCCAATTGCAAAATTCAAGACGGTTCGGAAAGTCTCGCGGTAATAGTGCCTGTACTCGTTGCAGATGGTAAGGGTATAAGGGATGTTCCTTTAAAATTCGAAATACCATCATATGATCAACATTTAGCTGGAAAGCAATCTTTCTAGTACTGGTAGTAGGTTGTTCTTCTATCAAATTAAGTACTGCTGCCTCAAGCTGTGGTGTTCTTACTTCTCGATGGCGACCACAATCCTGCGTTCTTTTGTTGAATGAACCATATTCACGTAATCGTTGATGAAGTCGGGCAAATATTCTATGTGAAGGATGCTGCCGTTGAGGATACATTTCAGCATATCTTGTAGAAGCTTCTAACCCATTCCCCTGCGACAGACCGTAAACGTAATGCATATCAGCCATTTCCTCATTTGTGTATGCCATTTTAATAACAAGTGAATTATTAAAGTAACAAATTAAGAACATAACAACAATACACAATTAGTATTACTTCAATTTCAAAAATTTACAAACTGACAGCTTGATTCCAATTTAATTGTCAGTATCGCTAATAGCGGCCTACTAGATAAATTACTTTCGTATTTTCGTTTTATGGCGATATGTATCTTGTCCGTAAAATAATTTTTTGCTGCGAACTGGTTTATTTTGGGCAAAAAATTCAAGGGACATTTTTTTTTTAGAATGAAACAGGCTATCGGAAATAAATTTTTAAATTTAAACACATACAATTCTGGCGCCCAACGTGGAGCTAGTCAAAATTAAGAATCATACCTAAGAGGAAATACGTATTTGGATTTGTATTCCTTGTATAACGACAATACATTTTGTGCTTTAATTTAACATTGGGGCGATTTTTAAAAGTATCTTTTGCCGTGAAGAAATAGTGTCTAAGTTTATAAATAAGGCCCACAAAGTTGCCGGTACAGACGGCGTAGAATTTATACAGCCTGGGGATATTTTTAACCCCACTGAACGATTATTGAGCTATACACATTAGTCGGAAGGGTGAGTTAATAAACATGACAAAGGGTCATCACCATCATCAGGTCAATATAGGTACTCGACATCATCCTGAATATCACAAATCCACATCGATCCTGTCTCGCTGCTGACACCGACATGTAACGGGGCCGGTTAACACTTGTATTCAGTTGTGATTCAATTTTTCGCGTCGGGCTTATCTTAATTTCCGGCTCCGTTTATTGGAAGCAGCGTCGGGTGGAAACCGTTCGACGCGTATAAATAGCGAATAACAGAAGCGAGCAAAAAAATATTACCGGTTATTTGAAGTTTTGACAGCTTCCATGGGCTGAATCAAACATATGCAGAAAGAATCATGTTAAAAAATGTTCAGGAAGAGACTTTGAATTGTACATACAAAGTATTTAAGATACGGTGTAACCAACTTCGATAGCTGTCGGTGCTTTTCGAGAAGTTAAAAACCTTCTGAAGTTTTAAAAATGTTTCAGTATCTAGTAAATAGCTAGTAGTCAATAATTATTCAAAATAAAAACTAAAAGCGATATGTTTTACAGTTAATACAAAAAACCTAATATACTGAAATTGTTAAATAATTTAATAAAATTAAACATCGAAAACTTTGTGGAGACAATCATGTAAATAAACAGTAATCTATGTTATACTGATAAGCGGCAATACGCGTTGTAGTAGCAGAAATTGGCTATATATGTAATCAATACACAATGCTACTGACTTCCATAAAAACACGTGACAAAGCAAAGCTCCAAATCACTCATACAAACGACAACGAAATGCACGGACAATGTCCCTTAGTAAAAAACCTGGATTGTTCACGGGCAAGCCAGGCCGACAGTGCTGGCATTAGGGTGCCGCTAGATACGTATTGAATAAATTGATTGATGCGAAGCTTTAGATCGGATGCCGACATATACAATAATGTGAATATATACATCGTGTTCAAGCGTGTGTTGGATAATAATACTGGTTATTGTACAATTACACGAATCGTGGAATTACTAAAATGAGAAGTAGTTGATGTTTCGCTACTATTAGTAAAGAAACCATCTATTAAAAACTTCGATTATTTTAGATAAATGTTAGATATATTTTCCATCTCAGGTTATTTACCATTTCCTTGAAAAAAAAAATGTATTAATTGTGTACTAAACAAAGCTATTTCCGCCTATTTATACTTCCTAAGGATTGGTCAATGTGAGAGAAATGGAGCACATGGATCTTCAATCTATTTTTATATAAAAAGTTTTCGTTAGGTCCCCTATCCCATAAAACTTAACGGCTGTTTTTTTCCAAATATGTACTTTTTCCCAATTCCAAAAGAATATATCGGGCAACTATTCAAGTGTGTCGTTGTTTGTATAAATATTTAAAAGATTTATCCTCTACTGCGGCAGTTTTTCTCAAGCAGTTGGGGACACAAAATAATGATAGAATTCAGAAAAGAAAGCATCTGCTAAACGGAAGTTTTACACATTTATAGTGAAACTACTCGATTGTTGAACGCTAGTTAATAATAAAAATACATCTTTACGGGAAATTAAGGTAGAAAAGGGATAATATCTTCAGTTTACTGGGAGGCTAATATCGACTAAAACAAACAAATGTTATAAATCTTTTAGTTATAATTTGCTTAAGACAAGAAATGCTGTAGTTCATAATATTTTATACTAGCAATCCGCCCCGGCTTCGCGCGGGCAAATATAAAATAGCCTATGTTACTCCGAGGAGATGTAGCTTTCGGTAAAATTGGTTGAGTAGTTTTTGAGTTAAATCGTAACAAACAAAAAATCAATCATCCTTCATCTAATGCGACCCTAATATTAATTTTAAAATAATTCACGATATATCTATATACCTAAAGACAACAAACGAACTCAAAACTAAAAATGCAAAACCTTTAAATTTAAAACAATATAGGTAACTACCAACAGTGTGAAAACAAAACGAATTAAATTAAAGTACTTATGTTCAGGACTATCAATTTTAATTAATAAGTAAGTAGTTAGGTATCTAACTACCTAAGGAAATCAAACACGAAACAAATATGCGATTATGAAGTTTTAAATGATTCGCAATAAGAAAAAAACAAACAAATTATTAAAACTCAATGAAATAAGTACGTTTGCAAGTATCTATGTATGTTTCGACTACCTAAAGACAACAAATACAAAACAAAAATGTGACCTTAAAATATCGAACGCAATTATAACTTTCCAACAACACCCAGAAAGAAAACACAGTCGTCAGTCGTCACCTCCATTCGCTCCAAGTCAGTTTATTAAAGGATCACGCGCGCGTTATCGTTCGGCTTATTAGCTAAACAGTAGGCAAGACGGTGCGGGGGGAGGGTCGGCGATCTCATCAAGCGAAGCGAGGCGCTTGAATTTTATTCTCGCATCCGTAATTTTTTTGCGATAACTCCTAAGATATTCATTTAAATTATATGGTGTAAAAGAGTAAAATAATGTGCATGAAATGCTTAAAGCCTCTAACATATTTAAAATGATAAGGATTAATACCGTATTTGTGTAAATAGCTTTTCCATTACCGCTTTATAATTGCCAATTTTTTAAAGTATTAAAATGGATATAGGTATGTAGTATGTTATCTTTAACATATAGACATATGCCATCGCGGACTTTTCTGTTGTCATATATAAGATACACAATTTCACCATACATTGATACACTACATAAACTTTCGGACCCCCTCGGCTCGAACGGGAGGCACGGGGTCACGGGGAGCCCGCGCGGCCCGGTCGAATCACGGCGACACGAAATTAATTTCGTTGCGCATTATTTTGATTTTGCTATATTTCCTAAGGTATTCATTTAATTTGCATGGTGTAAAGGGAAAAAATAATCTTCATGAAATGCTCAAGCCAACTAACTTATTTAAAATGATAAGGATTAATACCGTATTTGTGTAAATAGCTTTCCAATTACCACTTTATAATTGCCCATTTTTAAAGTATTAAAATGAAGAAGCGGCAAACGAAACTGTCAGTCGCTAACACATCAATAAGAGAAGTTCAAGAAGAATTTAATATGCCACGGTATGCTGAATTACTTCACAAAACAACTGAATACTGATGGAACACCGAAAATTACTCAATACTCCTAACGCACCTAATTTCTTTAGAGAGTTGTTTCTTTAAAAAGAAAATATTTCGAAATTAAATACCGTTACACCACTGTCACATTTGTTTGTTGCATGTAAGGCTGAAATATTAAATATCACGTAGTGGAAAACACAGTACCTACCCTTGAAGAATACTAATGCATTATTTAAGTATCCAGAGGATTTATCCAGAGCTTCTCCAGCTCTGCCGAGGGAACCAAATTATACAATCCCATCCAGGTAAGAGCATCTGCTCTTATTTTTGTCAGAGTCATTTTAGAAAGTTCCTCGAATTGGATCTTAGCAAGGAAATTAGGGAAAAGAGTGTCGCCCCTGACTTTGAAGAGGATAAGCCGGCTCCCCAATATGTTTGTAAATACATTCCAAACTCCAGACATCCTTATTTTCCGACATTCCTATTTAAAGGCTGTAGGTGTATGCCGCTGCTTTCTGTAAGGCTGTTTCAGCAGAGAATGTGTGACGAAAATAGAATTTCTCAACTTGCAAAATAAGGATTTTTTTATGTTGTCACGTAAACTACTTTTTATGCTTGAAATTTTTTACTGGAGAAGTTTTTAAAAAAGACTGATCTAGACATTAAAATAAATGGTAAGAAATAAAATTGATTAAGCAGAAGACTATGCGCAATATTTTTCAAAATCAAAAAGATGAAAGGATAAATATACAGTGATTCCACGATTGTGTCCTGAGGCGGAAGATTTTTTTATTTGTAAATTTATGAGAAAATTTCTTTATGAAAATTCCTGTTTATCTGCAATTTTATATACAAGATTTGTTATTATTTGTTTTCATTTCAAATTATTTTTGCGGAAATGAAAAATAAAAAACGAAAAATCAGAAAAAACCTGTTTTTCGCATTTTTCTCGGAAATGTTGAGGTTATCTTCAAAAGTGACTTCTACAAAAGTTATAGATTTTTGCATGATCTACAAGTTTTGTATTGGATACTTTTTTATTTGACGTCAACTTTCGCCATAAATCCCAATGATACAATTTTTCACAACTTTTCATTCATTCACGCATTTATTTTTTTTAGGTTTATTATAAGCCCTTTTACCATTTCCACTTATAAAAGTGCAGGTAACAATTTTTTTTTTCTCCAAGTGTAATTTGGTTGGACATATTCAAGTCATCCCAAAAAAATATATGGTTGTACATTGGGGTAACTGTAGCACAAACTAAAAGTAGAGACAGACGTAAAAGCAACATTTTGTGGAAAGATGAACAGTTCCTATAAATGTTCAAACAGAAATTTGACGGTAAACAGCAACCTACTTACGTTAGTATGGTTTTGGTCATAATTATGAGCAGTTAGATTACATCAATGGTTTCTCACTAAGTCAATTTAGAAATTAAATATTAAGAATTTAACATTTTAAACCCCACAGAAAACTTCTTCAAATATTGCATATTGGGTATCTCAGCCTCAGCGTTACTGCGCCTCAAATCAAAGTATTATGGAATACCATTTCGATGTAAGCTGAAAGGCGGAAAACGACATTGTGCCGTCATATCACATTTTTCCCTGTTAAGTTACGTAGATATTTGCTAAGAAGAAATTACATTTCATCATAAAACGCTTCTCCTTAGGGTCTCTAGCGATTTAACTTCGTAAACGCCCACTTTGAGCATACAATAAGTGAGTCTAATGTTGTTACTTGCGCTCGTGTAAAGGCTGCTAAATAAAATTCTGGTGTACACAAACTACATCTGAGTTTTGTCATGCTTTCAACCTACAAATTCGTTGTTTATCTTCGAATTCCCCTAACAGATAGTCAGTACTTCGCGAAAATAACATTTATAAAACAAATTGTACAGATAATTGAATAGATTCTAAATCTCTAACCATTTGCTCTGTCAAAACTTGTTATAT
This sequence comes from Anoplophora glabripennis, assembly GCF_000390285.2. Classification (NCBI taxonomy): domain Eukaryota; kingdom Metazoa; phylum Arthropoda; class Insecta; order Coleoptera; family Cerambycidae; genus Anoplophora; species Anoplophora glabripennis. Next base: position 653,181 of record NW_019416268.1, on the reverse strand, counting down.
ATCTTCGTGTATTTTGAATTAATAACTTGGAGAAAAGTGCGATATGTCTCTCGATACCTCTCGATTTCTATTTATAACGAACTTTCTACCAGCTGTAAAAATATATAGACAATTAATTCTACGATTCCGATAAACAAACATTTCCAGTTTAAGACATATATGTATTAGCGTTTCGTTGCCATTAGACCTATTATATTTAGTCTAATAGGCAAAAATTCAGAAGTGTTCCATAATTTTCCATAAATCCCAAAAAAGCAAGCAAAAATTTTTATTTTCTTCAATATTTCTGTTGGATCCGCGAAGAAAATGAAATAGTTGAGTTGTTTTAAATGAATCTACTATAAGATAGTGTAGCTCCAATGTTCTCTAATGCAAAAGTAATTTTGTAGTTAAGAGAAAATTGCAAAAATCGATATTTTTTTAAATTGTTATCTATTTTCTAAAAATTAGTCAAATTCTAAAAACTAATCAAACCTCATGAAACTTTCGGAAAATACTCCCCAATTCTATAATAATAATGATAATA
>NW_019416268.1:622802-652299 GCF_000390285.2 Anoplophora glabripennis | reverse complement strand
AATAATAATAATATCTCTACTCCTCATTCTAACTACGAGAATTAGCCCAGAAGTCGGAGACTTGTGCGGGAGAGGAGGCGGCATATTATTATTACGCAGGCCGCATTTGCGCCCAGGAACGACTTATGTTGGTAGGCCCTAACCACCATTCAGTGCAGGAATGAGGGAAACCTGGAAAACCTCATTAATTAGGGGGGCGGTCAAAATGCCAACCGGTGTCAATCTCTCACATTGACCCAAGCCAACATTCTTCCACCCTACCATACCTGCACAGAGGGTGCTAATCCTCCGTACAGGCATAGCTAATCTACGGTCTACCGGCCGCGGGATTCGAAACCCGGGCAGATCGACACATCGATTTAAGTACTGACGCCTTAAACCGTGCGGCTATCGACCGTGTGTATTACATATTATTATTATTTTGGTAAGTTATGAATCAGCCTATACAGGATGTCCCACTAAGGTCGGCTAGGTATCGTACGATATTAGGGAAAGTATAGGCCTTAGAACTTCGGGAAAAAAATTTGGATTAATAAACCAACCAAGAGAAATCACTGGAAATAAGTTTGAAACTAACGAAAGTGTTGTTTATTTATTGGCGCTATTTATCCAAGTTTAGGTTGTTTCACATTTTCTCAAAAATATGAAATAGCAGGAGAAAACTTTTTATAGGTTAGTTTGATGATATAGCGCCAATATATAAACAAAACTTTCGCTAGAAATTTCAAACTTTCATACTAAATTCATAAATTTTTTATGCTGAATTCATTTATGCAAAGAAAACTATAGCATTGCATTTAAAAGTTTTGAGAAAAATCCATAAAACGGAATTCTTTTGAAATAACGCCATCTGTAGGTTTCCATATTGAGGTAAACGACATTACGCATTCACCACGAGATAAAACATGAAAATACCTTTCCAACGAGGTATAACACTATGGGCTCTTGATAAGTTAATCCTTAAAAAAATGTATTTTTCTGATCCCCCACTCTTTATGTCGAGACAATACCAAAAGTTATGCGCAATGAATCCGGCTATCCATATTTATACTATTTAATATACCTGAATAGAAAATTACTGAGAAAAATTCAACTCTATGTTTTGGTATGCAGATTGCGCCCCCTAGCAGCTGAGCTACGAACTTGAAAACTATTTCCAGCGTTTTCTCTTGGTCGATTTATTCATCAAATTTTTATCCCGAAGCTCTACTTTCTCCAATATCGTACCTCGCCGAATTTAGTCGGGCACCCTGTATAAACTTTTTATAAAAAACTTCATTTATGTAAACGATCCCATTTTTTTTAACGTCGTTCTTATTTGCTAACACCCAGAAATTTGCAATGCGGTAATCAATAAAAACTTCTGGATGTTATATAGTGAAACAGTGCATACTAGAGATTTATCAAAGTTTCGAACTGTGTGAAAGAGGCGAGGTGAAAATGCTAATACTTGTTTCCCCTTGCTTTCAACTTCATGGAAAAGCTAGACAAACAACAAAGGAATGTGCTGAACAGAGGAAAAGGGGGAAACTCTGTCAAATTCATTTAATCTTTGAATGTAAAGTTTTTTTACTGAATAGTGTGCTTAAAATATTGTTGGAAAGAAATTATACTGAAATGATGACTAATCAAAATATGTCGTAGGTATGTGTATAAGACAAAACCTGTTTATTATTCCTAAAAATAAAAAATATATTTCGGTAATTAGACCAATTGGTTGCTGTTAAAAATATCAGTGACAATCATTTCCTGAACTTATAGTGATCGAATTTTATTGAGCACCGGTTTTGGCTCTAGTTGACATAAAATTGATACTTTTATTACTATTGTCTTGCTCCTGTCTTGCTATTGTCTTCTAATACGTTGAAATATTTTGATTCAAATGAGTTTGTATATTTTTTCGATTAAAAGCTACTTTAAAAAACTCAACAATCAAAACAAAACGTCATTGGTACAAGTTGATTTTATAATTGACAGACCAAATATTTACGGCTACATTACAAATTTGTAAATAGCGTCGATTCTGTTTTGGTTGACCTTTGAAGCAAACTGATGATGAATAACATTTATCCATTGGTAAAATTTAAAGTTAACGCAACATTTTTTAACTGCTGTTAATAAGATTTAATCCATTTCAATTTTCACAGTAGATAGGTACATTAAAAAAATATTCCTATATCTTCGAATTTGTGGATTTTCCTTCTAATTGAGACGCTCTGTACAGCGATTCCTCACCACGTGATTTATGACGATGGTAATATGGTAATTTAGGCGATTAGTTCTGCATCCTGATAGCAGGAACAGAGGGACTTGCTAAGGACGCCTCGCATGATAATAACAAGCGATTTCCATCTATTCATTTCATGAAACAATGTTTTACGGCCTGGGCCTAAGATTTATACCGGCGGGCTACATTCAATCCGGATTAGAAGAGAATGATTGGAAATGGTTAAAGCTACCGTACCTAAAAGTGTTTAACTTCGTCAATGATATTAGCACCTGTTTATCCCGCGCTGATAAGCTGAACGTATTCAAATCAATATTATCCCTTAATTATTTTCAAATTTGATTGAATCTCTTATTCTTAAATATAAACAAATGCAACTTTATTAAATTTACAAGTTTGAAAAATAATTTTCGTTATACATACAGGGTGATGAGTAAAAACGGGACATGCCAAATATTACATATTTTAAATGGAATACCCTGTATATTTTTAAATATATATATAAACTAGTGGAAAAAATTAAGGGATCAAAAAAAAATCTAAATTTTCGACGATTTTTCAAATGGCTGTATCTTTGATAAAAATCGTATTCATGATATTCATTAAGATTGCGCGATACGTGTTACTTGAAGAAATTTTTTTTGCAAGATCCAAAAATTAGAAACTTCAAGCTTTAAATTGCTTTTTTTTTACTTCAATACGACCATTTTTATCAAAGATACAGCCATTTGAAAAATCGCCGAAAATTTAGGTTTTTCTTATCCCTTAATTTTTTCCACTAATGTATATTTCCGAGAAAATTTTATATATGGTAATATAAACAGTTTATCATTTTAGTGCGGGGTTGCCAAGTTATTCTTCAAATTTTGGAAAAGACATGACCTTGAAAAAGTTGTATTAACTTTCAACTACTAACACTTGAGGCAAAAATATTTGACAGAGTTATAGGCAAACGTTAAGCAAAGACTCCCGTATTAGCTAATATCGATATTTTGTACAGGGCTTTTTTATAATATGATCACTTTTAGAAAGTTTCAACTTGATTTTCTAAAATGTTTCAAATGGAACACCCTGTATTTTATTATTTTATTTTATTCACATATCGGGCCACTTCAACTTTTATTAAGCATGTTTTATATCTAAAATTGTTAGATTTTAAGATATAGCAACATTTCTGAAAAAACTTAATATTTATTATTTTATAGAATACCATAAATAAAAAATAATAACTAATAAAATTAACTCAAAATGGAATGATAAAGTATGAACTGACAAGTTGACACAGTTTTTTCCAAAGCCATTTCGTGCAACCGAAAATAATGAAAATTAGGTTTTTCCAGAAATGTTGCTATATATTAAAAACTAACAACTTTAGGTGTAGAATATACTTAATAAAAGTTGAAGTGCACTGATATGTGAATAAAATAGAACAATAAAATACAGAAAACTTGTAGAACAGTCCGATCTGCAGAGGATGTGAATCGGCGGATGAAACTTCTCTGCATATCTTGGGCGAGTGCCCGGGATTTGCACGTAGCAGACTTGCGCTCCTTGGAAAACCCTATTTGGAACCCAAGGAACTGAGAGAAGTGTCAGCAAGGAAGCTTTTGGACTTTGTAAAAAGGACAAATCTACTTGCTGAATAGGACTAGTAGTAGGACGCACAATAGGCCTAATTAGGCCGCAGTGCAATGGGACTTATTAGGACCAACCATTAGAAGAAGAAGAAGAAGATTGCCTTATATAAAATTTTCTCAGAAACCCATATGTTAAAAAATATACAGGGTGTTCCATTTAAAAAATGTAATATTTGGCGTGTTACGTTTTTATTCATCGCCCTGTGTGTTTCAAATTAGTTTTGTCCTTTAAGATTTTTGATTATGTACAACTTTTATATAAACTTTTTTTCTGTATTATAAATAACAAGGGAGTTATTTTACTTTCTCACACTAATGGCCCACCCTGTATAACTTCTATACATTTGTCAGTGCACATCCTGCATTTACAAGTTTGAGTCAATATGTCAAATTTATTAGGAAATCAGAAAAAAAATACACCTGGATTATTATCTGTTCAATGAAAACTTGCAATTTCAAAGATACGTGAGAGGGAACCAGCGTCTATCTCATCAATTTTTTTTACAACTAAGTATACAGGGAAAGGAGTGTAAAATTACTCTAGACAATAAAAGAAATTCTTATGACCATAGAGCTGGCGTTTTCTTCAAAAACAAGAGATATTAATTATTTTTGAGGAAGGAATCAGGACAATTTCCTATATTGCGCATTAGTTTAAATATCAGGTGTTGATTAATTTAGAAGAACCTTGCACAATTGTCTCAGTAAAATTCCAACGACAGTCTCCGAGAAAACTGACATACAAGAGTGGACTAAATCGAAATAAATAATATTGAAAACACAGCTTAGAACGAATATAACTTGGTATAAAATACATGAAATGTATATTATATTGTTTTTTGCTTTTTCTCGAAATAGATCTCAAGCTGATACGATGGCTGAAAAATGTAAGATGAAGTACTTTGTCTCCCCACTTACCATTGCATTTTTAACCCCATTGAGCACATTTAGGGTATAATTAAATATTACTATAGAGATCACGTGGAGTTCTACTGAAAAATCGGTGCCAATTGGAAAAGCAAGACCCGAAGTATGATCTGAAACATAACGATACGAGACACCTTGTATATTATATTTTCAAAATTCACCGATTGTAAGCAAATAAATGTTAAAAATATATGTTGTCATGTATTCCCCACTGTTGTTTCCTTACGTTTGAATAAAAATATTTGACGAACTTTAGAAAATATTACATTACACAATTCTTAATGAAATTTATTTTATTTTATTTTTTTTTTGACTATTTAAATGTGTAGGTACTTCATAATCTAGGTTACAATTTTAATAAATTGATTTCGCTATCAGAAATTAATTTTCTTGAATATAATGAAAAAATTTACAACCTGGCAATTTTCTTATAAAAGTTGTATAGCATAAAATTCTACATAAAAATGGTCTATTGTCTTTTTCTTGAACATTTAAAATTAACAGAATTAGGGACACTAGAAGTTAAGGGATGATTTCAGAAATTTAAAAAATTGTAACTAGCAGAAAAATAAATGAATTTTGTATATTTCATAACTATAAATCCAGATACTTGAGTTAGGCGCTTTTTAATCAGTGGTAATAAAACTTTACGAGGTTTTAATATAAATTAAATTAACTTGGAGTCATTAACACGGTGAAATGAGCACTAGAACACTCAAAAACTGAAATTCGCCAGAAATGGCGTAATATCGCGTAAGTGGCATTTCGTCAAAAAATTAGGTCGGCTGATCTCGCCCCTCGCCGAAAAAGGTTAATTTGATGAATTAAATGATAAGCACTTCAACCGAGAATCGTCAGCAGCCTACACTGGGAACGATTACCCAAATAGGCCCTTAGTGTTTTCGGCAACTGCGATACCATCGAGTGACAAGGGCAATTTTTATTTTAATTCGCGGGACGAGAAGGTCAGGAACATGCCGTCCTGTCGGGATTAAACGGGGACCCGATCATAATATTAGCATAGATATGGCCATATTTATTTCCCAGATCGCTGGATGCCTACGGGCAAACAAAATTAGCTTTGAGACTGGTTTAAATATAAAAACACGGACAATGCGATGGCCCGATAGCAGTATTGTTAGATCAAAGAAGGCAGGAACTTTAAAGTTTTCCAATATCCCGCGCTCCATAGAAAAGGCATTTATTTCTCGGTATTTTCCTAATTCCCAAATGCTCTAACAAGTACTAAGGCATGCCATACATGGAACAGGAATGCGGCTAGCTAACTTGATGCATTCTTTTTAGACGAAAAGATGAACTGGGGTCAGGGAATACAAAAACATTTTCTTATCACCGTTTTTCGTACCTTTTAATCCGCAGATAATTTTTTTACATTAAATATTTTTGAGAAATCTGCATGAGTACAAATTTGCGTAAAACAACATTCAGTAGATAATGTTCATTGCACGAATCATGTTATCAAATTGTTTCAGTGATCCAATCCGATAACATCTTGAAGCTTTGTCAAAGGTTCTTAACATCAGAGTAACAAATTTATGCTGTTCTTTTCCCAAGTTGCAATTTCAGTATAAATTTCAAGTATTTTCTCACGTTTAAAATCAATAATAGGTAAAACTGGATAACGGGTTTTTCAATTTAAAATGTAATGGTGGGAATATGGCTCGAAATGTCAATGTCAAACGTTGACAATTATGTTTAGTAGTGAGTGAGATGGAAAGATATGCAAATAAATAGCGCATAAAATTCATTCAAATTTACCAGACGTTTCGAGCATCGAGAGTAATTTATAATAATAATAATAATAATAATTTATTAGTCCATTTAGATCAACAAATGATATTGGATAAGTCATGTGTACAAGTTTAGTTGTACACGCCTATGCTAATAGACATATATCATATTCTACAGTCTACACGATTACATTATCACAGTATAGTATTATACATATAATACATTAAAACATAATGAGGTACACATACATATGTATAAACTAAATAAACAGAAAACAAAAATAAAAACAGGGTAACTAACAAGATATAAAACATGGGTAAAAAATAACAGTAAAGATAAAAAATTTTGAATTATTGATCAGTCATTTCTGATACACTATAGAAACATTTGTTTATAAGGTATTTTTTTACTTTGAATTTGAATGAGTTAAAATTGCTTTCTTGTTTAATATCGACTGGTAAGATGTTTATTAACTTAATGCCCATATAATAAGGCGCTTTTTCGGAATGCGCAAGAGATTACCATATCTGGTTGGGTAATTGTGACTATCAGAATTACGTTCATAATAACTTTTATTTTTGGCAATTTGTAGAATACATTTATATATATAGATGCAAGGAAAAGTTAATATATTGTTACATAAAGTATGGCTTACAGGAATCAATTTGGGAAATACCAAATATGGTCAACATAATCAGACAATCAAACGCTCTCTTTATCGTCTGGTTAAAAAAAATCAATAAACGGACTCAGTTACATATAAGTCAACATATGTCATAGGATTGTTAGATCACAGGACAACATCTTTGCTGTGAGCCAGAGTGTAAGAGATGATCCGAATCTCTCTATTTCCCGTCGTTTTTAAGAAACTTGGTTTTTCTCAGACTTTGTGGCAAATTTTGCATTAAGTTCTTCATCTAAGGAGACTAAATTATTCAAGAACTGAGGCTAGCTGATCATCATCTGCGTCGAACTGTGCTCTAGAGTAACGTTTCAGGATGTGCCTTCGTGCCTTTTTATCATCAGAAGGTCACCGTTTGAGTGTTTTTGGGCTCAACGCATGATCGGACCTTTTCTTTGAAGACGATGAAGAAAATCGTATTACTGCCAAAGAAGAATATTACAGGGATATGCTAACAGAATATCTTCGGCCTGAAATGATAGCAGATGTTGATATAGAAAATGTTTTTGTTTTTAACAAGATGATCATCTTGTCACACATCTTGTCGGACAATTGATTTATTGCAACAGCAGTTTCCTGAACCGGCTATTTTGAGAAAGGTTGATGTTAACGGGCCACCAAGATCATGTGATCACACCCCCTTGAACTTTTTCTATGGGGTTATGTGAATTATTTTAAATCCCAACAAACATTTTTTCGTCAAAATTCTTAACATTCTTAAAAAAAATCCAAATTAACAAAACAAATTATCTACCTCATAATAAAAAGCAGTTTCACAAAGTAATTTCGGGACAGGAAATGTCACTTTTTAGATGTCATGTTATGTACTGCACCTAAAATTTATGACTTTGAAAACACGAGCCACTGTTGGCTACTTCATCGTCCATAAAGTACAAGTGGACGTATAGTAATTGAGTCCATGAAACATTTGCCTACATAAAGTAATATGACATTCAAAAAGTGAGACTGAACCAAAGATATTGATTAATGAAAAGAAACTAAATATTTAAAGTCGTTTGACAAAATCTATTTTATGGCCTCGATAGTTTTTTTACTTCGCCTAATGCTCGACCAACATAAAATACTACTTTTAGGTCTAGGTAGATAAATAACTATTTTATAAAGGCGATAACTGAAAAGATCCATTATTCCACAATTTCTTTTTGCTCGAAAAGTCAGAAATAATAATGTAGGTAGAACAATTTCACTGTCGTATTTCAAGGTCATAATATATTATGTTTTGGACAAACTTTTACCTAATAATTTGGACCAGAATTTAATATTGACAAAATTTTAACAAATATGATTTGCTAGTTATGCAGGAAAAAATAAACAGGGGTATAGTAACCGAAAAATTAATTATATGATTTATATAACATTAAGCAAATGTCATATTTTAAATATTTTTTACGTCACATTATTATACTAACAAAACTCGAGTCTACTAAAGTTTCCTTTATATCTTTGCCACTTCAGATTAAATTAAAAATTATTTATACTTTAAATACAATCTGTTGGTAGTATATGACATAACTTATAGTAAAAATAAGGCTTTCAAGATAGTATTTAAAAAAAATGTAAGCATATACCTAAGCTTATAGATTACAATAGTTTTCGAATTCGACTAAAGATCGTTTACTTGTAATTTTTTATCCTCTTATTTCGAAAATAAACGTTTCTGGATATGTTTTAAACATTTTTTTAAATTTACTTAAAATTAAATGAAAAATTATTCATATTTTAAATACAATCTAGTGGTAGTATATGACATAACTTTAGTAAAAATAAGACTTTCCATATAAATACAATTTAATATATTTTCCCGATAATATTTTTAAAAAACGTAAGCATATACCTAAGCTTATAGATTACAATAGTTTTCGATTTCGACTAAAGGTTGTTTACTTGTAATTATTTATCCTATTATTTCGAAAATAAACGTTTCTGGGTATGTTTTAAACATTTTTTTTTAAATTTACTTAAGATTAAATTAAAAATTATTTATATTTTAAATACAATCTGTTAGTAGCATATGACATAACTTTGGTAAAAATAGGACTTTCCATATAAATACAATTTAATATAATTTCCCGCCCGTTAATATTTTTAAAAAATGTAAGCATATACCTAAGTTCATAGATTACAATAGTTTTCGATTTCGACTAAAGGTCGTTTACTTGTAATTTTGTATCCTCTTATTTCGAAAATAAACGTTTCTGGGTAAGTTTTAAACAATTTTTTTAATTGACAATCTGTCAAACTTTAGTCAATCATTTTAGTTACACCCTGTATTTATCCAAGTTACAGATATAACTATTTTTTAGATGAAGATTGTTGAGCAATGTTCCGAAGACGTATATAAATGTATTTAATACTTTTTTGTTTTCGTTGAAGGAAATTTTGTGATATATGCACTATAAACATTTTATGGTAAATATAATGGGGATGGTACTCACCAGAACGTATACTGCGAAGGGCATGACCACAACAGCGACGAGCAGATCGGCCAGAGCCAAACTGACGATGAAGTAATTGGTGGCGGTCTGGAGAGTCCTTTCTCTGTACACACTTAATATCACAAGAACATTACCGAAAAGAGTAAAAATGGGGAAGAGAATCAGAATGAGCGCCCAGTAGTTGTGGTGCGTCTCCAAGGGAACGACTTCCGCACAAGTAATGTTAGTGGTGTTGATCACGTAGTTGCAATTGGACACCTGCTGGTCGGTGGAGTCGTTGGAGAGATTGAACTTGTTGAAGAACTGATCGATGTCGTCGAAGACTAGCATGTAATTCTCAGGGGCCTGGTTCTGGTCCACGTCGGTGACGTTGGTGCCATTGTACCAGAACCTCGATTCTTTCCTATCCATTCTCTCGGCTATCATCTCACAATAGGCGCCTAATTCCTGCCATGATTTGTGGGGTCGCGGCGACAAAGCATTCCAGGGGACTCCTGCTACGAGCTAAAGAATTCCGTTACACCCTCACACACGTACCATAAATCTCTGTTATGATTTTCGTATTGTGAGATAGGAAGATCGTGTCCCAGTATATTTTCCCGTGCATTGTTACTGAAACGGTGGTTTCCCGTCATAGTTTTTCATATCCTAACACCGATTCTACATTTTAACACTTAAGAGAGCAGGAGGGAGTAGAGTTCGTGCGATCGCGAGCGCGAGCGTTCGAACAGGCGGAACGCGTGCTCTTCGAGCAGCGGTTGGGAACGGTATGCGCCGCGACGGTGGCGTCGGTGTATAAAGACGCGCACTAGGCGCCGCCTAGTCTCCCGCGCCCTCCGGTAGAGGCGTCCTCCTGTACCTTCTTCGAGAGCGATTGAAAAATTTATCCGCGAGACCCTAAATTGGAGGCGAATTCTGCGCCTTGGTCGCTAGCTAAAAAAATTATTTGTATGTATTCGTAGCTAAAGTTTTAATAAACTTGCGATGCGATTTTTTTTAACACTTTAGTTTTATAAATACTTGGTTAAAAATTTATTTTTTGTTTAAGTATATATTTTCCAAACGGGTTAACCAATTCAATTCAAATTTTGTAAATTGTACAATTGTATTGTAAATTTTTTTGTCATTGATACCAACGTAATAAATTTGGGAAAAGTATAATAAAACATTATTCGAACTATCCTCCTCCAACATCCATACAAATTTAGAGGCGAGCAAGGAATTAATTATAGCTTCGGCTAACCTCTTCTAAAGATATGGACTATACAACTTCCCTAATGCAATAATAGCTGGTCGCTGCTATTGTTCAACGGTATACAATCTGTTCGAATAGGCCCCACAAGTAAAAGTCCATGATTGTTCAATCTGGACACCGTGGTGGCTATGGATATGGACCATATCGACCAAGTTAGCGATTGGGAAATGTATCACGTAACCAAGGGCATGCTTTTTGATAGTAGGTACTTTTCAACTTTGAAGCGAAATGTGAAGAGTGCAAAGTTTTTCTGTTTTATTAAATAGTCTGTAGTTTTTCCCATTCAGTTTCCAATTAGGTTCCGAAAAGCGAAAAAAGTACTTTTGTCTCTTAACGAATCTACAATACTTTTTAAATCGTACCTTTCAAAATGGATAAAAGTAAATGTGGCATTTTAAAAGTAAAAATAATTTGCTAATCAGCTTTGGAGTCGTTTGAAGTAATTAATATACATACCTATCTTAGTGCATGTTATGTTTTCTGGAAATAAAGTTGCGATTTATCTTAACAATTAACTTAACAGGTCTTAGTCGAATAAATGGTCTAACATTTTAGCATTTAACAGAATCAGTGAGTGCATTCTAGTAACCTGCAGCAATGTAACTACTTTTGGAAAACCTTTAATACTGTGATATGCGTATACTTATTCAGATAATAAAAAATTAAAGCTACAATCCTTAGAATTGAAAAAAAAAAATCGTTTAAATTGAAAATAGACAATAATTTTTACAAAATATTGTGCAGAGTTGAAAAGTAAACAAGATAATTCTGTTCAGGTACTATTTTACAAAATACGGAGACTCAAGAAATTGAAAAATTTCTCCAACTTTACACTCTTCAAGTTTGTATGTATATTGAGACTGCAGAGTGGATTACTGATAAGTTAAAGCTTCATAAAGTATCTACATAACACAATGTAAAGGGCATTTTTTATCAAACTCAAAGAATTACTCTTCACTTTTCTAATTATGTAGAATGAATAATGAATATAGAAAAACTGAAAAGTACTTGCTAGAAATAAAAAAAAATCGGTAGGCCAGTGATAGACTTTCTAATTGGTTAGTGAAAAACGTTTGTAGCACTTTTGGTAGCTGTTCCTGATGTATGTATCTTCAAAGAACTATATTCTAATGAGAATTTCTTTTTCTTGCTTCTGAATCCACCCCCTACAACAAGCACAACTTACGTAACGGACAAAAAAGTGACAATTCTTATTAATTAATATTCTACAAAACACAGCAAGAAATCTCCTCCAGTACAAACTTCATATATCTGTTAGGTACTGCTCGTACTAGTCTATGAGCCAGATAGGGTTTCGTGGCCAATCAGAATGCCACGGCTGCAAACAACTTAATCTGAAGTATTTTGAACTCCTGAATCCAAAAAACTTGGTCGCAAAGCCTGAAAGTAGTCAATTTAATTGGTATTAACAAATTAATTGTTTACAAGGCTGTAAAAAGTTAATTTTTATAAGTAGTGCAATTTTTTATGCATTAATAGTTACATTTTCTCATAACAAACATATACTTTTTTGAAAATTAAAAAAATATTAACTTTAACCAAAGTTATTGCAAATTTAGTGCAAATATCTATTTTGCGTCTCCGCGCGAACCAATTTTACCATATCTCTGGTTCTATTGGACGGATTGAGACTCACGACATCTCATTTTAAAGATTGAACTTTATTTTACAAGATAGGTAAGTTCCATTTATTAATTTATTTATTTAACAATTAATGGCAGCGTTGAAAGTTGTGAAATTTCAAGGAAAATGCTGGTTATATTTGTTTATAAGGCTTTTTTTATTCAACTTCGATGAAAAGCCACGTATGTATCGCTCCGGTAAATTAACTACGTAACTAATTGATCAATCGATCTGTTTTTTTTTTAAGAAGCGTCTTTCCAAGAACTTTTAAAACCTGCTTTAAAAAAATTGATTTGATTGAATATTCACAAAGTTCTAATTGTTTATAGGTATAAAAATTCGACGAATGTTTAAACAAGCGCCAGAGCTCTCCTAATTGACGGATTCGAATTTTTCAAAAAGCGTTTGAAAGCTTGAGAGCCCTTCTATATGTGATTAAATTTTCAAGTATCTAAGGGCCTTGGTTTTTGCTGTGCAAAATTTTGAAAATTTGCAATTTTTTTTTAATCTGAATTGCAAAATTATTATGCAAAATCTATCGAACCAATTTTGATGAAATTTGGTGTGATGATTCTACATAACATGAAGTTTTCTTGAGCCAAGTATAAAGGTCCTACACCCAATTTAAATACCAAAAAAATTCCCTAAAAAGTATTGTTTTTTAACCCCATTTTTGTTATTTTTTCGATTTTTACCATAATAATCATGATTCATTCGATTTGTAACCAGTCATGTATTGTAAAAAATTTAATTACAAACATTTTTTTTCTCTTCTATTTTCGCCTAAAATCAACTCTTAAAAAGATATATAATTAAATAGGAAGAAAAATATGACATTTTTCCAATTTTTTTAACATATTGTGCCGCCAAAAGTTAAGCCCACGTTTTTTTTTATGCGCATAGAAAAATTTTCATTTCTAGTGATATTTGAAAGCCTAAAAGCCAAAAATCTCCGTGGATATACGATTCACCCAAATATGGCTTTTTGAAACAGATACCGTCTGGACTATTAAGAATAAGTTGTTTGCAGCCGTGGCACTCTAATTGGCCACGGAACCCTATTTGGCTCCTAGACTATACTCTTTTCCCAAAGCGTTCGTCTGCGACAACCATTAACCGGTAATGTATGCACGGCCTTAATACATTTCGGATATAAATTGGCCCTCCCTAACCCCCAAACAGGCCAATTCCAACGTGTTTACGTTGACGGCGTTCCCGCTTCGTCGGTTTTACTGCGTCCCGGGACGGGCCGGACAAAAAATAAATTCCTAATCTACTTAGAACTGTTGCCGGTACCAGTAAACACCGGATTTTATTGGCTCCATCGAACAGCGCGCCTCCGCGTTTGCCAGAGCTTTTTGATGTCTTGGACGTAGACCGTGGCCGCGTTCATCCCCGGGCTTTTATCTAGAAGATCTCGGCAGAAGCCGCTGAGGAAAAACGGCCTCTGGATTTTATTAAGGCCTTGCGAACTATAAAAGTGATAGACAAATGCCGGCCGGTAGTAAACGGTATTATTGCGGTTTAATTCTGTCGTACTGGGGTTTGTTGGGATCGGGTTTGGGCGTCGAGGCAAATTGCGAAGGCTTTTCGTTCGTTCATCCGTTTGCCGTGGAGTTAATTCGCGTTTAGTCACTTGATACGTTTTTGGTTTTTTGTCGGCTCCCGCGAAATAATGGTACACAAGATGATTCACAAATTGTTTAAAAAACTTTTGGGATCTACATATCGTATCCCAGAAATAAGCTCCAAAATTTTAGCCATATAAATCAATAAAAGCAAAAACTTTTGTCAATTTTTTTTTTTTTTTCAGTACCATGACCTACACAAGAATATCTCAACCAATCATGTATAATTACCATATTGACGGTAGTATTCTGAATAGATCTGAATTAGAAAAAGATCTTAGTGTAAAAATGCAGGACTTGTTTCTAATTTACCAACGAATTTATGTATTTATAATTATAATTTATAAAAATTTCTCAAATTTACAGCGTTTAACCGAAATATTTTGTTTCCCGTGCATATAATTGTGTTTTGGGGAAAGCCAGCCGGGTTTTTATGAGGCCCTGCGAAAATGCTGACATAAGCCGTTCATTTAAAGTTAGCAGGGTCCATTTCGTGTCTCGTACCTCGCTTAGATCGTCGAAAATAAGTGAAAAGTGACAGTGTCGAGAGACGTTAGATATCATTTAATTTTAGTGTTCTGAAAAACTTAAAAACGAAGTTCAAGTTTCTTATAGCAGCGTGGAAGCAGAAATTAGTAAATCGTTTTTTACATTAATTTATAAATTAACGAAGTGTTATATTGTCCAAAGAAACATGAATTAAATATACGGAGAACGAGAACAGTTCTTAAAGAGATCTTACACTTTAGCACCAGATAGAATTCCGCAAAATTTTAAAAAGATTCCTCGAAAATATTCGCTAGAAAGTTGTCATTTTTAGTACAGATATGATATTTTATTTTAGTCATTTTCAACTTCAAATATTATACACATGAAAAACTAATCTATTTTTATTGTTTAGCACTATAATAAAATTAACTAAGAGCTTTATCAATATTTGTTATTTAAAGTTAAATTTATTGTATATAAACCTTTATATGTTATGGAAAATAGTTATTTAACATAAATGAAAAGGAAATTTGTTTAATTTTTTAAAATACACTCTTTTTGATAGGAAATAATTTGATACAACTTTTTTATACATAGCCAGACAATTAAAAATGCTTCACGAATGAAGATATATGACCATATAGTACCACTAACAAAAATTAAAGTCAGTGTATGAGCTTTTAAATTTTGCTTAATTCATTTTGTAAAGAAATATTACAATCGTTTAATTATTTATTTTTAAATAAAGTTACAACGGCTTTAATCGATAGTAAATAAATGAAAGAATATGAAATTATTTATGAAAAGATAGAAAATTATTGAAAGTAATGTAGAAAATATTTGGTGAATGAGACAGATACCTCAAGATTTTTTGTGGACATAATATTTTACCTATATCTGATGTGGTCTTTAATATATTGGTCATAGCAGGAATCTTTTATGATAGTTTTAAATACAAAAATGATTAATTAAAGAATATTATATGAATATTTTAATTAAATTATAGCATAATTGTCTTAGATATTTTATGTCAGTAAGTTTTATTTATTTTTATTTAGTGGAAATTAAAGAATCTTTTTTCTCTCAGGCATGTTTATTTAGTGGAGTGGAACAATTTTTAGTATATTGATGGCCTCTACATATGTTTCCTAAATGTTGAGAAGTCATACTGATATACATATTAACTATTGCAATTATTTTATAGAATTGAATAAACATGTGAATTTAATAAAATAGTTTTGTTTTTTAATGTTATAAAATGTTTATTTAACTGGTTGTATGACTTATGAGCAATTATATTGTTTTAAGCAAGAAATTTTATTTTTTCTGATGTTTGTAAATATGGCATCGCAATATAATTAAAATCTGTAGGATTTCGGACAGACGTCTGATGTAGAATTATGCAAAGCTCTACTAAGCAATAACAACACTTTTTTATAGGTCGATTTTGTATACCACTTAGTTAAAATGTTACTTTCTCTCCCTTTAACGTTAAATCTAGGATATTTTTTTGAATTTATTGTTGTTTTTAGTTTATATTGTTAATTAAAATAGAGGGCAAAAACTATTAAGTGCTCTTTGAATTTGCTTAAAACCATTTCTGTATATACCTACATTGAAATAATTTTTTGACAAGTTCTTGATTATGTTAAAGTTCGTAACACCCTGTATATAATCCCGTTTGGTTCTTTTTCTTGATGGAATCGAAACTAATGACCTATACACTTAGCCAATTCAGGGACAGGCCGATAAAAAACCGTCGGATATAGGAAAAATTTAAGGCACACGCACTTGTTCCCCATGGGAGATCAAGCAGGCATTTGGAGTTTTAAGGGCACTGGCCAGAACGCATAACTCTGCCAAAGTTCACACACGTCATTAATTATTAAAATGGCGGCGCATCCCCTATTGATTGCCGGAATGGGAACGAACATTTTATATTGGCTACTATTTTAATCTTCGGTTTGAATTTAGTGGAAGACTACACCATCGGTGTAGTCAACATAAAGCAAAGATTATTCTGTATAATATATCTGGATTGGTGGAGCCCAAGTGAATGTACATATGTTAAAAAAAAAAGAAAAGAAAAACTCACCAAAAACTGATACAATTGATTTTCTTTCTTGTTGTAAAGACCAATTTCCATAAGGTGTGTGCGGGGTCCTTTCTGAATTCTTGGATCCTCCTCGATCAGCAGATTTTAACCATATTTAAGCTATGTTCCACAAAAATGTACAGCAAAAAAATAACAATTACTTAAACCGTTCCTTATTTGATAAAATGAATAGAACTTTTATAGTTGCACTTACGAATTGCTACTTTAAAGTTTTACGACGGATTATATTGAATTTTCAACTTCCGTCGTGACAGCTCCTGTCTGTATCTGTAAAATAAAGCCGACTTATCACCCGAATAGTCAAATAAAGTAATGTAAAAGTTACGACGGGCGTAGAACGAGAGAATTCTAGTTCGATGAAACTTCATGTTATCATTTCCACCAAGGCTCAGCTAACAAAGACATAATGCAACGTACCGTACATCTTATGCACCTGACAGCTGGTTAGATACGCTCTCCGTGAGTGATATACCTACTTCTCAGAGAAGAAAAACGCATCGCCGTAATGCAATAAGGACACACAAGGTGTTGTTTAAAAAAGCGCACATGATATACAGCATCACATTTGGACAGCACGAAACAAGAAAAATGTTGCTTGTTTATTGAAATATAGATTATCAAATTGACTTTGCACGCAAGAAGTAATGCCCATGCAGTTAACTTATATAACAAAGAAAACCTTAAAGAATTTAAAAATTATTGTCAGTAAATAATTGTTTACCTAATTATTGAAAAATAAGGCAATTAAAGAGTTAGTTACTACAAAGCACATTTAGCGAATAACCTGTAAAACTAAAGTGGTCATAATCTTTTCATCCACATGTACACAACTTATACCCTCAGCACAATACACGAAGCTGAGAGCAGCACTTACTGGTCTTCATTATAACTTCTAACTAGAACTCTGTAAAAATTAATTTAAAATATAAATTGCAGTACAAAAATAACAAATATTAAATGTGAAGTAAAAATGCATATTTTGATTTTGTACAAGCACGCTTTAAATAAAATAAAACAAAAAAACCCTATTCACAATAATAACTCTCCTCCAGAAAATTTCGTTTATAAAAAAAACTATACAGGTTCGGAAAGTCCCCATGGTCCATCGGCCGTTACATGAGAGCGATAAATTAAGTCATAGAAATCCATGCGATAGAGAAGGATGGCTATAATGAAGGCGTCTCATAGTCACCGCCCGTTTCGCCCTTCCACAGATAAGATCCACTTCCACTTGTAATTCAGCGACCGGTCGTCATCTTTCTTTTCGTCGTTTGCCTTTTCTGTAATAGATGTCACTACTTATACAATTCCTACTTCGGTATTCCGATATGTTAATACAATCCGTTAACAGAGGGCAGCACAACGCGTAACAAAGAAAACTTTTTACAGAAGCTAGTAAATCCTCTGTTAGTCAATTTAGTGACCTTGTTTCCCCTACTGAGAAGTTATTCAAATGTAGTATAGTGCTCAGCTGCATTTAAAATTCATTTAGTTGTTACTTAAGTATACTTTTTAAAATGACTTACAAATCCCAAGAAATAAAGCAAAATTCCCTATTTCCCCAATTCTAAAAAAATCTCGGTATTTCGATATATTAATACAATCCGTTAAGTAAGTCATAGAAATCCGTGCGATAGACAAGGATGGCTATAGTGAAGACGTTTCATAATCTGAATAGTCACTCTCACTTCTAACCCGAAACGAACAGATTATGAAACGTCTTCACTATAGTTATCCTTGTCTATCGCACGATTTCTTTACTTTACTTTGTCGCTCTCATGTAAAGGCAGAAGGACCATGTGTATTTTCCAGCCCTGTATATTAAAGTAAATCATTGAATTTATAAATTACACTATCGTTTTATGACAATTTAATTTAAAAATTTTTGATGAGCCAGTCTGTTAAACAATAATTCAAAATTATTCTGAAAATTGATGTTTGTTGCCGAAATATTTGAAGCATTGACGTATTTTTGTCGCATTGTTATTTTCACGGACGGTGTATTCCATTTAAGTGTACTTAGTACATTCAAGTAAAATATGGTGTTTACATGCATTGTGAAGTGGTAGGTATGTATGTAGGTACATACAGCGTGATGATAAAGTTCATAACTTTTATACTGAGTGATTTTTATAAAAACGCTGAGACAGATCGATTTTGTTCTCGGGAGGGGCATCATTTAAGATAATTCAGTTGTATACAGCGTGACCCAGAAAAGCTGGATGTCCAATAAATGTTTTTTTATTATGGACCACCCTGTACATTTTTTCATATTCTGATAAATATTTCTCTTACAAATACAGTAATCTAAGGTTTGATGGGTCTATCTCAAATAACAAGCGAGATATTGCGAGAAAATGACAGTTATTTAAAAAAATTATTTAATGTCACTTTTCATAAAAGAAATTATACTTGGAAACGAAACAAATGCAAATAATGAACGAAAAAAAAAACAAAAACGCCACTATTGTAGCGTAACATTTTTACAAATTAGTACGTTATTATAACCTTAATAAACTTCGCAAATTTACCACTGAATTTTTTAGAGATCTTAATGATAGTTGGATATGGTGATAAACTGGAATATGAGCTGTTTAATCAAACACATGCTGACCAATTGCACGATCTACGGTGAGTAAATTGGTCGCCAATTTTGTGTAGGAGATAGGACACGACAAAGTCGACCTCAAATCGCTGAAGAAACCAAGTTAAATGTATTGCTAGAAATCGAAGAAAATCCCCATCAGTTAACACGACAACTAACCCTAAACAACAATCTGGATCAATCATTTATGTTGTAAGTTGCTTCGTACAGAAAAGTATCATGGATATAAAGTCCAGCTGATACACAAATTAAATGAAGATGACCGGTTGCACTTTTGTGAACAATTAATGTTACGGTGTGATGAAAATCCAAACTCTCTAAGCAACAAAATCTTTTCTGACGAGGCCACATTCTGCTTAAATGGCTAATTACATCGTCATAATTGTAGATATTGGTCAAGTGACAATCCCCATTGGACGCAAGAATTTCACAATCAGCGTAAAGGCTAATTAAATGTATGAGAATCATAGGAAGGCGATTTTTACTTTTTTGAAGAAAACCTCACTACTGCCAGATATTTAAATTTTCTGCGTTTTGAGTTGATGCCGGCTGTAGCAGTTCTTTTCCCCAGCGCTGCAGACGATATACCCCATGAAAATATTTGGTTTCATCAAGGTTGATTTCCACCTCACTTTGGCTTAGAAATTCGGCAATATCTTGATGATACATTTCCTGAAAAATGGATAGGGCGGAGAGGATTTCTTGAGTGGCCCCCGCGTTCCCCCGACTTGACTCCTCTGGATTTTTTTCTATGGGGTTATCTAAAATCTAGGATATACGTCAATCGACCAAACAATTTAGCAGAGTTACAACTAAGAATTCGTGCTGAAATGGAAAGAATTAGCCCAGAAATTATTGAGCGTGCCAAATTGTTGGTGGAGGACAATTTGAAAATTTACGTTAAATTTTGTTAATTATTTGCATTTGTTTCCAAGTACAATTTCCTTTATGAAAAATGACATAAAATATATTTTTTAAATAAATGTCATTTTCTCGCAATATCTCGCTTGTTATTTGAAATAGTCCCATCAAGCCTTAGATCACTGTATTCATAAAAGAAGGCTTTATCCGAATATGAAAAAATATACAGGGATTTTCATAAGAAAAAACAAATTTATTGGTCCTCTAGCTTTTCTGGATCACCCTGTATAAAAGTTATGAATTTTGTTGCAAACTTTATCACGCTGTATAGTAAAAAAAGTTGTACTAAGTTTTGAAATCTTGAGACAAACAGGTATAACGTCTTCATTTTTGTACAAATTATCTAATAGTTGTTGTTTGTTTGTTTATTTATTTAATTCCAAAGATTAAGACATTGTACAACATACAATTCGTAATATAGGATACGTCACGGAAAATAATTAAATACAAACATTTCTAATGATGTACTTATTTCGTAAGTTCAACTTTAGAGACAATTTTCTGCTACAGGTTAAACTTCATGTTCTCTATATGAATGAAACATGAAACAGCGAACTAAAGTTTGATGTGGGTAGTGCTTGAAATTAAATAGGATCATCGTGACCAACCACCAACTCTTGTATTTACAGTTCCCATCTCGACCCGCATATCCTGGATATGGTTAATGGAGAGGTCAGCTGCCAGGATTACAAGATTTATGCTATCTTAAGTTGGATGATAATAATAGTCAGAATGTATACATATCCCCTGCTATGAAAAGAAATAAAAGTACTTACTAATCTGATGGATTTGAAATATTGTTTAAAATTTCAGGTTTCATTGATTGTACCAATTGATCCAAATCTTACAACAAAACAAGTGATGTGGGCAAAGCTCGCCCACCTCCATTATTTTTGTAATGCGATAACCAATTTCAATTTTTGAAATCAACTATATAAATCAATAGAGTATCTAGTTTTTGTTATTAGTTTGAAGTTTATTGGCAAGCTCGTTTCTTTAAACATCCATCTCTAGAATGTTTAATAACGATTTTAATCTATTTTCTACCCTTTGAACTAATTTCCATTTAATTATCAAAGATCTCACACACTCTAAGGAACTTGTGTTTTCTGACTTCCATAAAATTTTAATGTTTTTCTGATTTTAATGTCTCTCTGAAGATTCTCTGAAGATTCTGTTATATACTAAATCTTATTGGAAAAACACTATTAAACTAGGAGACAAGAGAAATATATACAGATCCTTAATATTGTTTCTGATTTTAAAATGTTTTCATTATTAAAATTCCATACTCTGAAAAAATCAATTTGGCTCTATCTTACAAACATATAACACCTTTCTTTATATAAATCTGATACTTCAAATTAAAGTTTAAATATCTGATAGTGTTAGTTGGTTGTCTATTTGGTTCCTATAAGCATTTGTTTCTAAAGAACTGTAATTTCTTTTAATTAAAACATCTAGAAAAGATAATGTATTACTATTTTCATTTTTCAAAGTAAATTTAATAGTTGATAGATCAGAAAAATTATTTGTGGACTTGGATCCTTGTTCTAGGAGATGAAGTAAGTAATAATAGAATAAACATCATCTGATATCTCGATCTAAGAAAATAGGCAAAAACGAACAAATTTAAACTGGCAAAAATAATTAAACTAACAATAACGGGCATATTTTCGAAACGTTAACAGCTTTTTGCGGTACATTTTTGCGATATATTATTGCGATATATTATAGTGATATGTGTTTTGTTTGTCTGCTTTTTTCTGTTTGAGATTTTTGATTAGGTAAAACTATTTTCATAAAAATAACCCTTGACTAATCTTTTTGGCACAGACTTATTTTATTAATTTTTTAATTTTTTTCACATTTGGCAAAATATCAAAGAATAAAGACAAAAACAAAAACTATGCCACAAATAAATGCTGATTTAAATCACCTTGATATGTTAACTGCTTCTTTAATTGAAATGTAATTGTTGGATAAAACTGAATTCACTGCCATTATTTTCAAGTATGTGACCACCTGAAACTTAGAAAAATAAATAATACAGTTCTAAAGCCTTCCTCCGGCATTTTTCTATGTCTGGGAGATCCGTAAATCTCCGTTGCTTCCCCGACTAAGCAGAAATAATCGTGTATACCACCTCCCAAATAAATTTTAATATATAAAGTGGCTCTTGTTGTACAGCAATACTTCTAACTCTGTTACAAATACCGTTTCAAGCAGTAAGTGAATTACCTAAAGCTCTGTTGGGCTTTCTTGGATTAGCGTAAACATTTGTTTGTTCCCATGCACACTGAAAGCATTTTATTTCCGTTCGTCGCTGCTGGTATTCTTTCACTGCGTTTTCGTCTGTTTATTTTCACGTCCACTAGATCACGAAGATGTCAAGAAAACGAGGGGCTGCTGCTTTATGCCCCAAGTGATTATTACCAAGCTATTACCGTATTTTTCAACACGTTCAATTGGAGTATTCCTCTTTCTTGCTACCGATCTGGTATAAAATTTTATAAGTATGTGTGGTTTCCGCATAGAAAATACGCTTTAAACATTATGTATATCATTTCACTATTTTTTTTTAAATCGCCATATTGACGTGGAATATACCATAATCCTCTAAAAATATAAACTAAATACGTTTAAAGGTACGTAGTTAAAAGAAAAACACTTTTTCTCATAATAAAATGACAGATAAGAAAAGGCATTTTCCTATTTTTTGCAAAATCTTCATTTTTCTTAGAACTTTATTTCCTTCGCTTTGGCAATTATATTTAGGTTCAATAAATAATTATATTTTGAGGCGTACAAGTGCAAGTACTAACATCACATTAACTATCAAAGCTACTATAAAGTGTTTGGCCACAAACAATCGGTACTATCCATAAACCAAATTATTATAGCTTTTTCACTAAAATGGGAGACAATTTTTGGTAGTTAAACATGCCCAATGCCACCGTTTTTAAAGTGTTGGTGACAACTAAGAAGCTACCAAGTAAATTTCCTTTTCAAGTGAACAACAACATGTGTCGTTCATTTTCTAGCATTCTATTCATAAATATCCTAATTTCCATTCGTTACTTTATTATTAAACAATTAGAATTAATGTATCTATCCGTTACATTTACGATGATTTTTGTTATCCTTTAGACTTGTTCTACTACTGTCAGTAACTGTCGCCAAAAAGATGGCGACAGTTACAAAGTATTCATAAATGATTATAAGCCACTTGATCAGCAATTTTGATTGGGACAGTAATTTTATTTCCTCCACGCAATTAAATTTTGGTAAAATTAAAAATTAAAGAACAACATTCTGTTTCACCGGCTGGTAATTCTATTCAATCAGTCAGTGATCGCATTATCTCGAGCGTAGATGTAACGGTTTGTCATTGTTCATTGTAAACGAATCAGTAGTATCGGTGTCTCTAAGATTTAACGATTTTTAGTTGGTAGTATCAGCCGTGCAATATTGATTACCTAAACTCTATATAAGATTGTTACCATAAACGGTAATTTTGAAAGTAATTTTTGTTACGTTTTGGTAACATCTGTTTTTCTGTAGTACCTTTACAGGGTGGCCAAATGAAAACGGAACAGAGCCATTTTCAGGAACAGCGTCAAGATTGGGTCTGGGTCTGAGCGTTTTTCTACAATCTTGACGCAATTCCTGGAAATGCCTCTGTTTCGTTTTCATTTGGCCACCATGTATATTCCAGTATCTCCGCATCTCAGTATTGGTTCCAGTATCTCGGCAGCTGTCATATTGTGTTCGTTCTCCTAGTAAGAGCGGAACGTCCGAAAAACAATTATAGAAAGGTAGTACGTGTGGTTATTTTAAATAAAAGTGGACAAAAAAGTAACGAACGTAGATACAGGAGGTTTTGGGTGTTCCATGAATTTCAAGATAATGTCAGTTTAAGTGGCGAACTAAAACTTTTAACTAGAAACTGATTTCAGGTCTGGATGTTTCTGTAACGTTATAAAACAAAAACAAAGCCGTAAATCTTCTTTACTTGTATACATTTTACTGAAATTCCTACGCTAGGTATACACGATTATAAAGCAGTGTTATGTAGCATATGTGGACGCTTTCAAATATTAGAAATAGAAACAATATTTTGTTATATTTTGCGGAAAATCATATAGCATGTTATACATGCATGTTAATGGATATAAATCACAGTGGCATAATGTAAATTCGAATTTCCCCAAGAAACCCATTATGTAGTGTTCTTAATCTTTATTGGCAGTATTTGAGACTATTTGAGATTACGGAATTATCTGAATAATAATGAAATATGGTACAGGGAAAACTGGTTAAAACGCAATGTTTCCAAATGTTACTTTCACCAGGATTGTTCATTGATTGCCATTTGTTGATCACATTAATGAGATACAGTTACCTACATGATAGAAAAATGATTGGATTTACTTCACTAAGATTAGAGCTTTGGAATTCAATATCTTGCGTATGCTAGATCAACGCTTACTATCAAATGCACTCTGGGGATCTTGAAAGTACAACGGCGATTTTTTTAATTTTTGGCATTTAAATTGTTTGATCAACTACGTTTCTTGGTTCTCCGCAATAATACAAGAAATCATACTACTTTTTATTTGCTAAGGCCTAATAGAAATTTGTTATTAAAATCCCCAGTATATTTTATGTACAGAACATTCATTAAAATATGTAGGTAATATTTGCGATATAAATTATTGTTAACCAGGATAACGATGTATGTGATTCCCTATTTATCTAATATCTTCTTCTTTAGATCATTTATTTAGGTTTAGTTTTTTATTATACCAAAATCTATTTCCGTTTGTTCAAAATTTATAATAATTATTATGTACGTAGAAAACGTCAATAAATAAATGGTATGGTATTATTACAATATTAAGACACCAAATCATTCATCATGCCATTTGGACCTCATACACCTCCTATATTTTTCATAAATACACCCCTTATATTTTTCTGTGTTCCTTCAGTAAAACTCTCTTAAGAAATTTAAGGACCATCAGAAATTTTAATTATTATTTGGCAGCTATCCTTTGTCCTTTTTAATTATCTTCCATTATGTGCACAGAGAATAATGAATAAATATAAATGGAGGTCATTAGTTTAATGAAACAATTGGAGGGGTTGCTTAAATTTTAATAAAATCTTTTAGATATTAACGCCCACATTTTTCTGCAATTATGACGCAGCAAATCAAAATAACGGATGCACATTTAAAGTCAGTTGTTTTTAAAATATATTGAATGTATTAATATTGCTTACTTAAGATTATAGTCTATTTCTGCTTATAGAGGCTGTTTGAAAGGAGATTTTCCCTTAACATGAACAATTTTGAGATTTTTTTATCACAGTGTCTCCCCTTATCTTCATTTTTACATTTAATTCAATAAATTGGTAGCGAAAATTCCATAAATTTAGGTCAAATATGTGAATAAATTCGATTTTTTTTTTCAACGACCCGTATCTTCAGAATGTGTTAGACTATTGGTTTATTAAAGTTTTGTAATCTGAAAGGGGAACTACCCGAAGTAGCACCAGAATGTATTAATCGAAATATGTAAGATAACACTACATTATTATGTTCAACGTTCAACTCTCTCGGGAAATATTAGATACGGTTAGAATTTTCGACAACTTACTCGCCAGATTACGTGCTGCTTGACTTATGTACCGCTTATTTAAAAAATGAATTCGATGCATTGCATATTATTCTCCTCATACATTTTTGCTTACAAAAAATTGTAATTATCGTTACCAACAACTTTTATTAAATTAATACTACCCTGTTTCTGGAATATTATGGAAAAATGCGAATTAGAATTCATTAATTTACTCGTTTGAGTTGAGGCGTTTGCCTCCAGATCCAGAAGCTCCAGGGATAATCTGAAACATACGCCTCTGTGTGCAAAAGGAACTCCTGAACACTAATTAACGAAGTCATTACTACCCATCAAGTTTGCAGCTCACTAATATTTATCTGCAAATAACTAATTTACCAGTGCGACACTAGAGGGCCTTAATCTTGATTTCTTTATATCGCGGAGTAATTCTCAGTGGTGTGTCATGTCATAAGTTTTTGATTTGATTGAACATTGGAACGCACAATAGGCCTGACAAGGCCGCAGTGCTATAGGACTAGAATAGAACCAAACCACAGGAATAAGAAGAAGTAGAAACTTTTTCTTACTGCGAAAGTATAAGTAATACAACGCTCTGATATGTACGTTATTGTTGTACTGTGATATTAAACAACATATTTTTGACTTATTATTTATTAAACATAAATTATAATTTACATATTTTTGATGCAAGAATTTTGCAAAAAAAAACGTGACAATATTCAAACATAAAGCGATGAAACTGAAAGCTTTGATAGAGTGATATGAAATTAATATAATAGATCGCACCCTTCGTTGTTCTCGCGAATAGACACTATTGAATATTGTATAGCCAATTACTATTATAAAATATCTCCTCTCTGATTTGAGGTTTCGATATGGCGTACAACCTGTTTCAATCCGTAATTATATGCATAAATCTCCCGACGTAAAATTATGTTTCGGACCAGCCCGCAGGGCTCATTTATTCTGCGATAGCGTTGAGAATTCTAGTGGTGAATTATGGCTTAGGGATGGGTCAAGGGCGGCGTAATCATTTTTAAGTTAAGCCCTAGTAAACCACCTGACCCGGGCTTTCAGAATTACTTGTATCAAGGATAATGGACTAGGAACTAGGGGAGGTATCGGGTGTTCACTACTGGGAGGACAAATTGGAATGTCTTAAGTTCGAGGCTTTCAGCGAAACTAGCTGAATGATTTATCTCAGTCATCTTTAACTAGGTATGCTTTATTTTAAACTTAATCAATAATCCTAAAGGGAGTGAGAAATAGAAAGAAAATAATCAATCAAGTCAATTTCTTTTTATAATTTTATTATGAAAAACAAAGTACGTTTACAAAAGCATCAAAATTATGATGAACTATAATGTCTAAATGGCCTTTATTTACTACAAACTTAATCATAACTTCTTTAATTAAAGTTTTATAAGAAATACAACAACTTAATATTAAAGTTCATTAAAAAAATTTTCCAAAGTCGATAACATTAATCGTTGCTGACTATAAATATACAGGGGGTAAGAAGTTTGACTACCATTACTTCAGCATGAGATAGAGTAATCATAAATAAACAAAAAAGTTGTATATTACATGGGCGTAAAATATTGGGGAGTTTCATCACAACGTGACAACAGCGCTTAACCTAACGCCACACAGATGATGCATACCACGTGTGCACGCGGAAGACTTGTCCTACGGAAAAAATGTAAACAACTATTATTTTGAATCTATTAGTAAATTTCAAGATAATCATTTTCCAGTTTTTAAATAAATAAAATAAAATGTATCGATTTTGTAGTATGAAGATAGTGTCGTGATTTTTTAGCTCGAATTTTAACTTACCAGGAATTTAACTTTTAATCAAATTATGAATTTGAAAATATGTAATTAAAATACCCGATTCGCGTCATCTAAATAATCATACGTACGAGTATTAAAAATAATTTAGGTGCTTACCAAAAAGCAAAATTCAGTCATTTTTACACGCACAATTACAAAACAAACTACAACATATGCCCAAAATGTTCACCACCATTTTCGATGCACGCACGACACTTTCGAATCCAATTTTCCCTCAAGAAAAGGAAATAGTCGTACGCAAAGAAACACTCAAATTTCTAACACCCTGTATGTACAGAATTTTTCTCATATTCTTATATAATTAAGTAGAGTTTGGCAGATTTTAATATGTTCAAATCTTATACGCTGTAATGTGCGAAAATTTTAAATGTTTGTAACGATTGTCTCAAAATATTAAATGCTCATTAACATTGGAAATGTGTAACGAATCGAAAACGTAACACAAGACATTAGGAAAAAATGTAGAATCTAACAGTGTATAGGGGGAA
This sequence comes from Anoplophora glabripennis, assembly GCF_000390285.2. Taxonomy (NCBI): domain Eukaryota; kingdom Metazoa; phylum Arthropoda; class Insecta; order Coleoptera; family Cerambycidae; genus Anoplophora; species Anoplophora glabripennis. Next base: position 623,970 of record NW_019416268.1, on the reverse strand, counting down.
TACACTTTTAAAATGAAATAAATATTCGGTCGCGACTGCTGGGCGCAGGGGTAGTCCGATCGGTAGATGGACCTTTCTGTATCAAACAGAAATTGTCCGGGAATTCTCCGATTACACAGCCCCATAAAAAAAGTATCGGATCTGGTATTCAGACCCATGTATTTCCATGTATTTTTTATTTTCTATTTTTTTTTTTTCGCTGAATCCGAATCTGCCTTCAGATTTGGCCCAACAGGTCTGAGTTTTCGGGAAAATTCAAAAAACAGGTTAAAATTCACAAAAAACGTCATTTACTATCGACGAAATTTATAAAAAATCAAATTATTCTACCAGCTCACTAGACGTATGGTTTTTCACTCGTTTAGTTGCAATTTATCATTATAGAGTCAGACAAGCTGGTCCAATTTGATTCAAAAACAGAAAATAAATCAAAATGCTTAAAAACACCATTTTCATGGCATAATTCGTGTTACATCTTTCTATCCAGTCGTTCATGCATGAATACACATATTTATTCATCCACCCGTACCACCTACAAAACCCACCCATCCACATACTTTTTGTGCTTAGAGATGAGATAACAGCCTAGAATATTGAGAATGCAATAAGACTTGTAGAATACTCTACTTTCTAAACAAAAGAAAACGATATCTATAGAATCTCATTCTTATTTTTGTTGCTATAACGTATTCTCTTCTCTTCAAAAGATCTATGCAAAGGGTTACGTTTTCGTTTATTCGTTTTATTTTTCTTTTCTCTTTTTAACAACCAACAAGTTTTCGCCCTTCATATACAAAGGGCGAAAATTTCCGAATATTTCTGAGGCGAAATTGAAAGAAGGTGTATTCGATGGACTTTAGATTCGGAGATTGTTCAAGGATGCAACATTTTTCACTACAATGAGTAGCGTTGAGAAGAGTGCTTGGACTAGTTTCAAAGTTGTAGCGACAAATTTTTTAGGAAACAACAAGAGTCCTAAATACGAAGAAATTGTATTAAAACTGATAAAAGACTTCCAAGACCTGGGATGTTTGATGGACTACAAGTTGCACTTCCTTCACTCACATCTGGATTGGTTTCCTGAAAATCGTAGAGATTATAGCGAAGAACAAGGCGAACGATCTCATCAGGATATGAAGGTTATAGAATAGCGATATCAAGGAAGATG
>NW_019416268.1:220001-621430 GCF_000390285.2 Anoplophora glabripennis | reverse complement strand
GAGTTCCAGAATTTAAAAGTACATAAAAATACCACTGTTGCGATTGCGACGTCCGAAACACGATTTTCCGGCCCCTAAGGGGTCATTTTCCCGGTCCCAAACGGGAGATTCCAGTTGGCCATAAACTTTTCAAGCACAGTCAGAGTTCCAGAATTTAAAAGTACATAAAAATACCACTGTTGCGATTGCGACGTCCGAAACACGATTTTCAGGCCCCTAAGGGGTCATTTTCCCGGTCCCAAACGGGAAATTTCAGTTGGCCATAAACTTTTCGACCACAAATCCGGCTTTGGCTTTAGAATGCACCTTCGACCTCGCCTCATCCCGGAATCCATCTTTCAGGCCCTATAGAGGCCATTTTTGGCCCCTGGGGCCAATTCCAGACGTGGAGGGCCATTTCTGAGCTCGGGATCGGATTCAGCGTCAAAAAATACTTGGGAATACATATGTCCGACCCACAAGTCCGAACACTTTTTTTTTGTGGGGCTGTGTTATAGATTGACAAGAGTGACGAAAGAGATATCAAAGAAAAAAATCACTGTATTTCACGAATACCCTTGTATTTACTTGAAGGGGAGAAACTGTGCTGAATTCAAAAACGATTCGTATTCCGGGAATCGTATTTTACTTCAGGACAAGAGAGAAACTGCCGCGCGCTGCGACGCGCAACCCTTGCATTACCCCTTTGTTTTATTTTTCCCCAAGCACTATCTTTATTACTATTACTTTCAACTATTTTAAACCCCTTGCAAAGCGTAATCGCTAGTTCGAGAGCTCCGTATCGGGGATTTAATATATTTTATTGATCTAATTTAAAAGGTGGGCGAATTGCTTTTTCACGGTTTCCTCTCGGAATATATATGTCGAAAATTAAGGAAGCCCCTCAAGTTTAGGCTCAAATTATTAGATCAGATCAGAACCGTATGAATGCTGCATTGCGGCGGTGCTTCATTTTTAGATGAAATAAAGCCGAACGGGTGGATCGAGCGTTCGATCTCTCCGACAAGATATTAAATGTTTTTACATCGCTTCTTGCACACAGCCAGTACTCTCCCGATAAAAACCGTACAAATAGGGTTTAGGGTGAATCAGTGAGAATTTATCCACTCCTCTATACTTTATCATTCAATTTTCCAGACAGAACTACGGGGAAAAATGAGGTTAAATTATGTACAGTTGTCGCCGCAGAAATAGGGACAGGTAATATTATCCTATTCTATCTACGATCCTGTCCAAAGTGACAGTTTTTTTAAATAACTTGCAATGTAAAAAATTGACTTTTGTAATAACTGTATATTATACAGGATGTTCTACAGGCTCTGCGACAAACTTTGACAGATGATAGCTGGGTTACTTTTAAACATTTCTTCTTATGTGAACATATTTCAGATTAGTTTTTGTTTAGAAGTTACAAGCACTTTAAAAAGTATAATTTCATATTTCAAAGTAGCCTGATAAATAGAATTGGTGGAAGCTTCCAATAATTATTGTTTGTGTAATTTTTAATCATTTGACACTTATCGTCAAAGTGCTAAATAAAAAATGAAATTATTTACAACTGAAGAGTATGCAGATATTGTCTTTGTATATGGGTATTCCAATGGGAGCCCGAGAATACCGACGAAGATACCCAAATAGACATCAATCTGCCCACACAGCCTAAAGTGCATAATTTCATAGACTTCGAGAAGAAGGTAACCCCGCTGCAAAAAAGACCATTAGCCCTACTGAAATGAATGTACAAAATGAAGAAGATATAATAGATGCTGTCATTGACAACTCTTCAATTAGTGTTCAACGTATAGCAAGTACTTAATCTTCGTTTATAACAGAGAAATGTTACATCCGTTTCATCGCCAAAATGTACAAGCGTTGCATACTGGAGATGTTTCTCAGCGATTAGAATTTTCTCGCTGGTTACTTCAGCAATATACACAAAATGATAGAATCATTTCGCTTGTCATGTGGTCTGATGAAGCGTGGTTTACTAGTGAGGGCATAAAAAATAATTATAATGAACATATCTATCTTCAGCAACATTTCAGTGTCAACGTTTGGGGTAGCATTTTCAACAATAAATTACTACCTGTACATGTTTTAAATGATCGTTTGAATGCAAATCTGTATAGAACTTTCTTAGAAAACAACCTTTTTGATTTCATTGATGATGTAGGAATTGTAACAAAAGCCTGGACTCGTGATAGAATATTTGTTATTTCTCGGAACGGATGGGTGAACTCAGTCAACAATAATTATTGAAAAGTTAAGGGCCTTCAAGTAGGTTTAGCGTCGCCATAAAGACGTTTGCCTCTTGTCATCGGGAGTAATAAATTTGAAAAACTCGACCATCGCAGTCCTTCAGAGAAGGCCTCAAGAAATTTAGCAATGATTTTGAACAAGTTGGCTTAGATCGTCGGGGCCATGTGTTGGGCATCTGGTATCGACTAACTGCGTCGGTTCAGTCCATGGTGAAGAGAAAAATCGATATTTTTAATAACGTGCGAAATACATTCGAAAAAGCGTAGGAATTTCAAGATATTTAAATAAGTTGTTAGAATGCTGTGAGGAAAATAATAATAACAGATCAAACAGCTGGTTTTTAGGCGGATTTTCCAAGTTATAAGAATAGATTAAATGAGATTGACTAATCCGTCCCGTGTTACTATACGGAGTCACAAGAGGAAGGTGTAGGGTTACTTGTAATTTCAGTTTAGTCTGAAAATTATCCATACAGTTGTAAATTTAGTCAATTAGGTAATTATAAGCATGATATAGTTAAGCCATTCCAACCCCCGATATTCAGGGATCCCGCCAATTAGATAAGAGCCGAAACTTCTGTGTCGAAGCGAGGTGTCGAATTCGGGAGAGATCTCCCAAAAATACAGTTTCTCCTTGGATTACACACTGGAAATTTTCTTCATTTTATAGTCTCGAGTTAATTTAATAATGAATAAAGTCTTTCCAAATTTTGCCATGAATTCGCGTTTGATTGCGTTATCGCGTGTAATTCATTCTCTGAATTTACAACATTTCTAAGTCCCCACGCATCAATTAAAGTGTAGAATTAATTATAAATTCTCTTTCGAGACGTTAATAGTAAACTCTTTGCAAGTAAATATGGTCATGATACTGGTCATAACGGTAGATAGATAAATGAAGAAATAATCCCTCAGGTTACAGAATTAATATTGTGGTATCAGCAGGATGGTGCACCACCACAGAGGGAGATAAGTAACTGCATGGTTAAATGATCATTTCCCGAGTAACTAGATAGGTCAACAAGGTCCAATAACAGGGCCACCGCGTTCCCCAGATCTAAATCCTTTGACCTTTTATTTATGGGGACATATGAAGCAGCTTGTCTACCATGTTGAAATCGCTATCAATCAGCAGTTACTTGAAATAATTCAGAATGCAGCTAACCAGATAGGAAATGATCCACACACAAATAATAATTCTTGTTATAGAAACCATTATTTTTATTTATCAGGCTACTTTGATTGAAATATGAAATTAAATTTTTTAAATCCTTGTAACTTCTAAACAAAAACAGATTGGACCTATGTTCATGTAAGAAAGAATGTTTAAAATTAACCCAGCTATCATCTGTCAAAGTCATAGAGCTTGTAGAACACCACGTGTAATAAGTACAGGAAAATGCTAATTCCTCACGAATTTGAAAAGTTGCAGCGCGAACCGTATAGACGAGCGAGAGTAGGCAAAACAGTGAATCCGAGCATGTATCATAAACCGACGATACTATTTTTTTTATAAATTATTTATTTTTAATTTGCCATTTGACATGTAAGTTGCGATATAAGAAATAACCGTAATCTAAAGTGAAATTGCTTTATCTAAAAATGATTACAGAATATTTTGTATACACGTATAACTAGTGCCCGGTATCTTAGAAACTTTAGGACGTACTTTATACAAACATTAAAATGTCAGAAACCCAACAACCGTAAAAACTCCTGGAAAAAAATCTTAATTGGAAGAGCAATAATTACATCTCCCGCCGCTCCAAAAATAATTTCCTTTCTTCCGTTTTTAGCATTGAAGGACGCCATCCGACCATCCTCTATTGAATTTTTTTCCGCCGAGTTCCTTTTTTGACACTGCATTACAACTTAATTATACCCGTCCCCTTGTACACGAAAATTGATGTTGTATGACGTTTTAACGGGCCATAAAAATCAACAGGGAAAGGTGACTCCGTCGACGCGTAGCCAATTCTCCTACCCATTGCTAAACAGACTAAAAAATAATTTTTCACCTTTTTTTCAAAGAAAAGTAAATAAATCATCTTTCACTAGATGGCGCCGATTGTATCTTACCGACTGCTAGCTTTTATAAAGTGGATTTTTATTAAGAAATCGTACGATATTCTCCTGCTTTCCTATAAAAAAGTTAAGGATAATTCAATTTATTTAGGCATCTAGGGATTTGTCCAGCTTTCGTGCAAATTGTTCTAGACTGGAACATGAAAAGTTTGCCAATCGCCGATAAAACAAATACACACAGTGCTTATAAATTCTCTTTTATATAAAAGCATTACGTTGATAGGTGGCTTATCTGAATGTAGTTTCTTAGACACAAAGGATAATTCGATTAATCTGTTATTACTTTATTTAATGACGTAAGGTAATAGTACAGCATTTTAGCTTTACTTGGAACCAAATCTGGCAGGTTCTACCTTTTACAAGTGGATTTCAACTAAAAGATACAGGTGCGTGTTTCTAAAACCGAGATATTAAAGCTGCTATCTTGTCCTTCATTCTTGAGTTACTCGCCCGTGTTCTTCAGGAAAGTGAAAAACGAATAGGAAGCTTTCATAATCTGGAATGTACAAAATAATTCATTACTATCTGATATAAGAAAGAAAATCATTAGGTATGTAGATTGAATCGTTTAATTAACGTTATTGCAACGATGTTTAAAAAATTTGTCGCATTTTTAGATCTAGTAAAAGTGATTTTTTTTGTAAGAACATCTAAAATAAAATAAAAAAAAACGTTTTTTGACATTTCATCTAACTCCGTTTGATTCACCCAAGGAAGCTACTATTAAGGTATGATTAGTTGCTTTCAGATGCCCTGTATACAAGTGTCCCTGGAGGATGAGTTCATCTTGGAAAGAATAGTGGGAGTAGTTCAAATAATGCCTCAAGATATTAGGAATAACTTGTAAACCATTTTATTCTTAATAGCAGTAGCGCGGTTAAGTTTGAGGGTTATATTTCAAGAAAAAATTGTTAAAAATCAAAATTTCTTTAATGTGGCTTTGCAAGCCCTAAAGGATTGGGGAATAAAATGCACGTTTTTCTTATAACATAATTTATATTCATTCGTGTACAAAATCTGACATTTTTACCACTAACAGATTTAAAAATAATTAAAAAAACTTTCCGAAACAATAATTTTATCACCCTTTATATGGAAAACGTAATTTGAACCATTCCTACTACTTCTTCAAGAGAAACTCACTACTTTCTAACTTTTTTAAATATAAGTGGGACATCGTGTATAGAAGGTCCTTCTGCCCTTTATCTGATTCACTATTTTCATCTTAAAATTAAACCCTAAAAAAGTTTTCAGTTTGCGTGAAAGAAACAAACAAGGACAGCAAAAATTAACGCCGAAAGTACTTTTATGTTTCGATATTCCTTCAATTTTTTTCATTTATAATCCAAACACGCGTTCTCTTAACGTAGCGGATTAAATATGTGAATAATGCTCCCACTCTTAAATAACTCAGACTCTTGCCATAAAAATAACATATGGGCTTTTATAACTAGCAATCTCTCTGCCCTTACCTAGCTTTAAATCTCACTGATATTAAATATTTTATGTTTCTATGCAGATCACTGTTACTCTAAGTTTGTTCAACGTGACTTTCGGCGTAAAAGGCCTGATTTTACTTTTACCAAACGTTTCTTGTTTGCTAATGTTTGATTTGAGTCGATATTCTCATTTCCATCGTACATTTTTTTTTCATAACCCGTAATAGCGACAATACGACTGAACAAAGTATAACATAATGGAATGTCAACACTGAAGGGACGTATTCATTATGAAAATTTGAAACATTCTGTTTGGCGTTTACAATTTTTAAATAAAAAGGAAAATATTTTCTAAACTAATGAAGATATTACTACTGCTACTGTGATAACATAAATGTAATGTGCTGTTCGTTTCGCACAGTGTTCCAATATGTTCGGCCTGAATGCACTTGGAATCGACCAATTTTGATAATCGAGTTATCGGTAATCGAGTACTTCTAATAATCGAGTGATCACTCGAGATACGAGATATTGGTCGTTTTCATCCCAGCGGCGCACAAATATGTTTGTATTAGTCATATATTACTTATAAGCGTAGCTAAAAAAAAAAAAGCTCACGCACTTCAAAACCTAACCACTTTTTCGTTTTATTCTAAAAAAAATGGTTACGCAATCAGTGACTAATTGCTGTAAGCACTAACATTTTGGGGTGCAACCGTAGGGTAATAATCACTCGAGTGGTGGGAGTAAACATCTCGAGATATCTCGAGTGATCTCAATAATCGAGTACCACTCGATTTTTCACTCGAAATCTCCCATCACTACTTGGAATACTATTGTAACAAGCGCGCATTTCTATTCCTGCTTATCGTACAAAAAAAAAAAGAGAGAGACTACTCATGCATGATTTGACTTCTTGAAATTCCTTCATGTGTCAGTTTCCAGCTCAGGCGTGTCAGTGTGTGTCATAAGCGTACAAGTGAGAAAAACGTGTTATTATTTTCACACTATAGTTATTCCAATAGACGTTGTTAAAAACGAAATCTTCTGTGGGTGTTAGTGGCTAACTGATAATCAAGATAGTCATCAACGACAGAACAGATCGAGAAGGTTATATGATACACAATTTGTGCGTTAGGAAATTTGATGCAATCGCAGCAGAAGAATAATTACATATCGGCCTTTTTTTCAAAGAAAAGTAAATAAATCATCTTTCACTAGATGGCGCCGATTGTATCTTACCGACTGCTAGCTTTTATAAAGTGGATTTTTATTAAGAAATCGTACGATATTCTCCTGCTTTCCTATAAAAAAGTTAAGGATAATTCAATTTATTTAGGCATCTAGGGATTTGTCCAGCTTTCGTGCAAATTGTTCTAGAATGGAACATGAAAAGTTTGCCAATCGCCGATAAAACAAATACACACAGTGCTTATAAATTCTCTTTTATATAAAAGCATTACGTTGATAGGTGGCTTATCTGAATGTAGTTTCTTAGACACAAAGGATAATTCGATTAATCTGTTATTACTTTATTTAATGACGTAAGGTAATAGTACAGCATTTTAGCTTTACTTGGAACCAAATCTGGCAGGTTCTACCTTTTACAAGTGGATTTCAACTAAAAGATACAGGTGCGTGTTTCTAAAACCGAGATATTAAAGCTGCTATCTTGTCCTTCATTCTTGAGTTACTCGCCCGTGTTCTTCAGGAAAGTGAAAAACGAATAGGAAGCTTTCATAATCTGGAATGTACAAAATAATTCATTACTATCTGATATAAGAAAGAAAATCATTAGGTATGTAGATTGAATCGTTTAATTAACGTTATTGCAACGATGTTTAAAAAATTTGTCGCATTTTTAGATCTAGTAAAAGTGATTTTTTTTGTAAGAACATCTAAAATAAAATAAAAAAAACGTTTTTTGACATTTCATCTAACTCCGTTTGATTCACCCAAGGAAGCTACTATTAAGGTATGATTAGTTGCTTTCAGATGCCCTGTATACAAGTGTCCCTGGAGGATGAGTTCATCTTGGAAAGAATAGTGGGAGTAGTTCAAATAATGCCTCAAGATCTTAGGAATAACTTGTAAACCATTTTATTCTTAATAGCAGTAGCGCGGTTAAGTTTGAGGGTTATATTTCAAGAAAAAATTGTTAAAAATCAAAATTTCTTTAATATGGCTTTGCAAGCCCTAAAGGATTGGGGAATAAAATGCACGTTTTTCTTATAACATAATTTATATTCATTCGTGTATAAAATCTGACATTTTTACCACTAACGGATTTAAAAATAATTAAAAAAACTTTCCGAAACAATAATTTTATCACCCTTTATATGGAAAACGTAATTTGAACCATTCCTACTATTTCTTCAAGAGAAACTCACTACTTTCTAACTTTTTTAAATATAAGTGGGACATCGTGTATAGAAGGTCCTTCTGCCCTTTATCTGATTCACTATTTTCATCTTAAAATTAAACCCTAAAAAAGTTTTCAGTTTGCGTGAAAGAAACAAACAAGGACAGCAAAAATTAACGCCGAAAGTACTTTTATGTTTCGATATTCCTTCAATTTTTTTCATTTATAATCCAAACACGCGTTCTCTTAACGTAGCGGATTAAATATGTGAATAATGCTCCCACTCTTAAATAACTCAGACTCTTGCCATAAAAATAACATATGGGCTTTTATAACTAGCAATCTCTCTGCCCTGACCTAGCTTTAAATCTCACTGATATTAAATATTTTATGTTTCTATGCAGATCACTGTTACTCTAAGTTTGTTCAACGTGACTTTCGGCGTAAAAGGCCTGATTTTACTTTTACCAAACGTTTCTTGTTTGCTAATGTTTGATTTGAGTCGATATTCTCATTTCCATCGTACATTTTTTTTTCATAACCCGTAATAGCGACAATACGACTGAACAAAGTATAACATAATGGAATGTCAACACTGAAGGGACGTATTCATTATGAAAATTTNTTTTGAAGTAAAATTAAATCGATTTTCGCATTTCTCGTCAAAAATATTGTTCGTATTTTCAAAGCTGCATATTTTTTAAAATAATTAATCGATTTTCAAAAAGTAACAATCGATGTATAGAGAATTAAAAGGCCTTTCTAATGATCCCCCACTTGACCCTCATTCCTATTTCAAAAAATTTAGGGGATAGCACCCCCACTTAGGGGGTTGAAGATTTTGGTATGCTTTTTGAGCCAAAGAAACAAATTTGACCTGTTTTTGGATTTTGCCGAAAAGTTCTTTACTACCCTGTAATGCCTTGCGGTACGTTTTCGATGGGCTACCCTGTATAATAGTGTTATTGATTAATATTTTATTCGTATAGTATGTGATGAAATATAAACATATTTCAACATACTTTTAATTCATGCTGAAGTAAAACGTTACTATCTATTTTGCAGTATTGTATTGCATATCGAACTTACGACACTTGGTATTCTCACAATACACCACATTTCTTCCATTCCAGAGAGAGTATTGCTAAAGTACCGAGTTGAATATACATTATTCTGAGCGATAAGTAAATGATAAATGCTTTCCTTCACATTGTTTGTTTCACTTCCAGTTAAAAACCCTTATCTACGCACGTACATGCGTATTTTGGTGTATCATTAGTCATCTCATGGTGTTAGAGTGTTCTCTACTTATATTCATGTTTACTGTGCTGCGTTTACCCCAATATTATAACCCTAGTTTTTGCCGTCTGCAAGTTGGCGTCTCGCCAGCCCATTTTGAGGGCCCAACTCATTAACAAAACGTTTTTGTCCCAAGTGTCACAAGTTTTATTCAGAAATAAAGAGACAGGGCAGTCTGGAGAGTATGATGCTCGTAGTTTGGAGTGATATACTCAAAATGTCCAACGGAGTCATTTTTTATTTGCTAGTTGGTCATAACCAATATAAAACCAATTGAATATACAGGGTGTCTCATAATTAGCTGCCAACCCTGAACAGGCCGATTCTATGATAAAAACCAAGTAAAAAAGTTCATATGAACATGGGTCCGGAAATGCTTCCTAAGGGCACAGGGACCCATTGAAGAGGGAGGAATGGAAATCATTTTTCTGCAATATCTCTCAATCGCGTTGCGATAAATGAATGAAATTTGGTATACACAGCTAAATTTTGATGAGCAATTTGATGGACTAATCCATTTATTTCCACAAGGTCCATTGGGGTGGGTACGGGGGGGCCCTTGGTACTTTGCGTGTGTAACTTTTTCATCTTTGACTTTTTAACAAATTGGACAGCAAATTCCGTTTTCCCGAACTGTTTTACGTTAAAAAGGTACTCTTGTTTCAAATCGTTATCTTTAACGGTTTCTGAGAAAATCGCTCTTGAATTAATCCCACTTTGGTCAATTTCATAGTAATTTAAACAAAAAATAATAATAATAATTTAATACGTAATCAGTAATACACATTATTGATGTAGAACAATTATGATATGATGATTTGTTTATGGCTTTTGCGATGGTAATGCTGCGCGGCAGAACGCGAGTACGGCAGAAGGTTTCCAAACAGAAGGCTGACATCAAGGAGGACATTCCTCACTGTATTCCGCAATTTAGCTGCAACCGTCACTTTTCGAAGGGATCATAAGATGGAAACTTAATTTTGATAACAGACAACAAGCTATTTTAAAAACTGTTCAAAAAACCCTCCACCTTCTCTGATACAAAGTCTTGCCCTACGTGTAACACTTCTCGAAGCTATTAAGATGCTAAAACGGTTTTGACGAATTTCATTGGCTGCATCATTGATACGCTGCAGCAATTCCTCACGGGTATCGACTTCGGTGGCGTAAACTTTTTGATTTAGATATCCCCAGAAAAAGAAGTCCAGCGGGGTTAGGTCGGGAGAACGCGGCGGCCAAGCTACCGGTCCGTGCCTCCCTATCCACCGTCCAGCGAAATTTTCGTTTAGGAAATTTAGAACATTGCGACCACTATGTGCCGGGGCTCCATCGTGTTGAAAAAACATGTTACGTCGTAAATTTAGAGGCAGATCATCGAGAATTTGGGGAAGATTTTCTTGAAGTAAGTTTAAATAAAGATTTGAATTGAGACGTTGTGGAATTTCAATAGGTCCAATCAGAGTGTCGTGAATTATTCCCGCCCATAAATTTATGGAAAACCGTTGCTGGAAGTTTGTTCTCCGAACAACATGTGGGTTCTCTTCTTCCCAATAATGAGAATTATGAAAATTTAATTTTCCATTTCGGGTAAAAGTAGCTTCGTCACACCACAAAATTTTGGAAGCTTGCTCGTTGTCCAGCGACAAAATCCAGCGACAAAATTGCATACGTGGCGCAAAATCTTCTGGTATCAAGCCATGTACACGTCGATAGTGATAGGCATGTAGACCTTGTCGCTTTAATATTCTTCCAACCTGAAATGTTAGTAGCACATCTAATCAATTCTGTTAAGGAAATCTTTAAGATATGTAGTACCGTTGGCCGAGGAACATTTATTTGCCTTGAAATGTTCCGTATGCTAGTCGTAGGATCTTGTTCAATAGCGTCAAGGACCTCCGCTTCCCTATTAATCCTGGGACGTCCTTGACCCGGTGCCTTTCGAAAAGTGGCGGTTGCAGCTAAGTTGCGGAATACCGTAGGGAATGTCCTCCTTGATGGCAGCCTTCGGTTTGGAAACCTTCTCCCGTACTCGCGTTCTGCCGCTGCAGCATTACCATCGCAAAAGCCATAAATAAATATCATATCAACTAACTCTTGTCCCGTAAACTCTTCCATTTTTTTCGCTTAGAACTATTAAATTGGCAATCGGGTTGACAATACTTTGACATAAGAATACCTTGATAATTTTGTTTAAATTACTATGAAATTGACCAAAGTGGGATTAATTCAAGAGCGATTTTCTCAGAAACCGTTAAAGATAACGATTTGAAACAAGAGTACCTTTTTAACGTAAAACAGTTCGGGAAAACGGAATTTGCTGTCCAATTTGTTAAAAAGTCAAAGATGAAAAAAAAGTTACACACGCAAAGTACCATTAAAAAATATACAGGGTGTTTCAGAAAGACCTCCCGTAAATACAAAATAATGTACTAAAAGGATTCAGAGTTATTTAAGGTGAAGAAGCACAAAGCTACCAGATAATATTAACGCAAATATTATATTATATTTCGGCCAAGTATATGCATGAATCTTGGTCCAAAGTTGCTTCATTCGCGAATTACATGGAATTTAAATAAAAAATTACTTTTGTCTGCAATTACGAAACCAGTGAATCGATTATCTTCAAATTTGGTATGGGAATTATTATTAAGATTCACCTGTATATATTTCCAGCTTCTACCCCCAGAATTACAAAATACTTGAAAACCGCTGAAAAAGCTATAGCCACCCCAACTGTACACCATTATTAATATATGAATAACACTTTACCAAGTTGTTACAAATTCACCCCATATCCTAAGAAAACTTAGTATTCACTCTAGGTTCATTTATAGCGCGCTTAGACATAGTCAGAGACTTATAAAAAAGCCAAAATATAGAAGTTTGCCATTTTTCTCCCCCTTCCATAATCATGGAATGCCTGACTACTTCTCATCGACGCAGCAAGATCCAACCTACACAACAACACCAACATGTCTCCGATCGGACCAACTCTACGCCCAGAAGTCGCGAGAGAATTTTTATTACACTGATGGATTCTACATATTTTTCTAACATCTACCGATAACACTACCGATTCCTTAAACGTTTTCAGTGTTGAAAATGTTACCACAGCATTGGATAAAAAGGCATTTCAGTTCATCTAGGAATGATTTTAATTCTCATCTTTGCTATTATCCAACAGTTGGATGTCATTCCAAATCCAATATGACTCCCAAAGATGGCGGACCAGTTATTTTTTATGCACCCCCATAATATGGGTATCAAATGAAAGGGTTTGCTGACAAGAATACGAAAATAAAATGACGTCACTAAAAGCTTGTTTAAAAAAAATAATTTATACATGAACTTATTGACTTTTGCGTCACTTAATAGTGGAAAAACTTTTTTATGTACTTAAAGGCATCATAATATTTTCTTGTGAATAACTTTTTGTGGTTCGACAAGGGGTTATAATAGAAATGCCAAAATACGTTCTTTTAATTTTTTTTAGTTTTAACTGAAATGTCCATGAAACTGGAACGTTTCTGATAAATTCCCTAAACTAGGCAGAAGTAAATTGTCAATTTGCAAACGTTGTATTTGTGGATCTCCATAAGAATATTGATAATTTGCAATACATATACTTAAAAATAAGACATAGTCATCTTTTTGTAAATAGATATTAAAATAACTACCAAAATATAAAATAGTAATTTTGGACAGTTGCGTAACATTTTTTACTTTGAACTAGGATTATCTTGTGATATGGTGTTTATGTGGTAAAAGAGTTGTACTGAGAATAAGTTTAAATACACAGTTACAAGAATATTTTGTCTCGACTTGTAACTCGCATGAAACAACCTTGGACCAAATCGTATTTGGTCCAATTTTAATATTTTGACTTCAAGACTATCTGATAGAAATTGTACGCTTTTTTTACTGCAGAAAATGATAAGCCATTGATATACAGAATGTCTTGAAATTGATCAAAACAATAAACTGAAAATTTTTTTACTCACTGAAACGAACGTTGTCAAAGTCAACGAAGCAAAATTTCCAGCAGTTAAAGAGACAGGTTTGCTTAATCTAGCCATTGTTATTATCATACTTTTCTTAAATTTCTTGTCTGCCGCTAACCAGTCGCATTGCCATAAGTAGTCAGGCATATATTTCGCCTAAAATTAGTGAATGACGTGTCAATAATTATTAAGAAAAGTAAATTTTGCGCAACTAGATCCAATGTTATCAAAACCAAAAGCTACCTGAAACGTCACTTCGTTCCCAAATAAACATAAGAAGAATGGTTGTATTCCCATGGCTACTAGGTATACAATTTCAGCATAAAATTGCTTGCTGTTAATTGGAACCTACAAAACAATAAAAGCATTGAGCGAAAACTTATACGTTGCTAGTTCACTAGGTTCGCTAAAATAAGCAATTTCAAATATATCTAACAACGTCACCGAACACTGACTATAATGAAGAGAGAACGAATTGAATTACTCTCCCCTATTGAACTATTTTGGTAAATAGTGGTATAGAAAGAAAAAGAAGATAGAACAAATCTCATTGTTTCAAAGTGTATACTTACCGTTGACACTAGATAAAGACAGGAGCATATTATCATCTGGATTGTAGACACTTGTGCCAATATTACGTACTTTTGAAGATGCTCTAAGTCCTTGCATGAGCTGAAAAATAGAATTATGTTTACAAGTTAAGGAAAAAACATTATTTTATCTACTATTGCGCCAAAAGTGACAATTTGTTTACATAATTCACATAATATTTTTAAAGAACCTGTGAGATAAGAGTTTGTGTCGAACAGTGCAATTTTATAGGTGCTTTACAGTGACTAAAATCAAATTTCATTCTCTAGTGATTAAATTCTTTTAGTCACTAGTGAAATAAAAATTTAAATAAAAAAATTTAAAGTTCAATCAGAGTCGCCTTTGACTAAAGCTGACATAAACTTTCCCTTTCACATCAACATTCTATAAATTTGTGACAAACAACATTACTAATACAAATTCCATTTTATTTTTCAATTATCAAACATAAAAACAATTTATTTCTATTTGTTCTAATCCAGGACGTCACTAATACCCTCCAGAGCATTTTTATCTCGCCAAATGGAACGTCCGAAGCGAGTTCCGAAATAATCGTACGTTAGAATTAAAATCGGATGGTAAATCTTACTTAAGGACTGTTTGCAGATTTCTGCAGATGCTCCTCATCTCGCCATTCATAGCGGCGTTCAGACAAGCGGAATTATACAGCCCGTCGGCGGCCCACTCGGGTCCTTTAATCCTTTTTAAGGACCTCTCTCTGATTGTTAAGAAAGCGCCCTGGATTATGGCCAGATTTCCGGCAATGCACAGCATCAGACCGTAACACAACGCGTCCATCCCAGAAATGCTAAAAAGAAAGTAATTTGTTTTATGCGGAAATATAAGGTGGGAAATATGGGTGTGGGTTGTAAAAATATATACATTTTAAATAAAATAAGAAATATAATTTCAGAATATTTTTAAATAAAGTGAAGTGAATATTATTCATATAAAAATGGGTATTGAGTCCTTAAATACGGTGATTTCTCAGTTAATTATAAAAATAAAAATAGTGTGCTTATAACACTATAGATAATACATTCTAGTAGTTCCTAAACAGTTTCTTTTCTGAACAGTCAATTAATAGATCAGATATTAAAGTTTAAGGAACTGTTATCTTTTTTTTTTAATTAACTTCCTGGAACCACCATTTAGACTGATAACCACATTGTAATTAATCATTTTTCTTTCCTCTTAAATTTTTAAGTAATTTTTTGGTTTATTTTTCAAGATCGAACTTATTTTGTAAATTGAAGTTTTATATTTAAATTGAAATCAATGTTATTTCGAGAAATAATTCACCTGTAACCGTACGAAAACATAGGGCCGGCTTGGTATCCAAGGGCGATGAGGTAAGAAGGTCCGGTATCGAACCCGAAAGGGACCCAGCTGTAGTAGGGCAATCTCTCTGGCAATTGTCTAGTGCCATTCCCTTCGAACATGACCAAGATAGCCGTTGCCGCCGGAGGAATATACGAGGCGAATAGGGTCAAGTGGGGCAACGCGAAACATATCAGGGTATATTTTTTCATCGCCGCCTTCGTCTTTCTTGATATTAAGCCCGGGAAGAAGTTACGCTCCTCGCAAGGTTCGTACCTAAAACATTTTTTATTTTTCAACATTAAACAGTATGCCATTACTTTTGGCTTTCTTATAATCATCACAGACAATACAGGGTAGGAAGGTACTGATGGTCTATCTGAAATTACGTGAGAGCGATAAAGTAAGCCATAGAAATCCATGCGATAGAGAAGAATGGCTATAATGAAGGCGTCTCATAGACACCGCCCGTTTCGCCCTTCCACAAATAAGATCCACTTCTTATTTGTGGAACGGCGAAATGGGCGTTGACTATTAGACGCCTTCATTATAGCCATCCTTCTCTATCGCATGGATTTCTATGGCTTACTTTATCGCTCTCACGTAACTTCTGATAGACCATCGGTACTTTCCTACGCTGTATAGCTTAGGGCGATAGCTATTTTGTCTGTGTAATCATCATCAGTTTGAACTTTACAACCAACATAAGTTCTTCTGCATCTCATTTTTCTATTTTAATTGCTATTTTATCCTGCAATCTTTGCATAATTTTAATTGATTTGCTTAATTTTCCTTATATTATGTTACAAAAGCAGCTCCATGGTATTTTAACATGTACCCCTACTTTATTACCGAAAAATATTTAATAATTTATCTGATATACAATTCAAACATTTTTTTATTATTTACTAACCTCAATTCCTGGCTCTCCAAAACCTTCATCAATTCAATAAGTTTATCCCCTTTCACGTAGAAGAAAACAGCCTTCACTGTACCCATTGCGTGAGTCAGGGCAAAGCTCAGATTTTTTATCAAATCGTCCTCATTACCGTAAGTGTACAGCAGACTTACCAACTCGGTAGCAGTAAAGTATACGTTAACAAACAAAAATATAAAAACGGCGTAAGCCCTGTACAAAGCTTGAACTGCCTTATTTTTTGTTGCAGGAGGCCAGAGCCCCGCGCAACGAAGAATCCAACGGACGTGGAAAAAATTGTCTTCGGCATAGCTGTCCATGAAATTACTTACGCCTTTGACTCTTTGTAGGAAATAAATTTTCATTTGATGTAATTTTGTTTGAAACCATGCTACTTTTCTGAAACGCAGAACTAATAATTTCATTTAGATCAAATCACCAGTTGGAAATTGCCCTGTTACGGGATCATTTAAATTTTGTTCTTTTTCTAATCTAATATTTATTTCACTTCATTTTACAGTACCGTATTAAAAAAATATAGTATAACGGCGGCTGATGAAAATTGAAGTAGTCATTTTTCTGTTTTTTACAAGACCATTTCTAAGCTGATAAAGAGAACTTCCCAAATGAAAAAAATCGAATAAAATTTGAGATCTCGATTTCAGAAATTAAAATAAGGGGCGATTGTTATTTCAAAAGGGTTGGACGTACATATTATAAGCAGAATATGTAGGCATATTTTTTTGATAATCAACTGACAGATAGAATTAGATGCATTTTTATTTTTCACAAATAGTGAAAAATTGCCGGACTGAAGTGGATTGGATCGTACAATATTAGCAAGAAGATTTTCTGAAATAAAATAAATTTCAGCCTAACCCTATTTCTTAATCTCGATTAAAGTTTTTAACAACTGCAGTAATTTTTCATCTTAGTTGTCAAATTAAGTTTATTTCACTATCGTCGAATATACATATAAATAGGTAGGTACCTTATTTTAGAAAATTTTCCTCGTTCTTTATACGCTTTCATTGATTCGAATAAAAAAAAACAATACAAACGATTTTTGCGGTTTATTTAACAGAGAGCAGAATTGTACCAGCTTCTAACTGAAAAGGGACTACCTATATCTTTTTTGCTGTGTCTTAACATACTATACATTACATTTTTGAAAAACCTTATCTGTATTTATACTAATAGCACAGATATGGTAGTCAAATGTTGATTTTGCAATAATTACTTATTTAATTGCAATGCTATATACAGGCTGTTACAAATTCGCTTCTCACTACAGGGATCTCGGAAACGGTAAGAGGTACGAAGTAGCTTGCGTCTAAAAAATCAAGGATGACATGATTAGTTTTCGAAATATTTGAAAAAAAAAACGAAATTTTGGGAACCCGTTTTTGTTTAATTTCAGCTTTGTTTGAGGTGATATTGAAAAAGAACAACACTTTCTCGTGGCCACGTTTTATCATCTATCAAATGGCATAATCAATGTTTGTATGTAACGTTTCGTCTCTCCAGGACCATCAACAACTTAATTTTTTTTAAAAACGACCCTAGAAATTTTATTACATTTTTTGCAAGCCTTCATGACCCCAATACTTTATTGCTTCAGCCCGAACCAGATTCAGACGTTTTGTCTCGAAAAATTGATCTTCAGTGTATTCGTTCCAAATTTATCTAAATTTTTTATTTAGATTTCTTTGTTTATTGAATTATCGTACACTGTAGGTGTCGTTAGACCCTGTGAAATCCATCTAGTTTTTTAAACTATTACCAACACGCCTTACAATAACACATTGTGTATTATTAACCATCACTTGGTCATACATCACTCAATAAGTTGTTGCGTCAAAATTAAAACATTATTACAATTTTAATTTTATTACGACAAATTAATTCTTAAAAATGCATATGAACAACAAAAACGCCAACTGAATTCTTTAAAAAATTTCAGTAAATGTTCAAAAACATTTTCGTTTTGGCAAAGGTTGAAAATGAATATCAGCGTAATATTATCGGAATTTATTATACCTGTAATCGCAACTGTGAAAGAGCATGTCAGATGTATTTGTATGAATATTCTGAAAAAAATAGATAGGAATTTGTTTGAATTTTGAGCACTCGAGAAGCCTAGAAATAACTATGGACACGGGAATAAAACTAATATATTTTTATTTTAATGCGCAATAGTTTAAATAACTAGATGGATTTCACAGGGTCTAACGACACTTACAGTGTAGATAAAAATAAACATAGAAATCTTTAAAAAATTAAATAAAATTGGAACGAATACATTGAAGGTGAATTTTTCGAGGCAAAACGTCTGAATCTGGTTGGGGTTGGGGCGTTCCAAATTTGGGGGCCTTGAGGGTTTGCAAAAAATTTTATTAAATTTTTTGGGTTGTTTTTTAAAAAAATTTAGTTTGTTGTTGTTCTTGGGGTTCGGAACCTTTCCTTTTAAAATTTTATTTTTTCTTTGGTTGGGGGCCAAAAGTTGGCCTTTTTTTTTTTTCATTTTCCCTTCAACCATTTTTGAATTGAACCAAAACGGGTTTTCCAGTTTTGTTTTTTTTCAAATATTTTGAAAACTAATCATGTTAGCCTTGATTTTTTAGAGACATAATGTTGGTCCCCTGATTATGCAACTTTGCCCCCATTTAAGCTAGTTTGTATCTGTTACCGTTTTCGAGATCCCTGTAGTTAGAAACGAATTTGTAACAGCCTGTAGGTATAGTGTGTATATCTCCAACTTGTTGAGTCCAATCCTGGTAAAGTACAACATTTAATTTAATAAATCCGTAGTTTCCAGCCAAAGAGTTAACTCCTACTAAATAACTTTAAAATTATACAGCAGCTAACCCTAACGTCAATTATTTACCTTATATCAAGAAAATCGTCGAGTTAATCAAAGTGCAACAACGTATTTCACAAACTTTACGACTGTCATGCACTATCGCACATTAAAAATTAATGTTAACTACCTACCTGCAAACTCCTCAAATAAGTGAGCTTGCTTGCATATACATTGTTTAGAGTTGCATATAAAATATTTTTGCCTAACCAAAAATCTCGTACTGAAAAAAAAATCAAAATAAAAATCGCTCATCTCTATATCACACTTTAGTTATAATAGTTAACGTTTCGAAATTTCAAACTTATGCATTATCAAATTTTAGAAACGTCGTAACAAGTTTTAATTATTTTTTTCACAGGTGGCGAAATACCCAGTAAACAAAAACGATAGAAAATATTTCTTTTATAAATAAGAAATTGTAACGTTATTAAATCATTCTACTAAAATATATTTTTTAATTCAATGAATTTAAACTTACCTCAATAAGCTCATGGTACTGTGGCGCCATCTTTTAGCTATCAGTCGAATTCAGTATTCATTTGAAACATTTCTTTAACTGTAACTGCTTATATATATAAGTTTATATAGTTCTTGTTTATAATTTTTTATAAGCAAAAGTATAATACATTTAAACACTGCAGTTTGTTTGTGTTGTTTGTTTTATTTACCATTATTTATCTTTTATAGTTTTCTATTTTGTAAATACGTAATTCACATTTTGGATAATAGATGAATATTTCCTTGCATCGTCGTGCCATATTTTAGCTATTAGTCCATTTGACATATATTTTTCGTTTTATGTTCTACAAATATGAGTTCCACATTTTGGATAACAAATGAATTACATATACATACATAATACATATACAGGGTCGGAAAGTACCGATGGTCCATCTGCCGTTACGTGGAGCGATAAAGTAAGTCATAGAAATCCGTGCGATAGAAAAAGATGGCTATAATGAAGGCGTCTAATAGTCACCGCCCATTTCGCCCTTCCACAAATAAGAAGTGGATCACATACCCACCTAAACAGGTTTCTATAACATTTGCTGTTTGGTCTCTAGCCACCGAGGCGTTACTGGTGGCCCACCCTGCATACACTTGGGATTTTACCCTCAAAATATATAAGCATGCATGGCTTTAATTTATTGAAGAGCAATAAATAATATTCTTGAATTTTGAATTTGTACACACTCTGGCCAGAGACTTCTGCACCGATTATAAAACTGCAAGATACCCGAGTCGACGTTCTGTTGCTCTTTGTAATGGCTCTACTAATTCTCGGAGACTGCTTTTTGATATGAATTCTAACATCTGGGTTCTCCAGATTTGGGCGTCTCCTGGAGTTTTAGCGGAAACATTTGAAGCGAGTGAAATTTTGGGCGTTCCACAAAGGTCATTGGTGGCGACTCTGCCAACGACATTGGACTCTCCAGATGTTATCTGCTGCGGTTTGTGTCTCTGCAGACTGTTTCGGCTGTTATACCTGTTAGAAACAGGGTTGATAATCTTGAATGGAAACATAGGTGAAAATTTTGGTTTCCACTCGACATCTTCCACTTCGTAGAGATGGTTCACTGGATGCCTTTGAGTAATGGCAATCACTTTTGGTTGGATTTTCGTCGGATAAGGACTCTACGTTAAGTTCAAAAGTTGGGTGAAATCTGAAATGCACTCGAGACTTGGAATCCCACCATACAGGACTACTTTGATGTAAGATGAGATGTGCATATAATGTACAAAATAGAAAATAAAACATAAGTAGTTTTTAAAATTTATTGGGAAAACTTGTCAATAAAGATTTAAGAAAACTGACTCATTTATTCTAAAAGCATTATCAAACGTTTTCACATATAAAAATATAAATAAATAATCTTATTTACAAAACCATGTGACAGAAGGGGGTTTTATGTTAGCTAGGAAGAATTTATTAATTTCAAAATTATATTGATTATTTTTTCTCCGGTATCATGATGGAGCAAATTAAGAAGAGGATCCTTGATTTTTTCTTCTAGAAGGTCGAACAGCTCCTGCCTTATCAATTTCACCATCTCGGCAACCTAAAAAGTAAAAAAACTCAAAAAATATATGTATTTACCAGTCTTGGACCTACCTTGTGTTCTTCAACCTGGAACAGTATCCAGCCCTCTTCTAATGCTACGAAAGTGTTTCCATTGTGGACTGTAACCTCTAGATCAGATCCAGAAAACAACACTAAAGGAATGACGGGAACCATAGTACAATCCCTGAAGAACACCTTGCTGGTTCTTACTTTCTCTTGGTATACCATATAAGGGCTGGGAAAGCTTCTCACTGAATAATTGACAGAGCTTGGATGCATAAACACCTTAAATGATATTAGAGCAAGAAATATATCAATAATCACACAAAATACCAGATACATGTAATCAACTGCAACAAATATTAATTAATATGATTTTAGACTAGGCGGTATCTGTTTTGGTTTGGGTGAATCGTATATCCACGGAGATTTTTGGCTTTTTGGCTTTCAAATATCACTAGAAATTAAAATTTTTCTATTGATATTTGAAAGCCAAAAAGCCAAAAATCTCTGTGGAATTCACCCAAATATGGACTTTTTGAAACAGATACCGTCTGGACTATTTTTTGTACTCACGATTTCTTTAGCGGTGGCAAATTTCAAGTCCTTTGCCTCGTTTTCCTTTGGAACCGCCCCGGCAGCACTCATTACATAAGATTTTGAAGGTGTTAGTATCTTCACGATGTTGGGGTACAACGCCGCGCACAAAATGGAGGACAGAAGGCGTAAATTCTCTCCGTTCTTGTTAAACTATAAACCAAAAACATTGCAACATTTTTCTAACCTATAAACATACTTTTTACCTCTGATCCGGTGATTTCATACACGTTGTCCTGACCCATTCTCCTCCTTCCGCCAAGATTAACCGCTACGAAGCCGATATCGACGAGAAACTCAAGGAATTGATGTTTTATGTCCGCTATTGTGACCAACGTCTTGTGAGACAAGTAATTCTCATTGGCAAAGTTCCTGGCGCCCGCCCCGCTCTTCTTGTTCATTTGCAAGAATTTCTGCGAAATAAAATCGACGTTTAACTTAGCGAAAAGAAAAAATTCATACCCTTTACCTTATATGCTACCAAAACAGTGATTTGATCGCTATAACCGGCAGCAAACGATTGTTTCTTTTTATTAGCCTCGTCTCGCTTTCCGAATGGAGCAACAAAGGGACTTTTGTAGCTCAAACAAGCCGCCATGGTCAAAGCTGCGTCCACACAACCAAAAATCGCACCGTACAGCATTAACTTTCCTAAGGAATTAAATAGAAGAAAAATTACATCGTAGATTTGTACCGAAAATTTTACCTATTCTCACATCAACAGGTAGAGCAGCTAAGTGGTGGCCTAGAGGGGTTAAATTATCGTCTTTATCCAACGCTCCTACGTTTTCCAGTCTCTTTATAGCTGTTGTCACATTTTCTTCTGAAGGGGGTTCAATAAAAGATCCTGGAGGAATAAATAAAGTCTATAAGGCAATCCCAGCAATATAATTTTTTTTTAGTTATTTGTCACCACAAATTTTTTAAGTTTGATCTATATAGTATGTAATTTCTGCACTATTTAGTCATAGAAATAATGTTCCAGTGACCATAAAATGATTTTTAGTTCACCACGCCACATCTTGTCTGTAGCCAAGCATTTTTCTGTGAAACATTTTATTAAAATACTGCATTCCGTCCAGTAATTTTGAATATAAAAGTTCCTAATGTCACAAAACCTTAAAATCAACATATCCTTCAAAGGCTAACATTGACAAACACCACGTCACCAATACCTACTTATAAAAGGTATAAAGATAAATAATCACTTACCTATAACGTTTGCAACCTCCCTGTCCTCGAAATTTGGCAAGACCTTAATATTCAAGATTAACCTCTCCAACGGTATCCTGTTAATTTCCGGAATGGGCTGTGGCAACATGTGATGGTTGAATCTATGACCTGTGTAAAGATGAACGCAAACCCCTGGCATTACCCTTCCAGCACGACCTTTTCTTTGTAGGGCATTTGCCCTGGTCACCCACACAGTCTCGAGACTTTCCATATTACGGTTAGGATCAAAGTGGGTCTCTTTCATCTTGCCTGAATCAATGACAAAGACACAATCGTCGATGGTGACGGAAGTTTCCGCGAGGTTCGTTGACAAGACAATCTTCCGTTGACCAAGTTTTGGTTTCCTGAATATAAAACAAGTAAACACATTTACATTTTTGGTCCTTCGAACTGGATAATAAAGTTAACCTAAGATTTCGATATTACCTAAATATGGCTGACTGTTCTTCATTGGTTAGGGAAGAATGCAAGGGTACCAACACGTACTTTCCGGCTCTTGCTGCAAACACAGGGTGATCATTAAGTTGATCGAACAAAGTGGTAATTTCAGCGATTCCGGGAAGAAAGATAAGAATTGTCCCTTTTCTCGGATATTCATGATCTCCCGACACAATCCAAATCAAAACGGTTTCTATTAACTCATTGTTTATCTTTTCAGTGTCCATCAAGAACAGATTTTTACAAGTCCTTGCACTAAAATCTAAAAAGAAATGTTAACCCAAAGAAAAACTTTCTGTTATAAAACACACCTTGATATCTAGCCATCACTTGAGGAATACTTAAATTTTCATCCCTCACGTTATCTTTGGGCATGGCATTAAGAAAACTAACTTCCTCAGAAGCCATAAGAGCGTCAATATCCGAATCATTCTTTATTTTCCTACAATATTCTGATCCCTCTTCTAATATGTAATTCGTCGTCTCTAAAATGTCCTCTAAAAAATACTGTTGAACAGGAAACGTCCTGCCCGGGATATTGACCACGGGTATTTCTCCGAAATATTGAGCGAACAGAGAGGCATTCAGTGTGGCACTCATAAGGATAACCTTGAGTTCCGGACGAAGAATGAGCAGTTCTTTCAGTATTAACAGAAGAAAATCACTATAAATGAAAATGAAAATTATTATTAGTATTATTATTATTAAATTTGAGAAACTGTTATACTTAGATAGTGTGATCAATTTATACAGGATGATTCAGAACTTATTCGAAAAAAAATGTTGGATGTACAGGGGACTCTTACAAATACAATTTTTTAAAGAAAAAATGAAAAAGCGCAGTTCGAAAATGATTTAAAAATACACTTCTGCACGGCACTGAATATTGATCCACTGTAAATCCTGCGCACAATGCAATCGGCGGCATGACGGCAGTGTGACAAAAACTTTCGCAAGGAAAGAAATAAATAGAATTTTATAGCACCTGTTTTATATCAGCAAATTCAACTGCTTTTACCGTTATTGTTATTATTAATTTATTAAAATTAATATGTGGTTTTAAATAATAAAATAATTTGACATCTCTAATGTTATAACAACTGTTCAAAATTTTATGCACCGACGTGTAGACACATTTAGGTCCGTCTTACTCGGTTTCTACGAACTAACATAAATGTTCTTGCTTCATCATAATACAAAATGTTTTGCTTCACCATAAATTAAAACGATATCCATCAACTCCGAGTTGCTATACACGCAAACCATTTTTGACACTTAACTACTAAAAAACTATTGTAAACACCACAGAAAACAGGTAAAAACTAACGCAACGACGATTGTAAAAGCAGATTTCTGTATTGTAAGTCGCTGAGGCCACGTGGCTCCCCACACGTATTGCAAATGACGCTAGAGATTACAGTTATCCAGCTATGTAATGGTTGAATGTACCACAACTTTAATAATTTTTTCTTGGAAATCATAAGGACTTTACAAAATTTTTTTTTAAGATATTGACTCCATTTTTCATGCCGCATCTATTGCCAAATTTTTTTGGATAAGTTGTGAATCACCCTGTATAAGCCTAGCATTAATAAATTAGTATATTTTTCTTTTCATTTAGTGTTTTTAATTTTTATTGTGTCCATCTTCAAATAAAACCCCTCTATCCAAGTTGTAGTAATGAAAAAACACATACCTGTCATATTAAAATCAAAATCATTAAACAACATTTCAAATTATGAATTAAATTATTTGTCTGCTATACTTTTTCTATTTATTGTATTCTATTTATAAATGCATCTATTTTTAATATTTCAACTTTCATAATTTCTGTTTTTTTTCTTCTCTTTCCATTAATCCTTACCTAGTGGGACATATATTATGATAGTGGTTTTATCTCACGGTGAGGTGGCTACTATTCACTATTTTAATTATATTTTTTATAATTCTTTATGTAGGCTTAATTTAATAATTTCAATATGTTTTTTTCTCAAAACATTGGAATGTATTTTTAAATATTACTTTAATGTTGTACATTCTTATAAAAAATACAAATTCCGGAATAGGTTCATATAATTTTAACTTTATGGATTTCACTGACAGACAACAAATTACTGGGGTTATATGTTATACCATTTCCCGAAAATATTCTGAAAACTATACAAGTTAACAACAATAAATAAAATTTACTAACGTAATACATTTGACATAATTTATGGAGTATAATACTGGACGACAATAAAGAATAAAATTTAGTAAAAAAAAACAACATTTTTTTTTGTAATATTTCATACTTATATGAACAATAAAATTCTTATTAATTTGAATCATATTTCGTATTTGATTCGTATTTTGTATTCGTATTTTCATATTTTTGCAAATACGCAAAAATACATTTGCATTCATCCTTACCAAACCAGCCTTAATTTCTACTTGGAAAGTGTCTAACTTAATCCTTATAAAATAGATCTATATATGTAGTTCAATCCCAATTTTAACTCTGATATTCAAATGGTACTAAAGTACTAACTCTAGTGCCAGTGGATATACACGTTTCAATATATTCAAAATTACTGCAACCCCTAATACATCTACGTGCATTACTGGTTGCGGTTACAATACAATAATGAAAATCAATATTACAATGTATTGCACAATCACCCGGTAGTTGCAACTCACCTTTCCTCGCTGCGTTCATGCACCTCATCCACGATAATATGCGTAACATTGGGCAAGGTCGGCTCTCCCTCTAACCTCCTCAACAAAATCCCTGTGGTGCAAAAAGTTAGTCTAGTACTAGCTGAAATTTTGCTCTCTAATCTAATCTGGTAACCTACTGTACTTCCAATTCTATCCACCCTCTCGTCGGCAACCCTTTCAGCTACACCAATTGCAGAAATCCGTCTTGGTTGCGTACAAACAATTTCTATGTGCTTGTTACCGCTATCATAATTCGATATCCATTCATCTAATATAAACTGTGGAACTTGCGTGCTCTTCCCGCAGCCTGTCTCACCGCTGATAACGACAACTTGAGATCGGTTTATAGTGTTCAAGATATCTTTTTTGAGAGTCCAAGCAGGGAGATTTTTTCGAGATTGCAACATTAATACATATTTCGTGTCCCCCTGCTTAGATGAGAAAGTTTCGACGATCCTTTTGTCTTCCCTCTTCACTTCCTCTATCGTTAAAGCTTTTTTATTATCACGGTTCGTAATACCCTTCTTGTAGTGACTAGGACGTATTTTTCTTACTTCTTTGGCTTTTTCCGCAGCAAAGAGCTTTTGATTGGGTGGTAGAAAGTTGATTTCTTCTTTCAATTGAGCTTTAACTATGTCTTCGGTTTGTAATAGTTCGGTTATCGTGTAAACGCATGGAATTCCATCTTCAGCAAGTGTTCTAGCTTCCTCATATAACCTCTTACAGATGTGTAGATTGGCTAACGGTGGAAGTACGGCATTAGTTTTTAAAAATATCATGGGTGGTTCATATGGATATTTGGTGTTAGGCGGAAAGCGGATTTCTAATTCGAACAAAAAATCATTCAAATGTTGATTGATATCTGGCGGTGGCTTCTCTATTTCATGGGAAAATCTACATTTGTCGCCAAATTTACAATTACCTCTTACGAAATTTCTGCACTTCTCTTTCTTTTTTTGCTGGACCGCCACATTCTTTTTCTGCTTATCTTCCTTATTGTGGAAAATTTTAACTAAATATTCCAGTTTCAATGTAAGAATCCAAACATTTTCTACTTTTTCCTTAAAGGAGTTCTCATAGATAGATTCTAATGAACTTTTTTCATCGACCCTCTGCTCTAATAATTCCTTTTCAGACAAACCATGATCTATTTCCTTCAACTCGATATTTCTATTAAAATATCTGTTATACAAGAGATACAGAGCATCTTCAATATTTCCATTGCAGTATTCAAATGCTTCAATACAATGACCTTTATGAAATCCATAACTATATAATGAAAAAAATTGAAAACAAATACAATATTGCACAATTAATGTAATACCTTTCTAGCCGCATTAATCCGAACTGTTTTATACGTTCTAATTCTTCTGTAGGGCCATCTTTAAATTGAGAAAAATCACAGCCACCCTTAACAACTAAGCTACCTTGCCCCACCCAATATTTCCTTAAAACATTTGACGTTACCTCTTCGTAATCTGAAGCACTTTTCAACTTAAAATCCTACAACAGAAATATAAACATTTTCCTAGGTTTCTGTCCCAGGAAAAAGTTTTCAACTTACTGGTCCATGTATGTATTTCAGTGTCTCTAATATTTGTTCTTGAATAGCATCGTTCAATCTAAGGAACTGTAATTCTTCTTTGACAATGTTTTTTTTAATAGGACTTACATTGCTGTAATAAAATAAGTGAATACGAAATTCTAATATTTAATAAATGCTTTACATACCCTACTTTAACATTGGGAATATCCCTAAGAAAAAAGTCTGCTGTATTAATAGCATTTTCACTGTCCATTTTAAATTTAGTTCAGGATAAGGATATCGCTAATTAAAGTAACAACTTGGGGCAAGGAGAAAGCTGCTAAAAATTAGGTTAGAATTTTATAAAACTGACGTTGACGTAAGAATACTAGTTGTTGGTAATGCAGAAATCTGATAAACTCGTCTTCCTCTTCTTGTTTTGAAATATTAGCAAAAACTATTTATACACAAATACTCAAAATCACGAAATGCCACAGACAGACTGAAATTTTATATCAGTCATATCAGCGCATGCTAAGTGTACCACAAATTTTAAATAACCTTAAAATAATAATTGTCTTCGAATAATTTCATTAATAAACTATTACATAATAAAAAGTAACACCGAATATTTACATTTACTTAAATATATTTATTTGTTTTTTTTTTCTATACTCTTGCTAATCATATAAATAACAACCAATTAAGGCCAACAAATTACATCTGCTTATTTACTAGTTGTAACCTATTAGGAAATAATGTGTAATTTGTAGAAATATAAACTGAAGCATATTTTCTTCTAGAATATAAATATTTGCCCATGCCCACCGCATTAATGGAAGTAAACGTATAATAAAAAAAATATAAAAGAGAATTCGATAAGTTTTGAATTGTTTTAAGAAAACTTGCAAGACATTACTATTCGTTACTAGATACCTACTCTAGGATATAATTGAAAATATGACTACTAAAAAATTAATAATGGACAAAGTGCTAACGTCATATATTGTCAACATCAAATGTGACAATTTATTAACACTTTTAGGAATGCCTAAAGCAATATTTGTCCGTTGATTACCGCATTTAGTCACTGGACATCGTAATCAATGTCACCTTATTTGAACAAATTAATTTTCATTTTAGCGATAATGAAAATAATAAAACAGACTTTGGACGTCCAGGATGCTGGTGATAACTAGTTAATTATAATCAAAGATAAATTAAACTAAATTTAAATATTGCTATCGTTTCAATTTTAATTTGCAGTTTATTGGTTGATAAACGAGAAGATGGAACATAATGGCTACATATTTTGAATACCAAGTTTCTTCTGGTGAATCAAATATCATTGACAAGTCGTATCTAATCTCTTAACTAGGTATATCATTGCTACTGGTAAGTAAACAACGCACTTGTATCCACAGTTCTAGTGATCCCGAAAATAATAATGATGACTATCTGCCACGTAATCTTCTAAAGATCGGCAATGAATAACATTAAACCGTATTTATGGGCTAATCAAATTTTAATATTTTTATTTGTTTTAATGTATCAAGATCTAGTAACTAATTCTTCAATAATATACCTAATTTTCTTAAAATCTTTAGATGTCAAGATAACGATGGTACTTTTTTAGAATATTTAAAGAACATTTATAAGTACATCTTTCAGACGGAACCTGGACATAACTCCTGACATAAATATCGAATTAATAGATAATACCTACTAAAGGAACTCGTAGTGTTGTAATATTGAAGATGTTTTAACAAACTTACATTAGCTTTGTTCCTAGAGCAATCTAAAACAGTTCATTGTTTCGAATCAAATGCAATTGCGTCTGTTGGAAACTGATTATAATTCATTAGAAGCAGAGCTATTAATGATTCGACAATTCAAAACAGTTTTCCCTTTGACCAATAGAGTTAACCGTCACAACTCTCATATTCAAATGATTTACAGATTAAGAAGTCATTTCGCAGGTGTACGATGGTATCGTTCCAAACAATGGTGGTGATACAGCCTTTATCGTGACAAGTCATTTGCGTGGCACCAGTGGCACTTCAGTTCCTGAAAAAATAAAACTTCAATATCGTCCATAGACGATTCGCCATTGTGGTGTAAACAGAATTGAAGGTGAATATTCACGCCTAGATAAAGCGTGAAGATAACAAGAAGTGTGTCAATTTGGTTTCTGATTGTTTATTGGCTGTAATATAACGCAATAATGTTATTGTAGACAGTGAAAGACAAAGTTTATGCTTCCATAGACAATAGGAATAGCGTGTATTGATGTTTTATATTGATATCTGTAGCCTTTAAAGAGGTTAAATAACAAATAAAAGATTACTTGGATTTGTCTACCCTGTATTTGTAACACCTCTGACAATGAGTATTTCTCAAAGCTGTTTTACGTTGACAATTTATTGATCAATTAATTGATGAAGTCGCTTCACCAAGAAATTGGACAAGTGTAATGCACCAAATCTGCTGTCAAATAACTTTATGAATTTATTCATCGAGTTCTTGACGAATTAGAGCATGTTCTAATTTTCGTCAATTTCTTCGTGAAGTTCGGAAGTACCAACCCAACAGATTTTTCCCCTCTGATCTGTATTGTGGTTTTGTTTTTTTGGTATATGTAAATAATTGTGTGGCGTCGTACTAGTTTTGCATTGGTTTTACTGATTTGTTACTTACAAAAACTAATATTTATATAACATGTGTCAGAACGGTACCGCTGTTGTATCACTACAATTATGAGTGGAAAGGTGACATATTTGAAATTAATTTGCTTCTTTGATTCATTGGTAGAACTGATTCATGCGTCAAAACACTTGACAAAGTCTGTAGTAGCGTAAAACCACACTGTTTACCAATAAATTCGTGAATTAATTCATGAAGAACTTCATCAATTTATTCATCAATAAATTGTCAATATAAAACAGCTATCAGCAATTTTGTACAATACCCATCGTTAAACAATGAGCATGAATTGCAATAACCTTTATTTTTTTGGTTGTCCTTGAATTTAATTTGTAGCAAATATTAAATTTATACGAATCTATAAAGTTGTTATGAATTATCTTTTTTTTTAAGCGGCCCTAACAAGCTACAACATTATTAATAGTAGAACAGTTATTAAAAATAGCGCATTTTTGTGGTTTTGTTCTAACCTTAAACCTAGAAAAAAGACCGCTAGGAATTTCATGTCTAAACTTCCGATAATAGCTGCGTGGAGGTCAACAGATAGCCTTACTTCAGTAAGTCTAATGAAGCGTCTAAATTTACTAGAAATGTTTTTTCCGAACAGTTATATTGTTGAAATGTTGATGAAAATTTGGCAACACTGGTGAAATAAGTTGTTTTCCGACATTCTCCTAAATCCAAAGCTAAGCTCAAGAATAATAGAAAAGGGACAAATTTCACAATTATTGTAATGATCGTCCTTCCTTCCTGAAGGTCGTTTGAACAAACGGTTACACTGCGATTTATTTCATTTAATTCTATAAAGCTTCTCTAAAGCGTCTCTTCTATCATGCAGTAGGAACAGTAAATTGAGCAAAATAAATGAGTTTCCCAAAATTAGAGTCGAAGTTTGCAAATAATTCAAAATCATTCAATTTTTTAAGTGAATTTTTTTACATACAGGATATTGTTTCATACATGAGAATTGTTGCAAAGCAAATCAAGTTGTTTATTTTGGAGATAGCATATGTATGCAGTGCTGCTCGAGATTTAGTCACATGACGTTTTCACCGAATTATCTCAAATTAACATTTGCGTCAATATTATGTCTGCTAAATGATCATTTTCATATTCACTTTAGAGCTAATAACAGGTATATTAAATATCTGACTGACTCTTAAAGGTTGCAACACACGACCTCACCCGGTGAATTATTTACACAAGAAAATGAAGTGTGTTTGTCTACACATCACCGTGCTATGCCCGAGCAACGTTACCGAACCATAACAGCGTTCGTTACGTTTACTTTTTGACGGCAAAGATGCGATTTTGACAAGTTTAGATACAAGTTGAAGTACTACGTTTTTGGATATTAGAAATTTTTGTAAGTGTACTCTTACCGATATTTTTGAAGTATAACAAGATAATACACCACTATTTAAATATAATATGAACGTTCAAAGACTTATAGAGGTAAAATTTCTTTTCATTGTCCATGAGGTGAGAAAACAGTATTCGAATCTCTCCTTGTATATGTCTTGTTGTCCACTTTTCCTTTGCTTCCTTTAGCTCTAGCAAATAATATAATTCCTATGTATATATCAATGTGGACTCCCAATATAAATACTTACTGAATCACACCAATAATATCCCAAATAACACAAACCTGACCTAAAATCATCAGCACATCCATAGAACGTAAAAATCAGGATATCCTCCAGATATTCCACCGTATGTTCCAGAGAGATAAGGTTTTGATTATACATATACTGCCCTCATAACAGTCTGAGGCTCTGAGGATGTCTGTATATTATGAGCAGAGAGCGGACAATGTGTGTTTTTAACCCGAAAACGTAACAAGATTAGGTTAAATTCGGGTAGAGAATACACAAATTCAAATATGTATTGTGTGTAATCTATGTAAAATGTAATTATTATTTATAACAAATACACTAATGCAAACAATTAAAGGGTTAAAAGAATTTCCGAAAATTTTCCGTGATATTTGACACAGTATTTAGGTGAAAAATGGTCATATCGGGAATTAAAAGAGCATTTTGATGCTCTAAGATTCTAGTTTTTAGATCTTTCGGTCAAAAATATTTAGGAACTACAGTTATCATCATGCAATTTTTTTTTTCTGAGTACACGGACTTTTTTCAACTAAACCATTGCATGGACCAGATAACTTGTTTATTCAGCTTCAATTTCCTTTTTTTTAAATTTCGATACGACCATTTTTCATCGAAATATCGAACTTTCAATGGAAACTGAAATTTTTTATAACATGATGCGGCAACTTTTCGGAAAAAAATTTTTTTTCATCTTTTACACGAATTTAAAAAAAAAGTGCAATTTATGGTTTTTTAGAAAATTGACCGCTAAATTTGAAATATTCACGAAATGACTAATGTTAAGCATGACTTTTACAGTTCGATGTGCCCAGAAGAACCCACTGAAGTTTCATATCGATCTAGCGAACCGTTTCTTTGTTTCAAACAGTCAAACTTTTGTTAAAAAATTAAAGGGTGACGTTTTTGAGCTTAAACACTTCATAATCATGATTAAAATGGAAAATAAAAATTTTATTGAGGTTTTCTCATATTTTTACCGCAAATAATGTTTAAAATATTTTATAATTTTTTTTGGAAAACCTTCCGGCCATTGAAGAAAACAAAATCCAATTGTTTCCAGCACGATTCCGCTTTTCCGTCTACGCTTCTGTTCATCAACTTTAATTAAATTTAAATAAAAGTTGATAACTCAAACCAGATTTCGATCCCGATTCATACCGTTTTCTGAGACAAATTTCTAATTAATTTTTGTGCAGTCTGTGATCACTTAAAAAAAGTTTTGTTCAAAACTACCCTTTTTCTTCTCTGAAAAAAAAAAAAAATTGGAAAAAATTTTTTTTTCATCAATTTAAACGTTGTTTGCGGTAAAAATGTGAAAAAACCTCAAGAATTTTCTGTTTGAAACAAAGAAAGTTAGCTAGATCGAGATGAAACTTCACAGGGTTCTTCTGGGTACTTATATCGAACTGTAAAAGTCATGTTAAACATTAGTCATTTTATGAATATTTCTAATTTAGCCGTAAATTTTCTAAAAAACCATAAATCACCCTTTTTTCCTGTTTTTAAGGAAAAAAATCCAAAAGTTGCGGCAGCATGCTCTAGGAAATTTTTTCCAGTTTTCGAAACTTCCCCTGAATTCTCTGTACGACCATTTGTCGCAAAGATATCGATGATTGAAGACAAATGGATCCATTTCCATTAAAAGTTCGTTATTCCGATGAAAAATTGGTCGTATCGAAATTTAAAAAAGTCGTGCTAATTCTTAGAATTGCATGGTAACTGTAGCTCCTAAAATCACGGAAAAATTTCGGTAATTCTTTTGACCCTTTAATTGTTTGCATTAGTATATATCGTATTACCTTTGCGAGGATTTTATTATCCTTTATTTAAAATACGTAAATCATCTAAACTGGTAGAAAGTTCTAAAGAAATGAAATGACACTCGCGTCCATCTCTCGTCCATCCGTCAACATCGGTTGCGTTTGTCCAATTCCTATTGGTTAAAATTCAAACGATTTTACATTGAACATTGATGCTTATTTATTGACAAATTCATATTTCATTGGTATACTTTAAATTCAGAATATCAATATCATATTAGTCAACAAGTGGAAATTATATAAGGTAGGTAATTTATATTTCTTATAAATCACTAACTTTAAAAATGTACGATTAATTATGTTAACTTGTAATGAGGCATCTATATAATTCAAAGCTAACTTTAAAACTAAAAATATTATTAAGGATAACAATTTCATATAAAAAGAAAATAATTTTAATTTTATAATAATTTAACTTTAATTTTATGGCAAGTAAGTAAGCTGCATATTTATTTTGAACAATACTAAACAGAGACAACAAACTCTCACCCTAAATTCACTATCACTGGAAATGAAAATGATAACAATAAAACCAAAATAAATGAATGGGCCAATATGACGATATTCGAACTATATATTTTGTGATTGTTTGTTCGTAATATTGTACGTAAGTACTACAAGGATATACGCTACCAAACTAATAATGGGATATCCTCCATATTTTGCAAAATAAAATACTCCGCATATCCGCATACTCCGAAATAACATGTTCTAAATATCTTATTTGGGACAGGGGAAGTACGGCAACAGTGTTACAGGGCAAACAGTCTTACAATTCAATTTTTTCTACGTCCGTTAATGATAAACGTTTATTTAAGTGTTAAATAGCATGAGCAGTAAGCAAACCAATTTAGTTGCAGTTTTTTGAAGAACCAAGTACATAAAATTCGGGATGACTTATTGGAAGAGAAGAAATTTTTGTTCGAGTTTCTAGTAAACCCAAACGGTTCAATGTAGTATGCGCTTTCTTTTTTAATAGTTTGGTCAAATGGATCTGGATAATCTGGATTAATCAGATTTATTTATAATAATTTATGCTCAGTAATGAGTAGTACTTCAAAATACGTGTCATTGACATCCTTAGATTCTGGAATACAATGCCTATGCACTAGGGATCTTCCCATGTTTCTCATAAATGATGCCGATTGCCATTTTTTATTTATTCATTTATTTATATACAATATCCAACGGGCAATGCCCAATTACAAGCTAAGGTTACAACTAAAAAGAAAGTAATAAAAATAG
The DNA here is from genome assembly GCF_000390285.2 of Anoplophora glabripennis. Taxonomy (NCBI): domain Eukaryota; kingdom Metazoa; phylum Arthropoda; class Insecta; order Coleoptera; family Cerambycidae; genus Anoplophora; species Anoplophora glabripennis. The sequence continues at coordinate 586,357 of NW_019416268.1, read as the reverse complement.
GTCAGAGATAAAATAATTCTTAAAAGAAAATAAATACCACAAAACATAATATCTAAAACAAACATGTATCAGACAATTAATATTAAAACGCTATTATGCAATACAAATAAATGCAAAATCATACTTATATAAACATAAAATTTAAAGTAGCACTTTTTTAATCATTATGTCCTCCAGACATCCCACCGTATGATGACATAGATAAAAATGTACACGATATATTTAGTTGTTCATGTAAATTTTCCCATGCAATATCTAATGTCAAAACGATTGAAATCTAAAGCACGTGGCACTTGACTTTAGTGAGACGTCGTCATTTACTGAGAAATGAGACCGAACTTGAATAATTTTTTAAAAGCAGTTTTATCACTGAATTGAAATCTACAGGGTGTAAGAAGTTTGACTGCGATTACTTCAGCAAGAGATAGAGTAATTATAAATGAACAAAAAAGTTGTATATTACAGGGGTGTAAGATTAACAGTTTTCAAAATACAGCGAGTATTATTACTGGGGAGTTTCATAACAACGTGACAACAGCGCTTAACCTAACGCTAAACATCTGATGCGTACCACGTGTGCACGCGGCAGACTTGTCCTACGGAAAAAATGTAAACAACTATAATTGTGAAACATTTAGTAAATTTCAAGACAATCGTTTTCCAGTTTTTAAATAAAATATATAAAATAAAGTGTATCGATTTTGTAGTAGAAGATATAGTGTTGTGCTTAAATTTTAGGTTGAATCTTGGTAATTATGAATCTCTTAAAATAGGAACTTAATTTTTAATCAAATTATGAATTTGAAAAATATGTAATTAAAGTACCCAAAGTTTCACGTCGTCCAAATCATGAGCAGTAAAAATAATTTAGGTACTTACCAAAAAGCAAAACGAACTACAACATATACTCAAAATGTCCACCACCATTTTTGATGCACGCACGACATCTTCGAATGCAATTTTCGAGCACCCGCTAGGAAACAGCTTAAGAAAAAGAAATAGTGGTACGCAAAAAACTCTCAGACACGGTCCAATTCCAGATACCAATTGAATTGCGTATTGCTGTATCCTTAGTACCTCGTGTTATCCGCCGCGCCGTTGTCACATTGCTTAATATGATTTTTATCGAATTTTAAAGTTATTACAACGCTAATTATTTTTTAGAATTAAGCATAAAGAAGTTCAAAAAAATGGTAAACATTGTATTTTATGGTATTCTATGCACGCAGTTATGTCAAAATCCCTTAATTAATCTAACTTTTCTACATCAAGTTGGAGATTTTGATAATTTTTTTCTCGGAAATGGTTGAGTTTAGGACCCACGTCATATAAGGTTTTTTTGTTTATTTTAATGTATTCTATCGTCTGTTAAAATTAAGGCAGTCAAACTTCTAACACCCTGTATAGTTATAGAACGCTACTACAATTTTGTCTCTCAAGATTCTATAGGTTTTAATAACTTTTAACTATCTATGTCGATCTGCCTGATCAAAGACGTGATAAGTGGCAGATAATAGAAAATAAGTAATATTTACGTATCTCATATTTTCTTAGAAGAGACTATGAAAGTAAATTTCAAGTTTTAAACTTTACATAACATAACCCAACCTAACCTAACAATATCCTAACCTGACCTAACCTAACCTAACTCTATCTAGCTTAACCTAATCAGACTTTACCTATCCTAAACTTTACGTGCTGAATATTATTATTTTTCAAATTTCTCTCAAAAATATATGTGCTAAGAGAACATCCGCTTTGCAAAATTTGTTAATATAATATCTAGAATTTTGTGGAAAGAAATATTTGTCCGTAAGATGTAGAATTAATGTACACATTCAAAACTTTATTAGTGTTTCATAATTAGGGATTTTCTGCACTCAAGCTCTAAGTGATAAGTGACAAAGCTACTACTATTTCTAGCACTCGAGAAATGAAATATTTTCAGTGGATTTTTACCTTTACGTAACCGAAGTTTTATCATTCTGTCTCAAACGTCTTCAGAGATATTTGAGAAAAGGTTAATTTCAACACTTTGTATTCGTATCTCATAATTCTTATTGATCAAAGAATCGGCTCTTAAAGTGTGTCGACGTACTTAATTAACACTCTGTACGCGTGTTGTGATCTAGGATATCATCCAGCTTCCTCGTAACAATTCGGGGGTTTTCCATACGGGCGTCAACAAACAGTGATCCTGTGTCTAAAAGGATTAAAGTATTAAAGTGAGTCCCGTCAAAATAAACGACCTTACATCTTTTTTATTGGTCAGAGTGCATTACCGTCAATTTCCTAAAGGAAGAAAAACCGGTAGTATGCAATTTCGTACAAGGTAACTACAACACTCATATTGTTTAATTCGCATCCATCATAATTCGTAGGCAAATATGGTCACTATCTTTATGAAATAATAGTCGCGTCGCTCTCGTATTAAAATTCTGAGCGTGTATCAAACGTAAGGTGATAGTAAGTGAAACTGGAAAAGTTTTAATTCAATGTTAATTCACAGGGTGCCACAACAAATCAGTAAAGAATGAGAATAATTGCCAAGAAATTACCTTTTAACATACTTATTTATTTATTTATTTATTTATAATAATTCATGTTAATACACAAATAGTGTTTACACACGTCACAAAAGAGGGGGGAGAACTACTATAAAAGTTCATCAAGTAAATTAAAATAAAGTTACAATACAAAGGCATACTAAAACGGGCAATAAACACATAAGTATCTTAGTTAAAATTAAAGAAAAATACAAAAATTTAACAAGTCAAATAAAACAGATTAAAATAATTAAAATACGACACACAAACATATTTTATACTTATGCTATGAGACAATACTACAACTAAATATATATATATGACAAACGACCGACAAGTGATAGACTAAATTAAATTAAAATCACTCTCAAAAAACTGTTCGATGTCATAGAAAGCGCTTCTCAATAAAAATAATTTGATTCTTCTTCTAAACTGTTCAAGATTCAGACCTCTTACATTCAATGGCAAAGCATTAAACAGGCGTACACCTATAAAACCTGTACCATTTCTGGTTCTAGATAATCTAAGAAAATTTATATAATAATTATTTTTTGTTCTAGTATCATGTGAATGAATCTGACTTCCACTCAAAATATCACTGGAATTCTGTTTTAGATATAACAGGCACTGAAATATGTATATGCAAGGTACTGTTAGTATATTTAATTTTATAAATTGATTTTTACAATCTTCCCTGTAACCTAAACCAGTCATAATTCTAACAGCTTTTCTCTGATGAGCGAAGACATTCTTAACAGAAGTCGCATGTCCCCACACAAGTATTGCATATGAAATATTGGACTGAATAAAACTGTGATAAGCCACCTTCAAGGTATCCAATGATACTTTACCTACCAGACTTCTAAGAAGATACATATATTTGGATATTTTTTTACATATATAATTTGTATGTTGTTCCCACAGCAATTTAGAATCAAGGTATACTCCAAGAAATTTAACAAAATCATTACTCTTCCAGCCATCAAATTCACGTAAGGCGAATATCATTGTCTCAGTCTTTGCTACATTCAAACAGAGTTTATTACTAGTAAACCATTTCTCAGCCTCCGACTGTATTAGTGAAGCTTCCTCAATTAAATTGTGAAAATTTGTATTTTTAATAGTCAGGCTAGTATCATCGGCAAATAATACATTTAGCACCTTGTTATTCAAAGAATTCATAAAATCGTTTACGTATATGAGGAAAAGTGTAGGACCCAATACGGATCCTTGAGGAACACCATGTTTTACATTTTTCATGTTAGATTTTACGTTGTTATAACTTACAAATTGCTTCCTATCTGAAAGATACGATTTCACTAGTTCAAGACTGCCGAGAGTAAACCCATTCCGTTTACTTAATATACTATGCATTTGAGAAAGGTGTTTGTCCAACTGACGACATGACAACATTACTAGTGTCAAACATAGCAAAAATTATTAAACAAAAGAATTGTTAAATACCTAACCTAGATAAAAATACATACTTGCCTGAAATAAACAACATGGTTTTAGAGATGAGGACATAATAATATTGCTGAAAATATTAATGAAAAAATACCTACATTATACATTTTCGTTAATCTAAGGCTTTCGACACTGTTAGTCACACTCATCTTTTAAATATACTAGTCAATTGAATTCAGAGGAACTTTTTGTAAACTTATAAAAAGTTATAATCAAATAAACAACAGTGTGTGGAAATAAATGACATACAGTGAGTAAAACTGTACGGTGTTCCTCAGGAAACCCTCTTGGGCTCTATAGCATTTAACAATTATTTAAAAGAATTATTTGAATTAGAGGTTAAAGGCCATTTGGTGCGTTTTGAGAATGACACTGCTATTTCCTACAAGGCAAATGATTAGAACGAGTTAAAAAAGTTGTAGAAACAGATTTTCTAACAATTACTAAATGGTTCTATCGGGGATTGCTGAATATCAATTTTGAAAAAACTGACTATAAGTACTGTCTCCCCAGAAATAATTATAACGGCGCCGACGGTATATAATATTGAATATCTATGTAACTAATAAAATATTCTGTAAAAATTAAACCATTTTCCATACATTTTTGATGTAGAACAAATGCGTACACTTTACTATCGTCGAGTCGAGTCGAGTCGAGTCTCTTTTATAATATTATATTACTTGCACCAGTAGATAATTATATGCATAATGTGAAAGTGTGCAAAATTGGATGGTTAAAATAGTTAACAAAAAAAAACACATATTTACCCATCTGAAAAGTTGTATGAGGAAACACATATTATGTTAGATCGGAGACTGTTGTTTTTTCTGAGAATATTAATTAGACAGTATAGAGGTAAAGATAATGAAGCTTATCAGCGATTAGGCCATGCTTGGCCCTTTTTGCCTTCTAACTTACACTACCCTCCACCTTAACAATCACAAACATCCATGGTACGACANGGCTCCCAAATTTATATTTTATTCTTAAGAAGTATGCAATCATTCTAAAATTTGATTTGGATATCAGAACCGATGGGGTGAGGTAAAAACTACCATACCTTTTTTGTGAGTAGGTTGAGCAAAAAAATAATGTAAAAATATTGGAAAGAGATTAATAAAATTAGGCGGATTTAAACCTTCAACAGCAAAACCGCGTTTACACTGAACGGTTAGTCTTAGAAACATTTTATTGTCCACATCTGTACTCTCAATAGCTCCATTTTATAATTAAAACCAATAGCAGTACTGTTACTCGGGCAACATACTTTTATGATTTTATCTGAAAGTATTTTTTTTCTTAAATCTAATTTTAATTAAAATTTATGCCAAAATGTGACCTACAATTTTCAAATAAATATTTTTTATAAATTATTTTACGAACTTTTATGTTGTACAGATCATAGAATGTTACCATCGCTGAATTTTGACTACCGTATTATTTATAATAGCTTATTATAATATTTATTTAAAAGTAACTCTCTGACAACAACATAGATTGATGATAGGTACCAATTGTTTTCCAATGCACACTTTCGAATATTAAATATCTTAAGGAGTTTTTAATAATTAACATACTATTCTTGCAAAACATGAAATAATAACACTTACAGTGTGTTTTGCTTGATAGTTAACATCAATTTAAAAGTACAAAATCATTTTTCATTTTTAAATCCAAAGCCATCTGTGATGTAAATTATATGTAAAAAATCATAGCAGTAATTTTTTAATCAAAAAATTTTATCAACAAAATTTGATCGAAATTGTTTAAAAACCCTGAATCTAAAGCTTAGTTAAATAGAAAAAAATGTGAAAAATAGATAGGCATTGGAGACCTGATATTTTGAAATCAATTTGATTATTTGATCAAGTCGGACGAAAAGCAAAAAATTATTACGCTGTTATTCCCTTAAAAAGAAAAAGTTTAAAGGAATGTAAAGAATATATATTTTCGTTATAGTCCAGGCGGTATCTGTTTCAAAGAGTCCATATTTAGGTGAATCGTATATCCAGGAAATTTTTGGCTTTTTGGCTTTCAAATATCACTAGAAATGAATTTTTTTTATGCGCATAAAAAAACTTGGGCTTAACTTTTGGCGGCACAATATGTTAAAAAAAATTTCATATTTTTCTTCCTATTTAATTATGTATCTTTTCAAGAGTTGATTTTAGGCGAAAATGGAACAGGAAAAAAATATTTGTAATTAAATTTTAAAAAATATGACTAATTACAAATCGAATGAATCATGATTATTATTGTAAAAATCGAAAAAATCTCCAAAAATGGGGTTAAAAACAATACATTTTTGGGGATTTTTTTGGAGTCTTGAAAAAAATTTTGCAAATTTTCAAAATTTTGCACAGCAAAAACCAAGGCCCTTAGATACTTGAAAATGTAATCACATATAGAAGAGTTCTCAAACTTTCAAACGTTTTTTGAAAAATTCATCTCCGTCAATTAGGAGAGCTCTGGCGCTTGTTTAAATATTGGTCGAATTTTTGTACTATAATTTTCTACTTTTGTAATATAATGAGTGAATTTCTCATTTGCTTATATTTTAAACAGTAAATAATATTTAAATTATAGTTTAATCACTAAAGGAATGATGATTAAATTAATAATTAATTAATTAATTAATTAATTAATTAATTAATTACTAATTTTCCACATATTTTGAAAATAATTGTTGTTTAAAGAATTTTAGAATATTTAAATAAATTTGTTTTTGATCTTTGATAAACAGTACCTATATAAGTTTATGCACTTACCTTTGATACAATAAAAAAATAAAGTTAATTAAAGGAAGTTTAAAGATAAATCATTATCAGACTATTGAAAGACCAATAATTATTAACGATAGGCATTTGAAAATACGCTAATTGTTTTTTTAAATCACGAGACGTCGATTTAAAAAAAATTATCAAAATCGGACCTCTAGAAGCTGATGTGAGATATTAAAAATTTTTAGGCGCGTCGCGGTTTTGAACTCGCCGATTCAATTTCGAGCAGGCCGAAGCGGCCGCGCTCTCTGCTTCCCCCACTACCACCGCCCGTACGATTTTCTTGAATTTCTCGCTTGCATAAATAACTTTACACGCGTTTTAAAGTAGGTTGCCAATGAAGAAAAGTATTGCAAAATTAAACCTGGTAAGTACTCGGAATACCAAAGGTATTTTTGTCCCTCTACATTTAGTGTAAATGACGGTTAACTTTGATCGGAAATAACTACGTAACTAATTGACCAATCGATCTGTTTTTTTTTAAAAGAAGCATATTTCCAATAACTTTTAAAACCTGCTTTAAAAAATTTGATTTGATTGAATATTCACAGTTATTCTAATTTTTTTGTAAGTACAAAAATTCGACCAATGTTTAAGCAAGAGCCAGAGCTCTCCTAATTGACCGATTCGAATTTTTCAAAAAACGTTTGAAAGCTTGAGAGCCCTTCTATATCTAATTAAATTTTCAAGTATCTAAGAGCCTTGGTTTTTACTGTGCAAAATTTTAAAAATTTGAATTTTTTTTCAAAATCTGGATTGCAAAATTATTATGCAAAATCTATCGAACCGATTTTGATGAAATTTGGTGTGATGATTCTGCATAACATGAAGTTTTCTTGAGCCAAGTATGAAGGTCCTATACCCAACTTAAAAACCCCAAAAAAATTCCCTAAAAAGTAATGTTTTTTAATCCCATTTTTGGCGATTTTTTCGATTTTTACAATAATAATCATGATTCATTCGATTTGAAAATAGTCATATTTTGTAAAATTTAATTACAAACATTTTTATCCTCTTCCATTTTCGCCTAAAATCAACTCTTGAAAACATACATAATTAAATAGGAAGGAATACGACATTTTTCTAATTTTTTTAACATATTGTGCTGCCAAAAGTTAAGCCCACGTTTTTTTATGCGCATAGAAAAATTTTCATTTCTAGTGATATTTAAAAGCCAAAAAGCCAAAAATCTCCGTGGATATACGATTCACCCAAAGCAAAACAGATACCGCCTAGTCTATTAGCATATTACAAGGAGGAGACGCTTGACAGTTCAAAACACTGTACGTCAATAATCTTATCAGAAACGATGAATTCTAAAAATCAATCAGAAATCTGTATTATAGTAAAATAATTGTTATTTTTTTTTAGTACCTATAAGATAATACCTGCGATAAAATTTAGACACAACAAATGTGGGAAAATCACAATTTTCAAAAATAAATAAGTGCGTTTTAATATAATGTTTACCCGTATCGAATTTGGTGATTAGTGAAGATAAGAATATTGTATTTACTTAAACTACAGATATTTTGGATGTAAACGATTTTTGTCTCCATATCAACATAAATAATAAATATACCTATGTATGGATTTTAGTATACTTAGCTTACATAACGGATGCTTCTACTAGATACTAACAATAAGTTGAAAAATATACAGGGTGTTTCTAAATAAGTGTCGCAACAGAAAACTGTAAATTCCTCTTGAAAAAAGAAACATTCTTTTCCTCTTCTATTTTTCTCTCCCGCCTTTCGTTTTCGAGATACACCGTGTCAAAATTTTATTTTTTTTTAAATTTTTTCCCAATATCTTAGGAACCGTTGGAACTACAGGACTGAGTTTTTGTACACGCATTACGACTATTAATAGATATTTTTTTCGCACCCTTCTCGAATTCATTGAACATGTCAATGGTGGAGATTTTAAGGTATCGTAAGGGTTTTTCCCCCCTAACTTTTACGTCACTGGAAAAATTGACATTTGACAGCAAATTCTGAAGCGCCAATTAATTTTATACAAAAAGAGTTCTCTTGGTGTATTGATCTAAAGTTAACCGTTTTCAAGAAAAATGACTTTTTATGAACAAAAACAAACATTTTGCTAACGTTTCGAAAATCTTTTGTAATTTAAAAGATGGGTAGTAATAATTAAAAATGTTAACGAAATTTAACAGCATTTCCAACAAGTAGCTATTAATAGTGGTATTGTGTGTACAAAAGCTTAGTCCTGTAGTTCAAACGATTCCTATGATATTAGCAAAAATCTGAAACAAAGTTTTGACACTGTGTATCTCGAAAACGAAAACCTGGAGGGAAAAATGGAAGAGGAAAAGAATGTTTCTCTTTTCAAGAGGAATTTACAGTTTTCCGTTGCGACACTTATTTAGGAACACCCTGTATAGGATTTTATTAGAGGAAAAAGTACTACAATTTATAAAAGTGTTTTAGCACTTTATTTCTGATATTACTGTGTTTACCTGTTTGATTTGCAGTTCCTAATAACTCCATAATTGCTGTTTACTGTTTCTCACTTGATTTAAAAAAAAGATAAATTAAGAATAATATTTGCCACCCACTTTACAATAAAGTTTTTTGGTGCGTAATCATTTCATTGTCTTTTTCAGTGTTTTAGTTCTATATTTTAAGGGATTACTGTACCGTTTATGATTAAATCTGAAAAGGATTACACTAATCACGATCTTTATCTTTTGGATTAAAAAAAATCAATTATTAAATCAATTATATTTAAATCTAAAATAAAATTACTATACAATATTTTAATATTAAAATAATAGTGGCATTTAAAAATTCGTTGAGAATTTTAATATGTTTATAGTGAGTGAAGGGAAAAAATTATTATACAGGAATGTTAACGTTTATATATTTAACTTAGTATCCAACGAGAAATAGACCTAATTACAGGATTATGAAATATGTATTTATGTAAAGTTATGGATAAGGGCAATAATGCAACCAATAAAGAAATAATACCTTATACATGTTACAAAAAAAATTAATAACAATAATAATAATGATTATAATAAAAAAAATTACTTTGCAAATATACAGGGTGTGCCATTTAACGCTCCCGCTACCAATATCTCCGAAATGAAGAAATTTATTTTGGTTCCGGGAACTGAGGTTGTTAGGTCCTTCGGATAGCTTCAAATTTCAGTTAGAATTATTTATGTATAGATGGCGTGGCGGTACTAAGAAACTTTTTGATTCCTGGAAAATTGTACAGTGGTAAAGCTTATAAGGGACAGAGGCGAAAAAAGTCAGTCATAGGTGGCTCATGTCATTTGTTTAAAATAAAACATGTATGACAGATGACACATTTTAGTTTTCCAATAATTACAGTTTTATCAGCTTGCGTTCAATTTAATTATACTAGTTATAAGATTTACCATTGTACAATTTTTTTTCTGTAGTTGATCATTTGTTTTTTATAATTTATTGTTTGATAGTTAGTATATGGTGTATTATAACAATATTTTAAAAGAATATTTTGTCAGTGTGATTTAAATAAAATAATAAATTTTCATGTTACATCATACATTGCATATTGAAATCGACATCTGTCTCGAAAACAAGTAAATATTGGGAATAACTTTATATAACAAAAATTACTCCAAATTTCAGATAGACCGCATTTCCACGTTCCAGGAATCAAACAATTTTTTAGTACCGCCACGCCATTTATACAGAAAGATTTGAACTAATAATTCTAACTGCAGTTTGAAGCTATCCAAAGGACCTAACAACTCCAGTTCCAGGAACTGAAATAAATTTCTTTATTTAGGAGATATTAGCAGCGGTGGTGTTAAATGGCACACCCTGTATGTGCAACTCATTTGGAGTTCTCTTAATTTAATTTTTTATTACGCTAAATTCTACCGAATTTTTTTGCAATGCAAAATCAGTCTTTGTGAGTCTAAAAAATGGTATGGGTCCCGTGTTTTATTATCAAGCTATGATTTTTTTAATTTTCACTGGTCTACATTGGTTTCTCCTTCGATAAACTTCGATTTCAAAATATCATGTTTGATTTTTAATTTATTCGCAATTCACGCGTGCTTAAATTGTTTCAAGAATATTTTTGGGAAATTATTTTCAAAATATTCGTAACCTTCAAAAAATTTCCGGATATAATAAATTATACTATAAGCCATAATATTTATGTTATATATTTTCTTGGCTTAACTTATTAATTTAACATTTATTTTTCAGAAAAGACGCAATAAATTGAAATGTTTCCATTGCGAATTTCAAAGAATATAACAGTAATAATAATATACCACTTTGACTAACAAGCGACATTTTGAAACTGGTTATTTTATTTTTCAGGAAACACTGAACATTTATAGATACAATTCGTAGGTAGTGAATGATTTGCATTATTGTTTAAAAGTAAATTAAATTCCTGTTCTATATGTAATAGGAAACCCCCCCTGGAAACCCGAAAACGGTTTACCTACATGCCTGAATCTACGTCACGTCCGATCTTCATTATACGAGTATGGTTCGAATGAAATATGCAATCCAATCGCAGTGACAAGTACCTACCCTGACCGGAGAAATTTCGTAATACGTACGGATAAAACCTCTTTACGTAACAGCACTGGAAACTGCAACATGTTATTTTGAAGAGCACAGTTCTCCGTACGTATCTCAACGGGTACCTAAAGGGGTTCTGGGTACAATGAGTCGAATTCCAAAGAAGCAAGTTTGCCGCACATAACGCAAATGAATTTAATAATAGTGACTCAACTTTAAAAAAAGGATAAAAGCTTCGGGAAGTACAATCGATGCTGGTTACAACAGCTACAAAAAATCGTTTCTGATAACTGCCTACTAAAATAGGGAGTAATTTATCCGAAAATAATTTGCCAAGTGCTGATTGCCTCTAAAAGCCCAATTGTACAATGTTCTACGATTTGGTCCTAAATAAAAAAAAAAAAATTTTATGTGTGCATTTATAAGAAAATGTCGTTATAAATATTCCTGGTTGTCCTAAACCACTAATATGTTACTATTTTCTTGATTTTATAAACTATAAAATTAATAAAAATTCATTGAATTTTTCTGTTCCATCATCGTATTATTATTATTATTATTATTATTATTATTATTATTATTATTATTATTATTATTATTATTATTATTAAACTATATATTAACTAAAAATATCCGTTTTCAGTTACCTACTATAATAATAAAAATAATATATTACTATAATGTTAAAAACTGGAATAGATACGTAAAACGTGTACTTGCTAATACTTGTTATCAATGTTTTTTAATGAGCAGCTTCAATGAGCATATTGTTATATTAAAACTGATTATGNATTGAATACATTACAAATATTGAATATTGGTGATTTACGCATAATGTTTGTGCGACAAATGGGAGAATAAAAACAATAATTTCCACGAGAATTTTGGCGAGGAACCAAAAAACAGAGCTTATTAACGAGAAACATACACTCAACATTATTATGAACTAAATTATATAAAAACGTTATGGCACTACAATTTCTCCTTTCCCCTAAGGGAATTACATTGAACATATTCTTCAAAACCTTATGATCTATACCTCTTTCAGGATAGGTTCCTTGTGATTTAAAAAACAAAAACTTCAAAAACTTACGCTGAATCGACTCAATCAATACGATGTTATTTTGGTATATAGGCGACCATATTAAAGATGCATATTCCAGCTTTGATCTAATATATGCAAAGTATAATGTTTTTAAACTTTTAATATTTGAAAAGTTATTCCAGTTTCTCATAAAAAAACCGAGTAGCTTGTAAGCTGTTTTTGTGATTTGTCCAATATGTCCAGAAAAACTAAGTCCAGAATCAAATAAGACACCAAGGTCCTTAAATTCAGAACATCGCTCGAGAATATAACCGTCAATATTATAATCAAATTGAATATAATTCTGTTTCCTAGTAAAAGTTACAGTCTTACATTTGGTCATATTTAACTATAGAAAGTTATTCACGCACCACCCTTGGACTCTATTGATTTGATCTTGTAAGAAAACGCAGTCATTGATGCTGCCCACGCTATTATAAATTTTTAAGTCATATGCAAATAAAAGATGACGACACTTAATTACGGACGTGATATCGTTTATTAACATTAAAAACAGTAACGGGCCTAAATTGGATCCCTGTGGGACACCGGATGTTGTTATATAACTTTGTGATTTGTAACCTCCATATTCAACAAATTGCTTCCTTGATGACAAGTAAGATGTAAATAGCAATATCAAATTTTGGGACAAGCCAAAACCCCTTAGCTTTGATAACAGTAAACAATGATCAATTTGATCAAATGTCTTTTGTATGTCGGTGTAAACTATGTCTACTTGACCTCCTATATCTAAATTTAATATTGACTTCTTTTTCGTAGGTTACCTTGATTTTGAAAGGTCATATTTCACTTATTTTAAACTTTAGATTTAACCAATTTTTTTTTGTAGTGGTTCAAACATCGTTCTTGGTAAATAATCCTGTTTCAGTTTTATACCACAGTTATAATATGAACAATTTATAATCATAGGTCAATTTTTGGGTAGAGATGAAAAACATATAAAATTTAAAATTAAAAAATGAGGCAACTTTGGACTAGGCTAAAAGTGGTGCAATAGGTAGGAAATAGCACCATCTACCACCCCTTAAAATCATTACATCTATCTAGGAAACACCCTGTATAATTAACATTGGAAATGGTATTGTTGTCTTGAAATTCCTGGTATACAGAGAAAACATACATAATTCTAAGAATGTACCAAATAGAATTCCAGAATTCAATAACGTAATAGGAAAATGCAGTAAAATCTTATGACCATCCAGAACTCCTGATCTCAAATCAATTAATTACCCTTTGTTATCGGATTGTGGTTTTGTTTTGGTAAGGTTCCTTCATAGTAATTAATTGTTTCTCTTAGTAATGGTCAATATAATGGAGTATTTTGCCTATTCATAAATAAAAAAATATATAAGTAACTTAACTTTTGCATACTACTGTACTTTTAGGAAATTGTGGTCGTTTTAATCCGGTCAAAGAACCGCTTTTTATTAAAATATCGAGAAAGGATCGCTAACAAAATTTTAGTCATATATTCTGCGCATTAATTTTAAATTTTGTAACTGGCCTTCATTCGCTTCTACCGTTTATTGAAAAATATTTGCCAAGATTTAGATATTGTCACATCCTGAAAATGTAAAACAGCTATCTCATGTCAGATTGTAATTTAAAAAAAAACGCCTTTACACTTTTAACCTCTCCAACTCACGCCAGCTTTGAAACTCCGCCGCCTATGACCTTTGATAATGTAACTTGTCAAATGATGTTACATCGTTAAATCTAAAAGATTTAACCTTTCAAAGTTCTTCTAGGCATGCAATAGAATATCGGAGTGCCACTCGGTCGTGTAACATGGTTTCAGTATGAACATCACAGAACATCACACTGCAACCATGTGTGAACATCACACTGCAACCATGTGTGAACATCACACTGCAACAACATAACAGCTCAACATCGTAACGTCGTATCAGTTATCAGTTTTATAGTGCTATGATACTCTTTTCTATTGCCTGTCTCGACGTGTCACATTTCAAAGGAATGCCAAAAGATACGTCAATACACTCGTCTCTTAAGAGGGAAAAGAGAAAAATTAAAATCATCATCCACTATCAGTTTGTAAGTTCCTGCAGTAAGTTCCATCCTGATTGAAAACTCGCATTGAATGAAAATGTGAACGGCAGAATATTCGTGGTAGTGTTACGAGTCGATGTTGCGTTAGTAACAATCCCTATCCCAATCCCTAATAACAATCCCGTGACATACAGCAAATTGTTGAGCGATGGAATTACGATGTTTGTTGCATGTTTGAACGCACTTTAAGAATCTTTTTTCAATTGCCATTCTACCAATGACATTATCATAGTACAAGTTGTGTGATAATCTCTAATTGATTAAAATGAATTAAAGTTTCCATTGTTTAAACGTTTTTCACTGGTTTTATTTGTAGTGTTAAATTCAATCTTTGATTGTAAAAAAAATCCCATAGGAAATTTTATTAAAAGACTATTGAAACATTTTCAGTAATCTTTCAGTGCAAACTTAATGATCAAAAAATTTCCGGAGTAGGGATGGTTTATTATTATTATTTTATTCAAGCACATAAAAATCAGCGTGTCAATTGAAAACCGTAAAATTTATATAATTCATAATCGAATTGTGGAATATAACCCGACAACTATTGCTTTCATATATAAGTGTTTGTTACTGCAATTTTCCTGTCAATAATTGTTTATTTATCTAGAAATTTATCAAATTTTAATTTACTTATTTAACAATAAGGAAAGTCATTTCTAGAACTACATATTATTGCCATATTCAATTTGTGATTAGGTGCATGAAATAAGAAATACAGTGGGAATCACTAACTTAAAATAAATTCCGTATATCGAACACAAAATTGTTTTAAAAAATACTCATACCGTCAAATAGTATTATAAGTTGCTCACTTTTGTACTAAAAATTACTTATGTTATATGACGTCAACAATGATTTTTTGAATGGCATCTCTCGATGTATGAGGACTTGTAAAATTATACATCACCAAATTTCATATACGAGTCTGTTCATAAAATAACCGAACGTTTTGAATTACGCACTAATTGAGATATTTAGCGGTATGCAGTTGGCAAAATTGCGTTATGCATAATCTCCTCTGTAACCACATGGTCTTGTCTTTTAGTGATATTGTTATTTGAGTGCAATGTGTTTAAGTGTTAGTGACGATTTTTGAAATGTGCGAGTTTCCGCAACAACGATGCAATGACGATGAAACATTCATTCAAAGGATTATAATGGAAGACCAAAGCCGGGTTTACGGCTACGAAATTGAGACAAAAGTTCTTCATCACAATGGATTGCAAAGGATCTTCACTCCTCAAAAAAGCACGTCAGTCTCGATTCAGTGTCAAAGTGATGCTCACTGTTTTTTTCGACTTTAATTGAATTGTAAATTTTGAATTATTTGACATTCCTGTAATTGAAAAAAATATGCATAATTCAAATAAAAAGATGCAATGCCATTTAAATAAGTCATTGATGGCGTCATGCCTGTTAGCTAGGTCACCTTGTACATACATTTTTTTATAAGTGCACCACTTGTAATACCAATCGACGTATCTGAGCATTTTTTTAAAAGAATTTTATGTTGAATATATCGAACTTAGTCCAAGTTAGTGACTCGCACTGTACAATGATTGTTGCTAACTGGTAAGTACCTATATCATGTATAGTATATTTTCTAGTGGTTATAGATATCTTTCTTATATAAGCATTTACTGAAAAACTTTTAGGTCAGTTACGATTAGGTATCTACAGCAATTTTACAAACTTTATCTCGGTTCAAAATGTACTTGCTCTTTGAGCTCACAATATAAAATAATAAAAATAATAATGGATATCAGTATTCAAGTGTTTTGATTTTGTTTATATTGTATACAAAATAATATTCTGATACTACAGGACAGATTTCTCCTTATTTATAAAAAAAAAACAAATTATAAGCTTCTAAAGAATGCTGAAAAAATTGCAGTGCATTAAGTTCCTTACGTTTTACATTGTGTATCTGTTATGTGGGGCAGCAGTATTTGAAAAAATTGAGCATACAGAAGAAGGTGAGGAATACGAACGAGAAAGAGAGATAAAATATATTTTACAGGGTGAGTAAAAAATTTCAGTACTATCAGTACTATTACAGTTCTCTACAAATTATTATGTTACAAGTATTACAAAACCTGTTCATTGGTCTTCTAATGTACATATGTATGAGATGAGATCAGATCAGATCAGATCAGATTTATAGCAATCAGAGTGACGAAAAAATATCAAAGGATATTATTTATAGGATGACGACGCTTGTAACTGTAAACAAATAAGCAAAACGTTTTCCAATGATTGTATTGTGTTACTATTTATAACACTAAGAAAGTTAAACCGATAAAATTATACTCAGAACGGAAGGATATCGTTATTACTAATACGTTACGTCAAATACCTACATAGTAAAATAAGTGATACCATATTGAAAATGCCATGGGATTTCAGAGAAATCGAAACTGACGTATAGTTTAAATCAATTTAAATTTAATAAAATATTAACAATGTATGAAGATTATATTATTAATGACAAACATTATGTATTATATCTACAGTATATTCATAAGAAAAACAGTTTGATCACTTAATAGATGGCATCTGACAAGATTATCAGAAAACACAACTTCTTTAAAATTAATATAATCTTTTGTATTGTAAATAATGAAGTCATAGTCTATTTTCAGGCAATATCTATAATGATTTTTTGGGTAGTTTTAAACCAAAATAAGTTGTAATTAAAATAAACAATCTTTTCTCAACCTTTTTTTGAGAAACGAGAAGTTCCAAAGCTATTTTACATTTTCTAGGGTCCTTGACAACTTAATGAAAATTTAGAAAAATATTAAATCCATAGTATTTCTTTTCTGAATAAAATGTTATATCTCTATTCTGGAAGCACCATAATAAATTAAAGTTACTAATCGAATTATCAAAATATCCAATGGCGTTGAATTTCTAGGGATTTCAGTGTGAAAAATCCCCGATATCTTGGATATTGGTACACGTATTTATATCTGAATTCAGTGGATGTTTATCTTTAATTAGACAAATCATTAGCATAAGGTTCATCATTCTATATCAAACGCATTTAGGGGTATTTTAGAAAAGGTGATTTTTTTTTTTAATTCAACATCCTCGATAACCGTTATTTATACCTACGTTTATATAATCATTTCAGCTTAAAATCGTTCAAACAATCCCCCATATAATTTATTTGCTGATTTAGTCAACACCCTGTGTTATAAGATAATTTTAAAGAAATATTCCACAAGCAACCTGCGACTCGGTAGGTCAAGACTGTTGCTTATTATAATATACAACATACAACCAAACACTCAATCAAAACTTGTTCCACTAGAAGCAGTTTTTTTCTTCTTCGCTTCACAACAGGTCTCATTAATATTATGCAATTCCAGTTTTAAGTCGTGTAAAAGTATCCCATCGTCCCATCGTATACAGGTGAAACAATCCATTCTGTTTTTTTATTATTTGTTGCACGTAAAATCCTTTTATGTTTATTGCTTGAAATTTTCCGGATAATAAATAAATAAATTTGTTGCAAACCCAAAATGAGAAACTGCTGTTTCATTCCTTTCACATTAACTTAGAAAAGCCAATTAGCTTTTTTAAATATTCAAAATTTACTCAAATAGTCAAAATTTGTGGAAACTGATAAGTAGTTAGTTGAATATACTACAATGTTAATACAACTAGACTGTTACAGTATTTTGAACAAAATCACAACAATTTGGATAAATCAGCCGTTCAACGAATTTCAAAGACCAATGGGTATCGTTACTACAAAATTCACAATTTGTATAAATTAGTCGTTTTTGTTAAATTCCAAAGATAATACTTTTCATCCCATCCC
The DNA here is from genome assembly GCF_000390285.2 of Anoplophora glabripennis. Taxonomy (NCBI): domain Eukaryota; kingdom Metazoa; phylum Arthropoda; class Insecta; order Coleoptera; family Cerambycidae; genus Anoplophora; species Anoplophora glabripennis. The sequence continues at coordinate 567,995 of NW_019416268.1, read as the reverse complement.
ATTTAACACCACGTGTCTCAAGTTTTATTTAATTTTTTTGTATCTTCACAGTAGGCCCGTACTATCGAGTTTGAGACACCCAGTACTATTCAATACATATTTGAGTCAGTAGGTACTCAAGTATTGAATATTTGACAACATTCAGTATTCATATTTATCACTCTTGCATATGTACACAGGATTCAGTGCTCGGAAATACTGCTCATGAGTAATGAAAGTAGGTATTTTATGGATGGGGTATCCATGAATACCCACGTAGTCATAAGTATTGAGAATTCATAAGTACTGGAGAACGATTAAATTGAAATCTGTACTGTGGATAGAAGTGATAATGCAAATCTTTTTTTAGTACAATGTGATGGAGTGAGATACGATCTGCTTATTTAGATTTCGCTTAGATTAATTACAATTTATAATGTTCGCTATCAAAGTAGGTGTGCTATACAGAGAGGGTGGTCCACATAAGTTTTAACCCTCACTAAAAACTGTAAAATAATTTCCTTGCAAAAGAAAAAAAATAGTAGATGAAAATGTATTTTAAATTTGAATTGAAACTTTTACCTTCTTCACGATCATTTCTGAAATTATGTATAGTACCTACTCTGTTACCTAAAACTACATTTTTACTTTTGTCTTTGATTATATTTAAATATTAAAAAATAAAATATTTAAATATTATTATACATTGTAAATATTCAGCGCTGTATTCGTATAAAGTGAGTACACTTTGAGTGTTGTGTTAAGAATTATTCAAGTATATTTATGAATATTTCTTCAAAGTTTCACTACTACTTTAAAAATGATAATTTTAATATTAGATTATAAGGAAATTATACAAATAAATAAAGTCAACCAAATCAATTGAAAATATAATTTATAGGCAGCAGTCAGCTTTTATATAAATATGAACAAGATATTCAGATAATGAGAGAAATATTTTAAATCCCCACTATAGAAAACCACCACACTTTTATGGTTTACCAAAAATTCATAAATAGATAAACCGTTAAGACAGTAGTTAGTTCCATTAAATTTTCTTGTAATAAATTGGCAGAATATTTATTGAAAATTTATTTGGACATTCATACATTAGAAATAGCTGACAAAATTTATTAGAAATACTTTTTTTAGGTATTTCAGTACCTACCTACTAGGCTGAGTTTTGATATTGTTAGTCTAATAATAAATTAGAAAATAATAACAATTAATTTGAGAACAGGAACTAACTTCAGTTTGAGATGTATCATGGAAGTACCAAATTTATGTATAAAAATTATCAATTTTCAATAAAATAATGAATGTTACGAGCAAGATTTCGAAGTAGCAATGAGATCTTCAAAATCATCAAGAAGAAAGAAACTTATGTTAATAATTTAAATAAAAAGCCCACTGTTTAGTGGACATATGTAGACGATGTTTTTGCAGTTTCACCTTTTAGCATTGAGGAATTAAATATTTTTCTAGATATGTAATATTAATAACAAAGAATCGATAATTAAATTTACTTTGGAAATAGAAAACGATAATATCTTTCCAGATATATAATTTAAAAGAATGGTAATTCTTTACAAACTAGTGTTCATAGGAAACCAACTCACACTATCAGATATCCCCAATTTTAATTCGAATTAATGATATAAAGATCATAGTGATCAAAGGTGAAATATGGAAAGATGAAAAGGTGAAATATGGAATTTTTAATGTATTGAGATTCATAAAAATGTACTTATAAGCAATCAATACCCTGAAAATTATGTTGAAACAGTATTTAGGTTCTATATATTACTGTACTATAGAAAAAAATAAGCAAAGTAGGTAAAAAAATTATCAGTGAGACATTTTTTTAGACAACTAATAAAACTTATAATCTTGAAAATGCAATAAATATTATATTGAATTAAAATACAGAGCATAAAAATCACAATAAAAATCAAAAATTTCTGTCACGCTTATTGTTAGAAAAACGAACATAGAATTCAATGAGGTTCGGCCAAAATTTTAAATATGAAAAATAATAATTTTAAAAGAAATTAAAAGAGATTGAGCTTATTTGTAGGCTGGAAATATTAAAAGATGAAGTAAGTAACAATAGGATAAACATCATAATGATATCTCTAACTATGGAAATAGGCAAAAACAAGCAATTTTAAACCGTCAAAAATAACTAAAAACGAACTGTGATTGTCAGTTTAGAAGACGAAAACAGACATATTTTCGAAACACTTTTGATATGCGACATACATAATTATGTTTATTTTGTGTTTTTCTGCTTTTTTTCAGTGAGAGAATTTTATCTGGGCAAAACTATTTTCATAAAAATAACTCTTGATTGATTCTTTTGGCGTAAAAGTTATTTCATTAAATATTAATTTTTTTACAGATGGCAAAATACCCGACATATAAAGAAAAATACTACTATATAATACTATAATAAATTTTGTTATAATCATACCCAGCTCTGTGAGACTCTTAACTAATAAAAACAATTTTAACAACGAATTTATCAAATTTTTGAAAATTTTAAAAAGTTCGTACAGGAGCGGTACTGAAGTTTCGTTCCTTTACCTCCTTTTTCTCACATTCTCGGCTACCTATCGTCTCTCTATTATCCTATTTGATCTAATTTTTTAAGTAGCTCGTTCCCCCCTTCGTTGACACTCCAAGTGGCTCCGCAAGGACGGACAAAGTGTTGTGGAATTGACTCGTCAGGTTCTTCACTCCACGATATGCCGGTACCACATTATATAAATACCGTGCAGTATCGTATTTTCTCCTAGATGGCTCCGATACAGATTCATTCAAGTGTTTACATTGATATTGTTAATTAAATTCCAATTATTTCTTATAAAAATACGAGCGCATTATCAGTCGGTTGGGTTCAGTTTGTGAAACAACATGCTTTTTTCGATCGCGGTCAGCTTTGTGGACGGATGAGGAATAACCGGCATGTTTTCACCACTCCTTCGAATCCGTTTGATTGTGTTTATTGTTAGTAGTTTAAATAGCGGCAGGATACATAAGCTGCTGAGATCTGTGATAGTGCCATAAAAAAGGCTTCGCCTTTCAACTTTGTGATATACCAGTGCCTTTAGTTTTTAGTTTGTTGATCTGAGGGTTATTGTTTTGTTTATATCAAGGAACTGCTGCATTTGGAGACTTTAATGAGTCTTTAGTCTAGTCTATGCGTGATAGGAATAACTGTTTAATTTTTGGTAAGTGTCTATGAAAAACTTGAGGTCGTTAAATGTGACGTTTTACAATGTGTTTAAGGAAATTTATAACCTTCTTCAATTTTCTGCTCATGTTTTGTTCCAAAGTGTGTATTGATTTCTTTTTGATATCTATTCACATTACACTATTCTTTTGTTGATTTCTTCAAAAATTAAACTATTCAGTTTTGAAAATTTAGATTAATGATTTTAGCAAATAAATCTGATTAATTATTTTCTTTTATTTTACACTTTCATTAAGATTCGTACGAAGTATATTTTTTCACCCATTTAATTATCATTATTTTCATAATTTTCGTTCAAATCAGTTTTTGATTTCTGAAAATATATTCATTAATTCCTGCAGCTTATTTAGTGATGGTATCTTTATTAAAACACAAAGCATTCTTACTGAAATTATCTAGATTACAATTCCAAATTTGTATAACGACAGAATTTAACTGGGTTAACATTTCATAACTATGTCAATAATAATTCCATTAATTGAATATATTCCCTAGAAATTTCTACAGTAAGTCCCGTATGTATGCCTCATACATAAACCTGCGTATATAACTCTCACTGATACGTTTTGATACGCAACTATTATATGCCACTTATTAGATTAAGAGGGTTTTTATATTACAAATCACGACGAATCTTATTCCTTGAGGACCTGATAAAATCAGTAACTGTGAAATTAAATAAATGAGCAATTTACACACACTTAAGTTTCGATGGTATTAGAAAATGAGAGGTAATATCGAACATTTCTACTAAAAATTGTAAAACGCACATTTAATGTTTCAAAGTGGGAATTGATGTGAGGGGTGTTATGATGAGCTTGGTTTTAGTGATCTATACGTACTAGTCGGAAGGTCAAAATGATGTCCAAAAAGCAATGGTTTGTTTTGTTGTGCCTTTTCTCCATATATTTATTGTTGGGGGCTTCAATATTCTTTTATGTGGAGTCAGAGGAAGAGACTAGAAAGGGTGTGGTTGAGTTGGAGGATAAGCAAATTATTGAGGGTGAGTAAAAACGATGAGATATTTTTTATCTTTATCTTCACGACCTTGATAGTTAAAAAGCATTGAGGAAATCGATATAGTTCAGCTAAAAAAGGAAATTTTAAATAATAATGCATTGAAATGGTTTCTATTTCTTTATAGCTTTTAATATTTCTTTTACTTTCTGCACTGGCATGTAATTTTAAAATGACTTTACAACATTTAAAATATCTTAATAAACAAATTTTATTTCTTGGAACCCATTTGAATATTTGAAATTAATTGCAATAAACATAGGTTCCTCGCTGGGAAGAAACCTGGAAGTTTTTTTTCTCAAAAAAAAACATTTAAAAACAATTTGCAATATATCATTGGCACAAATTTACATAATTCTCCGAAAAAAAAATTCCAAAGCTTTCCAGGCTTTAAGATAAGTTCTTTAAAAATTGGTAAAAAATAAACTTTGCATCAAGGCCAGACATGATTCAGTTCAGTCTTGTTTTTTTTTAGTATAGGAATGGGAATAATAAAGAAAATCCCATACTTGTAGACGTGATCATGTCTCTTAGAGAACACTTAAAAATTCTAATATCTTCGCTATCAAAGTACTTAAGACACTTTACAAATTGCAATTAGAGTCAAACACGCAAGTTGATATTTGATTTTGATTAGTATCCACTGTTTGTCAACCTCCACAGGCGTGTTAGATATCATAGAAAACATGTATTATCACTTACCTAATTTTCAAGTTTTGATAACAAAGGATACAAGATTTGAAAAAAAATTCGTCCTCATTTCAAATTTTGCTTTGCTATGTCAACTTGCTTTTCCAAAATGTTAATAGGAATGAACTGGTTTCATATTTCCTACATTAATAAAGGGCCAAAGAGGAAGGGCGAAGTCTTTGTGACAAGATATGAAGAGGTAGCCTAAAGTTGCTGTGGAAAAAGATATAGAGTGTTAAAGTTAATTTTTTTATGTCAACAAATACATTGGGCAAAATTTTCAGGTTAAGTTTTGAAAAAAATAATTTCAACTAAGACATCATTTTAACCCAAATATCTCGTCCCTGTTTGAAGCCAAGAATGGATATGTTCCTTATCATTTGAGATATTTAAACATACAAGCAAGGTTTCTTTGAACTTCTCAAAGAATTCAAAATGTTTCAAATTTGTTGTTTAGTTAGCAGTATGCTACCTTGACTTTTAATTTTTTTTCTGTAGTCCGTGAAATATGCTAATAATAGTGAGTATTAAATATATGGCTATCTTCGTCTGCACTGTTTCCTCATATAAAAAGAACAGCATGTTACTTATGAATCTTTTTTTCTACCGAAATTTTTCCATTGTATTAAAATAACATATATCAAAAAAATAGCTAAAGATAGCGAGACCTTGTTGAAAACTGGTTATTTGAATTATCATAAGCTGAAGACGGTATAAATGATATTTGAATGAGAAGAACAGATTACAGTTGCTGATTTTACTCGTAGAGAATTTTTTCACTTGCAAATCTAATATTTACTAATTTCTTATTATTGAATTTGCTTTGTAACTTTGGAAATTTAGAATGACTAGGAAAATAAATGAATCACTTTCAGGCTAGCCGTAGAGCGGGCAAGTAAATTTTATGAACTTTATTTACGTAATAACGAACTACAAGGAAATTTGTACCTATATAAATATTTCTTAATATTTAAGCATGAATGTAATATGTTTCTATCATAAATTCAGAATTCATTTTTTCCGTAAATAAAACTACTGAGAACTGAAACAAAGCATCTTATTACAAAAAAATCTGTATATATTACGCACATATCCCAAGAAATAAATTATCCAAGAATGTTTTCATCTGAATAATCATTAAGTCAAAATCGGTGATAAAACAGGATGCAAGCTTACTGCGATGCAGCTCTTGGAGATTTTTTCAACATACACTTCAATACACTCGAATCTACATCATTTGTGGTAATCGAACAGCTAATGTATAATAACGATTTACTTCTATTGAAGCAACAATTCTCTGGATTTTTATTTGCATAATTTTGCATTTACTTCGTAGTTACGCAATACCTACAGTATAATTTTACCGAATGGAGGAAATACCATCGTTGCACAAGTGTTCAAAAGAAAAACTAGCTTTCCTGCACCGTTTAAGTACAAGGATTAATAAACAACATAAAGTAAACATTTTTGTTTCTTTTGATCATATTTTTTCTTCCTTCTTTCACATTATATGTTCGTTATTTTTTCTTGGTATCATGTTACCTTGTTAATATTAATTTGCAATGAGATTTACATATTCTTTTTTCCTGAGAACATTGCAACGTTAGATTTCAACAAGACTGGAACAGCCAATTTATTTATTCCAAAAACTAGTAATTTTAATCGATTGTTCTAGTAGCTCAAAAAAATCGTCCTTGAATTTAATTCATACTCCAATTTCTGCCACCAGATTAAATGTGAAAGTGCTGTCAAAAGGAATATTTTTTATTCCCTGATGGATTTTTCAGAGGACTTAATTTTTTCCTTTTGGAGTTGATATTCTTTAATTATTGTACTGTGGCCTATATGAGGTCAAGCATTTCGGATAAATAGCTGTGCAATTACCTCATAAATTTGTTACACTCAAATAAGCACGGTCTGTGCGGCTTTTGAAAAAAATGCGGATCTGCAGCGCTTGCAGATTTTCATGATTTCTTGCTACTGTTTTATTTTTATATTATATAGGTACTTTTGAAACAAGAATACATAGAAGAAAACAAATAATAATCCAACATATCTAACTTATCTTGGATTCATTTGAATAATCAACGTTTACAAACGCTGTTTCCTGGCGGGTATTCCCTTGTTGAAAAACTATGATTTTAAACAACGATCTGATGCATATGTAAATACGTCATCGAAATAATAAAAACCGCCAAGGATCCTCGTGAGTAGAATAGTAACGAAAGCAAGGAAAATGTATCTAAATATAAATTTCACAAAGGAAATGTCACACCCAACGATAAAGGGATATTTTAAGAAAAGAAAACAAAGTTGTTTGTATTATATTAGGTACCTGTATATTTATATATTTAAAAATTGAATACAATAAAATACGGCAAACTAAACTAATAGGCTGTTAAGTAGTTTCACTTGGTTAGAATTTAAATTAGAATTTTGGGAATAGTTTTCAAACAGCAATAAAAATTGGGGAAATGCCCAAAAAAATTGTGGAAATTGGAAATTTTCTTACGGTTTCTTTATTATACGAGGTGTCCTTGAAACAAGTGTCAAAATTTTAATCACAAATATAACTACTAATTAAAATCAACAGTATCAGTGTAATAATTTATGTTCAAAAAACAGTTAAAGGAATATACCAGTACGAATATTTCATAGAATGATGGTACAAACACTGTTGTAACCTTTTATGTCCTGGATTGTAACAAAAGTTCAATTTTTCTATTATTTTCCAATTTAAAAAAAAATAGATTTTCTTCTGCGTTCAACTTTGGAAGAAATCACGATACAATTAACAAATTAATTTAGAAGTCAATTGTGACGGTTTCTCTGTTCCGTTTGTATTTCTTTGACATCTTTGACTTTTTCATTAATCCTTCTTTTCAACATACCGTTTACCGTCTGTTTAATCTATTTTTGCAGAGATAATTTAAAGACACCTAAATATCCAACGCATGGTGATCAAGTTTTATGGCAATGAATGCCCAAGCAAGTATATAACGCTGCCTTGTACATTTTACTAATTTTAATACATATTTCCATTTTCCACTTCAATGACTCGCGATGAAGTAAAGGAGTGCAATAAAAAATAATTTATATTTTTATACAAACGTGCTCGACATTAAGCGAAATCTTTTTTAAACGTTTAAAAACACATCGTAATGAGGGTCACTCTAGTAAAGCTGCGGGCCTTCGAGTGAGGTAAATAATTTTTGCATAAAAAAGGTGCAATTAATTTCTAGTTTCTTTGGTGGCAAATGTCTTCGATGTAAATGTAGTAGCAAGGGGCGTATGAAAAATAATTGTCTTTTTTGAAAAAAATATATGTTTCTCTTTTAAATGACAAATTAGTTAAAAGGCGAACAAGTGTTTCGACAAAAGATAGGAAAGAAATTCCTACTTACAGTAATGACATTTACTATATGGGTGTTATCAATTGTGTTGAAGATTACCTCAGTTTGCGTCAAGTGTTTACACTTAAACTTAATTAATTTGCTATATAAATTTTCACCAATTACTCACAAACGCCAATGTATTCTGTTATTAAGACATTTAGCGCGTCGTTATATATATTTGCGAAAAATTTTTAACATGTACTTGGTAATAAACTACTAACTAATTTATAACGTTCATTGTTTATCATTTAGTGGGCAGTTTCTTCGTATTTTTGCGATAGTTGCTTTGAAATATCTGCGCGATAACATTTAATTGGTTGCGGTTTCTATTTTTAAAACTATGAGGTTGTATCTTTTGTTAAAGTTTTTTATTCTGCAGGTACCTTTGAAAATATCGTTCCAAATGTCTTTGAAACAATAATAATGCCTGCTATCATGATAACAAAAAGTACCCCAAAAGTGTATGTTCTATCCAAGATGTATGCGTCATTCACTCGATATTGTTATCTCAATAGCACTTGTGCAATAAAAATGTTCTTTGCAGGTAATCTGTGTCATTTTTTCTTTGATTGTTGATAGCATTCCGATATCCTAGACTGTCTCATTTCTGTGGTGCGTGTTTTTATGATCGAAAAAGCATGTAATTTCACTAATTTAAAAAATATTATCCAGGCAGACTTTTAATTGAAATACATATTATTATCGATACTAGTCGCTTCAAACTGTTGTTGTTTGAATAAATAAACCTTATATTAATTATTACTTAAATTTGGTAAGAACACAAATATTAACTGGAAGAAACAAAACTGGATTTTAAAGCATTAGAAAAAATTTCCAAACATCAGCAAAATATTCCCAAGAAATCATCTCAAAAACTGGTTATACCGCAAGTGGAGACATTATTCTATTTTTGTTACCATGCTAAAAAATTAGAATGTATACACATTACCACGAATTACTATGTGATTTTAGTACCTAACTTGATTATATTGAAGACCAGTCACGGTCGTGTATCCACTTGTAATAAAAATTATATTATTAATATCTTCAATGGCTTTCAAAACAAAGGTTGCTTGCTTATTTTTCGTCGGTTTCAGCCCCAGATCTCGATAAAAAAACTTCTAGATATATATAAGATATTACAAATTACATCCAAAAAGTTTTATTTAACAGTAATAACCGTCAAAATCACATGCTGCCTCTAATTGTAAAAGAAAAAGTTTGAGAACTGCTTAAAAATAACACCGATGAAGCACGATCTTAGAATTTGTTTACCAAACCAATATCTTCATAGAAAATATCATGTATTTACGGCGTATTAAGATTTCATCATTAGTTATAAATTGAATCCAACTGTACTTTTAAATCGGAACAAAAAAATCGTTATGCATAAATAAAAAATATAAATAAGTGTTCATTTTAGACGCCAAATTGTGGGAAACAATCTGCATCTAAATCTAAACCGTAAGTTAAGGGGGTTATGTATTCTGATATTTAGAATTGACCCCCTTATATAACGGGTTAACGGCGCACATGGATGGCAGTACTATATACAGAGTCACTTCTTATTGACAAACCTTTTATCGTTTTGAAAATACTTATCTAGAGTGTAAAAAACACAACAAAGATAACAATTTTTTGCACTCTCATGTTTACCATAAGCAAATAAATAGTAGGAAATATATTTTTGTAAAATTTTCCATGGAGTAACATGAAGAAATCTACAAGTTGCTCTTATCCATATCAGCCAATCAGATTACATAATCAGCTGAATTTTCCTTGAGTTTAGCTTTCTAAGCGACACTTATCGTGTCAGGTATATCTTCGATTTTTACTAGATAAAGAATAGATTTTTACGCAGCAGTCACGTTCGTGTAGATAACGTTTCAATCAGTTACTTGTGGAGTAATGAAATTGTTGAACGATTCCAAAATGAAATAATCAGAATTTGAACCAGATTACAGACATACAGGTACATTGTAGACGTGGTCACTAGGTGGTTAATAAAGTAATTAATTGTAAAGTCATAGTCTTTATCAGAAAGTAAAACGAAGATCATTTATTTTTCTTCATCCTCTGATAAAGGGCGGTTTTCAGAACAGATTCAACATTATTGTACATAAACTTTATCGAAAGGTCTTGTCATGTCTTCACCTTTGGTCATAGAAATTCAGGTTCATGTAGATGAGTTTTGGTTTCCTGTTTCTACGTTACAAATAGTTAGTAACATTGTATTTTTTCTTATTTGTTACTACCCTACAGTCCTCAAGATATCTCAATAAAATGGCAATACGTTGACATTCAGAATACTACGTTTTTTAATTTCTATTTTGCTATTATTCTTACCATAAGAGTATATTATTTGATGTTAAAATTTAGTAATTCTTAAAGAATAATAAATTCTTATCTCTCATATCACTAGATCCACACAAGTGGACCACCATATATACATATTGATTATAATTTAAACAACTAGGGCGATTTCCAGTGCACACAAGTAGGTTAGATAAAAATGATGTCACCACCAGTGGCCCCCAAGAAATGAAATCTTTGTCAAACCCAGCCTTCTAAGGCTGACGGGATTTTTGCAAGATTTTCTTCTCGGCATGCAAACCGCGTTCTACTTTATTACGTACGTCGCTTCTTTTCTGTAGTTACGAGGTGAACCAGAGAATAGGCAGCTAAAAAGTTGATATTGTAATAAAAAAAAATGTACGTCTTCGTGTCAGAGGTATTAGAATATATTTATTGTCCACCCTGTACATAATTGTTTTAAATATGATTCTTTCTAATTCTTTACTTTTTTTTTATTTTGAATAAAATTTTTAAAGAAACTTTGTTGCACTAATTGACTGTTATTAAACTTTGAATACGGGTGGCCAAAATAATAGAAAGTTAAATCCTATCAACCTTTTTATTGGAGATACTAGAATTTGTAAAAAAAATCACACTTTGTAAAATGTTTCTCTTTTCAATAGAACGGAAGTTTGAGATGAAAAAAGTTCATATGAATCTGTTTTATAATTAATGAAAAACACTTTTTAACACCCTGTATATATAACTTTAAGTGCAAACACTTGACTATGAGATTTTTAACATGTTGCTAGCTGTTGTAGTGCTCTAGTGAACCGTAACAGATTTTATAACGGTTCTATCACCTGTGACAGAATCTGCTAAAGTTCAGTCAACCGTAGCTAATAATTTTAATTACTAATATAACTTAACCCACAAGTTCAGTCCATAATTTCCTAATTTACTAATTCTCATATTGACCAATTCAATTGTTTTATTGTCCTATTCCATTTGATGTAACCGCTGGATTTGCTCGAAAAAAAGTTTGTTTTTGCATTTATGAAACTGATGTAAAATCAGAAATTGTTTGCACAGCAATATCTTGAAAAAAAGTCGTCTTCTATTGTTTAAGAATGCGGAAAAGTGACGTAAATTATCTCCTTAGCAAACAAGAAGGCACTGATTAAGCATGTGATAGAAAACAAATTAATTAATACATTTATCGTAGACGTGTAGACGATAAGTATAAACAAAAATCACCGCTAAGTAGCAATAATTGTTTGCCTAGCCTTGTTTCACAAGAAATCTGTCGCAAGTAGCATGGTTTGGTAAAAATCTGTACAATGGATTAAAGAACAGAATATCTTTCTGAAGTCTGATAACATAAACACATTTAATATGTGACGTAAACTTAGTTTTTTAGGGAAAATGATGAAAATATGTTTATTTTGAAAAGATCTTTCCCTTAAGAAGATCACTAATCCTTGTTATTGCGTAAAATGATTGCTAAAGCTGGGGCCACACTTACGTCTAATGCCGTTAATTATCGCACTATCACTTGCATTAAACGTAGGTGTTAGACGTTAGGCTGTAACACGAGTGCCGGTTTTTTGACACATCAAAGCGATTTGCGCGTCATTTATCGCATTGATGTGGCTACACTAGCATTGTCTATCTAACGAAAAAATAATAGAGTTTTTAGAAGTGTTTCAAACAGATCCTAGACAAAAAGCATAAAATAATAATTACGCTCATACAATACATTTATAAAGTGGACTCAATCTCCATGATGAAACTATTTTATCAAATAACGCGTTATTTGTTAAGTAAACATCAAACATAAGTGTATAGCTATTCACTTTACCGCATAATTTAATCTATTATTTTTTAACGCAATAATTATCGCGATATTGGACGTTACAAGTTAACGTAAGTGTGGCCCCAGCATTAAAAGGTAATGACAACAACCGATAAGTTTTTGCAATGCAGTAATTGTTATCAATATAGGTAGGAAGGAATGTATTAAGTAAATATACAAATTATCAGTTATACGTTATGATATTATCAGGAATTTTCTTTACCTTGAAATGAAAATAGTTTTGAAAATTTTCTATAAATTGCGTACATACATATATTATTTTATAAGATAAAAATATAGGCATCACATGACAAAAACTGTTTTATCTAGATAAAAAGAACGTCTATGCCTACATATAATAGTATGTTCATTTCATAATAATGCCATTGTTTTCAAAAGAAAAATACATTATAATTGACATGATTTATTGTGGACAGCAAGAATAAACCCAATAAAATGTCAAACGTTTCGTAACTGTTCGGTCAAGGATAACATTTTTAATATTATTATAAATTGGTACAATCAGCTATTTATAGATGGCCTGTCAAATTTCAGAATGATTAAAAGACGGTGTAATAACCCAGCTTAAAAAATCGTAATTAAAATAGCTAATATTAGATTCTCAACTATTCTTCTAGACCATATTATAGCATTAAGTAACATTATAAACAATAGATGGCGTTTTATAATTGAAACGGTGGGCACTGTATATTTCAGTCGGCAAATAGATTTTATAATTGATTTTATCACAAAATTTGATCAAACATGATTTTCTTTTCTATTTCAGAACTGTTGAGGAAGCACTATAAAGGGGACAACAATAGCGTACAGTTCATCTTCAACAGGCTAACGGAGTACTGCGGGAAACCTGTTCATTACAATATGAGCGAAGAACCTCTAAATTATAAATGGGACTTCTACAATTCCCTGTTTTTCGTCATCACCGTTGTCAGTACTATAGGTACGTTTCACCCTGTACATGCAAGTTTTAAGAGTAGTTGCAATCATATCAAAACATATACAGGGTGTTCGGATTAAATATAAAAGTGGGAGTAAGTAACTTTATATTATTCATCAAAATGGCAATTTTTTTTAATGTTACTTATAAAAGCTCTCAGAGAATTATTAAAAAAAATAAATTTACGTATTTTCTGAAAAAATGCCTATACATTCTTTGGTGTGAAACAAAAAATAAATATATTAACTTTTAAGGTTATGGTAACTTGGCGCCTACAACAACGTTCACCAGAATTTTCATGATATTCTACGCCCTAATCGGCATCCCAATGAATGGTATAGTGATGGTAACTCTAGGAGAGTATTTCGGAAAATCGGTAAGTCCCTGTGGTATTCTTTAACAATTTATTAATATGGTTATCAAGATAGACAATTTTTTATACTTAATTACTTGAAAGAGTGTTCAGATTATTAAATATTTTTTAACTTTAAATTGTATTCATAATTTTCGTAGTTTTGTTCGGTTGAAAATTCGTGTAATATAAAACATTATATTTTCAACCAAAACAACATTGTCTTCACTGGGAAATGACCCGTATTACAATTTTATCAAAATCCCTTATTGCAGTTTAAAAAACTGTACCACAGATGGAAGAATGCAAAGATAGAGAGAAGTTCAGCCAAACTAGGACTGATCGGTCAGATCATACTCTACTCTGTACCAGGATTTACATTCTTCATTTTCCTGCCTTCAACCATAATGAGCGTCTTCGAGGGCTGGACCTATGACGAAGCTGTCTATTATTGTTTCGTTTCTCTGACGACCATAGGCTTTGGAGACTTAATCGCAGGTAAATTCATTTTACGTATTATTATTACTATTATAATTCAGGGATTTAGAGGCGACGCTAAAACAAAAGCATTAAAGTTGCTGTATTAAATAGCCAACTAAATAAATCTGCCAATTTCGTCACTTAATCTAGCGATGAAGTCTCCGGAACTGAATATCCTTCATCTCAAATTTAAAATGTAAGATGTGGTTGATTGGCATTCCTGCACCGTTATTAGACAGATAATCATGCAAACAAACAATTTAATTGTCAAAAACATTTGAGTTTCTATGCGACTTTTTTGGCACGCCTTTGATTTTGACCTACAATGTTGTATATAAAAGTAACTACACCAAATATCGAACAATGTTATCTTTGTCGATCACATTAATATACGATTATGGCTGCATTAACATGTATAATATTTTATATTGTATGGAGCAATTGTAACATTAACACAATACATAGGTAAATATAATTTTTTTTCTACGATTCTGAGATATTTCCAGAGGTGATTCGAATAGTTTCTCTCTAAGGAACTTCTGACAGATATGGCAGCAAAGGCTAAACAAAACGGTATTATGTTAGGATGTCATTGACAGGAACAAGTATGCGTAAATAATTTCTTGTTCGCGTCGTTATAAATATTAATAACACTATTTTTTATTCTGTTTACAGCTTGTAATAAGTAGTTCATAAAAATGTGTAACTATATCGTTGATTCTAACAGTGGATTAGGTACCTACACATATGTTTTAGATTTACCTATATAAATACTAAATATACAGGGTGTTCTTTAAAACGATTTAAAAAAATTTGCACGAATTATCGAATTGATATTAAATTTTACATTCAAATTACAATGTTTTTTTTTCATATACCTCCTACAAAAATAAAACTTTATTTTTTAGTGAAATAGCCTGAAAATTTTTACATATTTATCAAATGCGTTGGTTATTTGATCCAAATAGGTAACCTGAATTCATGCATTGTTGCTTCATTTGCAAATTAGTGTTTATTTTTTTAAAAATGTTACAACCACAAATATCTAGAAAGATATTTTACGTAAGATTAATAAAACTCTCAGTATTTTAAAGGAAAAAGATCTCTTCCTTTTCATTCGAAATATGTTGTAATTATCCAAAAATAATCATTCTAAAACTGTTTCACAAAAAGCCCACAGGATTTTTTTTTGTTACAAATACAATATTGACACAGTTGCATAAAAATTTGCCCATTGCTACCTTTAGAAAATTTAAAATTTCTACGCCAATGTTTTTTCCGTGCTTAACGGAATAATAAAATGAAGATTTTTTTTCTATAAAGTATATCCTTGAATTAAATGAACTTCAAATTTACAAAATATTCAGTAGCTTCGAAATTCTGGACGTACAAGATCTTACTTTAAATACAGAAACTGCAGGACTGATTCATTACCAAAAAATAAACTATAAACTTTTTTCCTGAGAGACTCGGTATTCGAGATACACGGTTAAAGTTTACAAAAAAATATATACAATTTTCTGACACATCTTCATAATGCGCTGATGAAATTTACAACAGCGAATTCACTTAATTATACAGGGTGTTCCCAAATAAGTGTCGCAACGGAAAACTGTAAAAAACTAAAAAAAAAAATTAAAGTTTTGACACCGTGTATCTCGAAAACGAAAGCCCGGAGAGAAAAATGGAAGAGGAAAAAAATGTTTCTTTTTTCAAGAGGAATTTACAGTTTTCCGTTGCGACACTTATTTAGGAACACACTGTATAGACCTTTTATTGAATGTAATATTAACGTTGTTGCTTTATACAGTGGCGTTTTACTGGAGGTGCCTCCCCATTTTCCTAAGAAAAAAATACGCCACTGGCGGTTTTTTGTAGAAATACATTCAGGTACCTACTGTTACGTTAAATGAATGAAAAATGTTTGTTGGTATTTTTTTAATAGTAGCAGCCGTTTAGGAAATATTTGGGTTTGTTTTTACGTTTTATTGAATTTTCCTAATAAATTAATCCGTTTTTTTTATGAAAACCTCCTGGGTTTAATCAGTGACATGCTACTAAAACGTCCGCCAACTTTTCCCGGGAAAAATATACGTTACTGGTGTTTTTTTGTAGAAATTATTTTATTTTTGGAAAAAATATCAAACTATTTCTCTATTCTTTACCACAATTCGTTCCGTGTAGCTTTAGAATAAATAAACAAAGCTAGTTAGGTATAATATTAAAACGAGATAATCATAAAGCTTACTATCTGATAATGAACACAAAAGATCCAATTTTTGCTGATGGATTTTAAACAAATATTTTAATATACAGGGTGGTATAAAAGAATGGGAACCCCAAAAAATCTCGCGAGATATGCATTTTCCGGATATACCAAATATAGGGAAAGTTAGGATTTTTCCCTGGTTATTCAATGGTGACTATTCCGTGACCACTGACCACTGACCACGTGGTCATCATGGGGTCAAGACGATTTTTTTAAATGGGAACCCCGGAAATGGAAAGAGCGGAAAATGTTACGTTCAGATATGACCTTGACCATTTCAAAAATTTCAAAATCAATCAAGATGGCGGACGAAATTTTTGAAAGTTAACTGATTGTCACCAAATTTTCTATACAGAGATTTTCGAGATCGCTGATCACGAATCCGAGGTTGGATTTAAAAAATCAAGATGGCGGATCCAATATAGCTAACGAATTTTTCGAAAATCAACCGATTTGCACTAAACGTTGTATGCGGAGGTATTTGGCATTGCTGGTCACGAATCCGAGGTCAAATTTGCAAAATTCAAGATGGCCGATTCAAGATGGCGGACGAATTTTTTGAAAATCAGTCGATTTGCATCAAAGATGGTATACGGCCGTTTTTGGGGGATTGTTGATCAGGAATGTGGGGTCAGTGACCCCCAAAACCCCCGAATATCAAATTTGATCCCCATTGATTAAATTTAAAGAACCCCATCCATCATCTTGGATCCGCCATCTTGAATTTTGAAAATCTGACCTCGGATTCGTGTTCAGCGACCTCGAAAATCTCCGTATACCAAATTTGGTGACAATCGGTTAACTTTAAAAAATTTCGCTGCCATCTTGATTTCTCCGCCATTTTGAAATTCTTGAAATGGTGAAGGTCATATCTGAACGTAAAATTTTCCGCTCTTTCTATTTCCGGGGTCAAAAAGGGGGATTCCCACTTAAAAAAATCGTCTTGACCCAATAATGACCACGTGGTCACTGGTCAATGGTCATGGCATGGTCACCATTGAATAGCCAGGAAAGAATCCTAACTTTCCCTATATTATTTGGTTTTTCCGGAAAATGCATATCTCGAGAGATTTTTTGGGGTTCCCATACTTTTATGCCACCCTGTATAAGAATGTGGAGTTATGGTCGCCAAATAAGTAAATTATCTCCTAAGCGGCTGCTACTATTAAAAGATACCAAGAATCGCTTTCATTCATTTAACGTAACAGTATCTGAATTTAACATTATTTCTACGATAAACTGCCAGTGGCGTATTTTCTTCATGGGAAAACGGAGCGGCACCTTCAGTATCAAGCCACTGGTTAATGCCAAGAGGTTAATATTACATTCAATAAAAGGTATAATTAGGTGAATACGCTGTAATAAATTTCATTCAGTTCAGCGTAATATGAAGATATGACCTAAAATATATTTTTTTGGAAACTTGAACACCCTATATCTCGAATACCAAGTCCCCTAGGATAAAAGTTTATAGAGCAAACTCCACTTATTTTTCTATTCCTGCAGTTTCTGTATTTAAGGTGTTTTCACCATGTATATATGGTCCAGTAAGCCCAATATATTGGCCAATAAAATAACTAGAAAAGAGATTAGTTTACCATTATAGCAGCGGTTTTAAGGCTTCATTAATTTTTGTTTTAAATAATCTCATCATATTAATATATTTTTATGATGTACCTATTGCTGCTTTCGTTAGCAGCAAAAAAAAAGATTTCTGAATATATTATAATGAAAATATCTATTGAAGTTAAGCATTGAATACGCAATTAGAGCATATTTGAAATAAATCAGTACATGTCTACGATATTGTCGATATTTTTACTCAAAAATGTGTTATGGCTAACGTGTACTCAACCTTTTGCATAAATATGACATTTACATATGATTTAAATGTATTTAAATCCTATGTGTTTACTTTGATTACAACTGCACCTAATTATTAAAATGGCGACAAGAATTAATATGGAAAATTTATTCTTGATTTATTTTTATCTAATTTCTAAGCCAACTCTGAAGATATTCTGTTTCTATTAGCAGCAAAATGAAAAAATGTTTTTCTTTATATCTCTGCTTCAGTTGCACGTGCAAAATAAGGTAGATTGTCCAGAGATTGACATCTTTAATAAAATATATCGATATTTAAAATAATGTTGGAAAAATGTTAGAATATACTTAATCAGAAGTATTATCAAACTCTTTGTAATACACTTTTATCAGAAAATGTATTTGCATTTAAAAAAATGGTCCCACTCACATTTACTTAATACTGATTTACTGCATTTTGAAAATTTGAGAAAGTTGAAAGTAACGCAGGGCTCTTCTTGGAATTCTATCACAACATATCGTACGGACTGTATTTTATCTATTATCTAAAGTACCATGGTCTATATAACTGGTCGCCAGTTACAGGCTTAGGTACATTGAACTGTCATAGCTTGTTGGTTATATGGCCGCTAAGACCGCAGGGGTCTCAAAACCATCAATAAGAACCGAAATGAATATAAGGGCAAGCCTAGGACAAGGTATATAAGCCACGACACAACAATCCGAAAAAATCATCATAATTTCAGTATCGACGCGATCCATGAAAGCTTTAAAACCACAGTACCTTATTTATCTATTAAACCCACATACATTTTCATGGCAATTACATCAAGTACCCACCACTTCTAATATACCTAACAAATGAACCTTTTCATGTATATACTAATACCTTTCCATTTTTCTAGGAACAAACAACAGCGATGATTTCAGTACCGAGGCACACATCCTCTACAAAATCTTCCTCCTCGTGTGGGTCATAGGCGGCTTGGGCTACGTGGTGATGGTACTGGGTTTCATCACCCAAGGCATGCAAAGCAAACGGGTCATCGAGATCGAGAAGATGTTAGCAGAGAATATCAAAAAGACGCCGCAGAAAATCAGAGATGAGCTGCGTAACGTGTTACAAGAGTTCCTCTTTTTAAGAGTCAAACCCGTGTATAAGGGAGAGTTCGAGTACATTCCTCAGATGCTACAAAGAAGTCAAAGCTGTCCTGATCTCCAACTGTGGAGGAACATGGACTCTCCTACTATGATGAGGAAACGAGCCATGTCGGAATGTTACAGGCCAGTGCAGATTCTGCAAAGGGTTCAGTCTGATACAGACCTGGATTTGATAGATAAGGAACTTACCTTCCGACCTTCAGACGCTTTCATGAAGCAGAAAGATCTCTTGCTTAAAGTAGTCGATGCTCTTAGTGGAACGACAGCAGACGTAAACCAGTTGCTAACACCAGAACGTCCAGAAGACGCCGTGCCCACCTTCAAAGCCAAGAGAAGGAGAGCAGTTAGTGAAATCAGACCTCCAACCAACGCCATTGCTCGTATTGGGGATGGGTACACCTGGTACGGAAACGACGCCTCCAAAGCCTTTACAGAATTTACGAAGCATAGACAGAGAACTTACTCGGCACCAAATTCTGAAAGAGAGGAAAGACCTACTATAATCCAACGCTTGAGAAATAGATTCAGGATAAGGCCCAGTCAAAGCGTCGATGTGGAGAAGCAAGCAGCCGACACCCAGCGCAGAGGAAGCACAGCCAGTGCCAAAGTAGATGTGAGTCGAAGAAGACACTCCACCCTTTCATCCAGTCAGGAACAAGTGCTGGAACAGACCTCGATAGCAGACTTTATCAGGGCTCTGTCTGCCATAACGGTACCCGAAATCAACCTTGAACCAGAGCCTAGAAGAAAACTGGGTGTGGCTTGTCTTACACCTCCAGACGTCGTGGCAGCTAGGAGAAGAAGGATGTCCATCAGAACCAACTACAACAATAGGAGAGCTTCTCTGGTACCTGTACCTCCAGCTCCAAGAGTAGGACCCAGGAGATTCTCTTTAAGGCCAGTGGACGAGAATCTCTTGGTCTCCCCTCCCCCTTATTCCGCATTTCCTCCGGAAGCAAGGAATTCCTTCAGGCAGTCGCAGAGAAGAAGGTTCTCCGTACGGCCCGTGTATACGAACCTAACGGGACCAGTGAAACGCCAAGTGAATAAACGGACGGACACAGATAGCAGTGATCGTTAAGTGTAACTTTATTTTATAGTACCTTTGTTTGTTTCTGTTAGAATAAGTCGTGAAATTCAGAGAGAGAGAGAGAAAGACATAGATAACGGAAGATAGAGAGAGAGAGAGAGAGAGGTACTTGAAAAAGTCAACTTTCGAATACTCCTTACTTTTAGATTGACCCCAGTTGCCAAATAGAAATCAGCCAGTAAACTAGATTAGTTATAGTTTTTACAAAGAATTTATAAAAACTTCTAGCAACAGAAACTACTTGCCATATTTTGCTTCAAGGGTAGTATTTGTCAATTTACACTTTACACCACTTTTGTAAACCACAGTTTAGATACAATTCAACTCCACAGAAAGAGTGTTATGGAAATTGACGCGCCCCTCTTACAACTAATTTGCATTTTATTAGCTAAACTTTCTAAAATTTCAAAATAACTTACTAAAAAATTAAATTTACTTTCTACAAAATTTAGTTTAAAATGTAATCATTTAATTGGCTCAGAACAATTTGAAAGAACCAATAAGAATGATATGAGTTTGAAAATGAATTACTTCCTCGAAATAATTTACTTATCACAATATATCAATCACATTGAAAATATGCAAACAATTTGTACAATGGCCTATAACATTATAAAGATTTCTGGTTAATTTAATGGTTACAATTCCATGTAATTGGTTGTTTTCTAATCGAGAGGGCCAATCAAAGCGACTTTTAGCTTACTGTCAAATATCAAAAAATTTCAACTTTCAACTTTTTTTGAGAACCATTTTTATTATTAATTTCGTTTACTTTTAGTCAAAATATATGTTTTATAGATTATTTGCATCGAATAGGTGTATGTATTTGTTTAAAATGAACAAAATCACTGTTTTTAGAAAATACGTTTCAAAACTGATTGATTCATGAAAAAATTGGAATGATTCTCAGAGGAAGATTTAAATTCTAGATGTGTCCCTAAATGGTAAGTGCCCCCGACTGATTTGATAATAGTCTAAATTGTGGTATTTTTATATTTGTTATTTGTGAGACCTAATAATCATTCCTAAACAATGCCTGGACAAAAATCGTCCATATTACATTGTAGTTACTAGTCCCTTGGACGTTAGTTATGTATTGGTGCCTTGATATTCTAGTTCTACACTATTGCAGAAATTATTTCCTAGTACCTAGTTTACTTAGGTATCCCCTTAATAACCAATACATTTTCAGGAAAATCTGTACCTAAAAACAAGGTAGCATTATTAATTATCTAGCATAGATGTTTATATTTGTTTTTTATTGTTTCGTTCCTACTTACACGTAAGTATATGTGATTCTTTAGATGTTTAATTTATTTATTTCAATAACTTTCAAATGAAAAACCTCAATGCTTAGTTTAGAATTGCCAAGCCAAATATTTGTAAGCATGTTATGTATTAAGTTTTCTAAAAATGTTACTGAAAATTGAATTCTCATGGTAAAATGTGCCTTATTTATCATATACTTAGACATTATTTGTAATTTTATTAAGTGACTCAAATCATAGTGATTGTATTTATATAAAAATGTTGTGTGGGAAGATGTTAAATTTGTTGAAAATTGTTGCTGTTATGTTGATTTTATATCAACCAGTAATATATGTATAATTCAAATGTTTATTGACTTTTCTTAATTATTTACCTTTTTCCTTTAGTTTAGAACAATTAATTATATTAATTAAATAAAAATATGCACAGTTGGCAATGAATAACTGAAATGTTATAACTCAATAATGTGTGTTTATGTTTAAGTACCCAGCTCCAAACTATAAAAATTCCTATTTTTAGAAACAACACATTCTTAACATAGGACTACTTATGTATATAAAATATATACTGAGGTACAGAAAAAAATGTTAAGTAGGTTTAGTTAATACTTAATCAGTAGGAAAAATTATTATCATTCATAGAAATTAATTATACTGTTTCTTTACATATTTAAGTAAACATGAACTTATATTTTAACCTCACACAACCAGTAATACAGTAATTAACGATTTTTTCGAAATAGCAGAAAATAAAAAGTTAAATCATTGCCATATCACTAATAGTTTCGAAATTTGCTTATTATCTTCCCTTATATAAAATTACCGTGTTCTATAAATTGAAATCTTGTATTGTCTAATAAAGTACTACAATAATTGTGTAGATGTCTACACAAAATATGTCTAAAGTGGATATATATATATATATATATATCTAANAATAAATATCTTATATATATATATATATATATATATATATATATTTAAAGATATATTGGCATAAAGATTGATCTGCTTTTTTGTTTTTTTTAATAGACAATAAGCAACCAACAGTACAGTTTTCACTGTTATACTAAAATTATACCCATTTAATCCGTAATTGGTCCGAGCTTCTTAATATTTGTCACTTAGTTACACAGAGAAAAATATACAGGTTTTCAGTGGAAGGAAAGAAAAAGCTGTTTATGAACTTACTCGTCTACTACTGAACTACGAAAATATTAGACATAAAAATATCTATAGCCAATAAAAATCAGTTTAAATAATGAATTGAAAAACATGTATATTAAACAAAACAAATTAATAGCTTTATTGAAATACATTAGAATGCATTAAGGCCCATCCTCATTTAGTGACATGTCGACACAAATATGTCTGTATACTTGTGTTAACTTTTTCAATGTCCACATATTTTCAATGAATTATCTATATATTTAGTTAACACGAAAATGTCCAATGAGAATGGTGTGGTACATGCTGACGACATTGATCCGCTTAGTGGTGAATTACAATGCGCCAGAAGTTTCAAAAATTTTGTAAGAACGTCAATTGTTGATTTTGAGTTCTTATAAACAGAGTGGGTCACAAACTATGTAAGAAGAAAAGAAAATAAAGAAATATGTAGAAAGAAGAAGAAGAAATATGTAAGAAGAAGAAGAAAGAAAAAGAAGAAAAGAAAGAACAATTTTTTTCTAAAATAGTCCCAGAAGTATGCGACGCTTTGATTGAAGAAGACATAATCTAGCCACACGTACAACGTTGTAATGTGTGGACGCATTTGTAACATGTTACAAAGCAGGGTTTTCTAACATTCTTTGATCTTTACCGCTCACTGATCGGTAGCAAATAGGTAACATGGTGACATAACAAATACCTTGTTACTTTTTATCGAAATTTCGCCAACATGTTGAATAACTTTGTTGATAACATTATTTTGTAGCATATGAGGCCGGGCCTCTAGATGTTTTTTGTACATTCTAAAAAATTATAGAGTAGAATTTGTTTTCAGGTATGCTTAAAAAAGTACAAAGAATCAACAATGAACTCTTTCTTCATCAAACAATTGCAGAAAAAAATTTAGTTTTGACTTAAAACACCATTTTTGGGATTGCACGTTCTTTGTATAATATTGTTTTTACTGTGATTGTGGAATGCATATTCCAACTTTAGCTTTACACCATCAGATCTTTAGTATATGTATGCACAAATAACCAGTTTTTGTCTTAACCTACACTTATTGAAAATGATCTATTATGTTCCGTTTATAAAGCGATATTAAAATTATTTTTTAATCGGAAAAAGACATTCTTAATTGATAAAATTTAACAATTAGTTATCCGAAAAATAGTGTACAGGTATTTTAGAGGGAGGAAAAGAAAGGCTGTTTGTTTGTGAAATGAAATTTACTCATCTACTATTGAAATATAACAACGAAATGCTTGGACTTAAAAATATTTATAGCTACTTATAAATATGCAAATTATAGGTACATATTTCAGTGCGTGAAACAAATTATATTAATGAAACATTACATATATTATAAATTAAAATAAATAATATATATTTACAACAATTTATCTATCATCCTTCCTCCACAATAAGAGGAAGAAGCACTAGAAAATCGCAAGACGCCTGCCGGTTATGGCAGGCATTTCTCACAATGAATTTAAGAAATATAAAATGAAATACATACTCCATACACAAAATTTACATGTTGCATCAAGTAAATGAAGTAATAACAGGCCACCCCTTCCCCAACTAAATGTAATTTTCTAGTTGTGATAGAAATAGGGGTACAGCTTACATGAAACATCAAATCTAATATTCCCATTAATTTTGTTGGTAAATGGAGTACAAGTAAACAAGAAAACAAATATTTACAAAATTGTATAAAATGTTAAAGGCACTTATCTCTTGGCAGTTTGACTAAGCTCTTCCATATTTATAAAGATGAACAATCCAAAAAATTTGTCTGAATCCAATCAGTGTTTTTTCAAGTGCAAATCATAATTAGTCATATTAATTTTGATGAACAATTCTCTCATCTGTAATTCGATTTATTTTGTTATTTTTAATTTAATTTTCTCTGTATGTTTAAAATTGCAGACAATTTTGTCAGTATTGGGAATATTTTTTTATAGACACCTGCTCTAATAAATTCGGCAATTTTCAATAATACTGTTGCAGATATTTTAAATGACGAATTAAAAAACATGTTTTTCTAACACAACAAATTAATAGCTTTATTGAAAGACATTAACAATACATTTACATGTGTTTTGTGAGTACATCCTAAAAAAAATTAAAATACAATATTTTTCAGACCTGTTAAAAAATTTTGAGGTAAACAAAATAAAAAATTTGCAAGAAAAACATTTTGTTTTGATTTAGACACCTTTTTTGGACTTGTCTGTTCCATTTATAACATTGTTCTTACTGTGGTTCTAGAATGCATATTTGTCCATAATAATTGTAGCTTTACCCCATAAGACCTACAGTAAACCTACATACAAATAATCAGTTCTCAGTTTAACCTACACTTATTAAAACGGACCTAAAATGTTCCGTTTATAAAATTCCGCTCTGGCATAAACAGAGCCGGTTTAAAGTAAAAAATGTACAAAATCCTCTCTTGACAAGTCAGTACACAGTTAATAATACTAATATCAAACGTAAAAACGTTAATTCAACATCAAATGTGATTTGAAAATCATGTGTTTTCGTCCTTCTCCTTGGCCGATACTTCCGGCGGGTCCTGTAATGATAACGGCGGGCTGATGGCTACTGGCTGGTGTTCCAGCATGGTCATGAAAATTTTTATTAGGTTGTTCACTCCAATTAAGTATCCATCTTCGTGGTTCCCGACTTTCCACTTGGAACTGTGTGTGATTGTTATGTCTTCCGGTAGGACTATGGTCTTGGCAAAGTCGATGAGCCACACGTTGGCATTATAGCGATCATGCACGAAGAGAAGCGAGCTTCCTATTACCTAGAAAGACGATAATATTTAGCGTTTTGTAGGTAGTTTCGTGAATTGAAAACTGGATTTTACAATTTCTTCATTTCGCAGATAAAAATTTACAATTTGACTGTTTGTATGGAAACATCCTTGAAAAAAAGTGTATCCAATGCAATTCAATTACCTAAATTTTTTTTGAAAGATTGGCATAAAAACGTACATTACATAACATTTGAATTTATTTTTAATTAACTTCTCATCTTATATGATGGAAATATATTATAATTACTTTGTTTTTCATGTAACTAGGCAATATGCTTGTTTGGGAAGTAAGTAAATAAATAATAAACAATTAAAATGTTCTGTAATGTAATAAATTTCTGAAGCTATATCTTTCAAAAAATTCTTTTTCTTAAATACCATTCTCGTACGGGCATTTCCATGTTAAACGGGTCACACTGTATATTTTGTATTCCTATTAGACATATTTTATCTGTTTGCCGCTTACCTCATGAGTACTGAAGAATTCAGATGTTTCTAAAGTTGCCTTGATCGCTTTCAATCTCTGAATGTATTTTGGCTGAAAATAAAGAAAGAAATATTTACAATTTTGTTTACCACATCGTTCGTTTGAATATTACCAAGGTTCGAAAATAGAACTTAGAATATTTCTTTATTTTCTATATAAGATTAAGTCAGCATTGACAAATATGAAATAGATTTATTGAAAAATCGTGTTTTACGACAGTTACTTACTATTGCATGAGGAAAACCATCGGTGAATTTTTCGAAAGCAGCTATGATTTGGTCTTTGGTTTTGGTGGTCTTGAAATCTTTACTAGAAGTACCGTCCGCACTGCGTATACCCTCTATCCTGAATCCTAGAGTAGCTGTGGACGAGATGGTCTCCCTCCAGACCATATACCTCGGCTTAGTAACCCCCTTCATTTTGTGCTCCTCATCAGTAGGGGCGTTTTGATCGATTTGGCACATCTTCTCATACATATCCTGAAACAGAGAAGAGTTTATTATTATATAGATCAAATCAGTTAGTTAATATTCACATCTCTATTAATTCCAATTCTAAAAGGAGGGCACTTCAAAAAGCAACAGTTAAAATGCAGAAATGATGTAGATATATTATCATGGCTGAATTTCATATTGGTCTTTGATCAAAGGGAAGTTATACCTAGTTATCAGAAATAAGTTGTAAAAATTTCTTTAAAGGTTGGCAACATTTTCTAATGATTTCAATTTCAAATATGTGCTTATCATTTAACACTATTCGCAAATAATTTTTATTTAAATGTTTTTGCCTTTTTATCAGAGATTCTAAATATACAAAGACATGCCACCCATTTGATCAATAAAAGAAGTAACAAAAATAAGGAGAATAGTATGACCATGATGATTAAATTACCTTTCTCAGTTTTGGCTTCTCTTTTGCCTTTGCCAACTCTTCCTCTAGATAAGTTCTGACACCTATTTTGCAGTCCATCACACAAGGGGATACAAAATCTCCCAACAAGTCTTGTAACTGGATATATGAACACTCCTTGTCATCACTAGTG
Organism: Anoplophora glabripennis; assembly: GCF_000390285.2. Taxonomy (NCBI): domain Eukaryota; kingdom Metazoa; phylum Arthropoda; class Insecta; order Coleoptera; family Cerambycidae; genus Anoplophora; species Anoplophora glabripennis. Next base: position 540,580 of record NW_019416268.1, on the reverse strand, counting down.
ATAATTCCTTTATATTCAGGTACATATGGCCTTAAGACATCTTTCATCAGAATCTAAAATAGAACAGATTATCATTTATAGCTTAGTGTTTAGTGCAACATATATCTTCAGAATTGAAGGTATATTTTAATACATATGAATTTCCACAAATGTTTAAGTTTTATTTTATTCCTTTGCAAAATTGGTATTCAGAATTCTCACCTTGAAACATTTCTCTTCCTTAGCGCACAATTTCTTTAAAATCGTACCCTGGTCTGGTCCTGCCTTGAAGTTACCCTGGTGGCCCGCTAGCTGCACCCAAGGATACCTCTGCTTCTTGTAGGTTTGAAAAAATGGTGTCCACTGGACGATATTTCTCAACTTTCTCCATCCTGAGGGCTGGAAGAAGAAAAAAAGGCTGATTTAGCGGAGGAGGTCGACAAACAAGGTAGGTGTTTATGTTACAGTCCAAAATCCAATAACAACACGAATTTAGTTCGGAAAAAAAAGTGTTACCTTGCAGTTTGAACTCCTGAAATTCATTTATTGGAATAATTATTTAAAATGTGATTAGAAGATCGCATGCTTTATTTATAATAAAGTTGTGTGGAAAAACAATCACGCGATAAGTTGTCTACCACTAGCAGATGCAGTCAGGAAAAAATTTGATTATGGCTGATGTTTTATAGACAAGAAACAGCACTTTTAGTAAGACAATGATATATATTAGATATTTGTTTTCATAGTACCTGCAGATTAGCAGGTTACTCTCTGCAAGTTTGGCTGTATGAAGTCCTAAGCACTGAATACTAAAGACCATTTAAGATGTAACACAATTATTTATTATACATCATTAATAAAAACTAGAATTTTAAGCTACTGTGTTATATTCTCATATGGATGTAAAAATGAGATTTGAGCATTGTCTTAATTTTTTTTAAAAGGCTAGTTCAAATTAAGTCTAAAAATGTTCTTAAAATTATCATTTCATGAAAATTTACATGCTCTTTGACAATAACCGGGTTAGCTGAAAAGCAACGTCAAAGGCAAACAAGTAATAATCATCAGTCAGGAAACAACTACACTGCGGATTAAAGCCCCATCCAGCATTCCAGATATTAAATTAGTATAATTTATAATAGTAATAATACCATAATATATAATAGCGATACAATAAAATATAAAAATATATAGGTAATATAATATGTATAAATATTCAGATTTTAATACCAGTTTTAAAAGGCAGACCAGTTGAAGAAGCAATCCTTAAAATGTAGAAATAGGTCAGGCTCATCTATTTCAGCTCATTACATGAGGTTATAAAGATAAACATTGATTGATAAAGGTCAAAGAGGTGCTGTTAGAAGCAAGAACAGCATTAAAACATTAATAATAGTCGAACAAGCTATTATTATCTTTTTAGATAATTATTAATTAATATAGATGAAATATAAAATGTTTAACAAATATTACGGATGTACCTCAACACTCGACGGGGCTTTAGTCCGCAGCGTAGTTGTTTTTAAGTTTAAGTTAAGTTAGTGTGAAAGCAAATATATGATTTCGTCAGACCAATGATATTCAGGACAATTTTTAGATTTACTAATATTAATTAATTAGAAGAACGCTCAAACGTTACCAATGCATTTTATTTGTATTTATCAGCGAAAGGTGATGTTCGTAGCATTTTAATATTGATCACAAGAAACACTACACATAAATTTTGTATTAACCCTAGGTTGAACTTTACAAGTTCATTGAACGGCCTTTTATGTCGACGGTCCCCTGGCTCCTAAAGCTTTGGTGCCCTAGGAAAGCGGTGCCGTAATATGACGGTACTTACGTAGTGTTAAAGAAAAATATGATCTTAGTAACGGTGAGCAAATTATCTAAAGCTAGGCACAGAAGTGACTTTGTGTGTACTCGGAAGAACGTGATTTATTGTTAACTTAGTTTGCAATCTAATAAATTTTTTAATCAAATATCGGCATTTTATATGATACAAAATCAAACAATATTTGTACTCAACAAAAACAATGAATATTCAACCACAAGTGCCCACTGTCCATATGGCAGCCGCTATATTACTGCACCACTTTCTAAGGAAACCACAGAGTTAGAAAGAGGAGTCGGTGGTCCACCCTGTATCGAACGAGCCTTCTTGAGCATCGCCGCCGTGTGGGTTCCCTTCTTTTTCCGCCGGTATGCATTGACGTCAGCGCGCTGTAACGTTAGTTCTAGCGCTGCATAAGTTTACTGCTAGGTATATGATTTGAGTTCTTTTGACTTCCACAATCGCACCGATGTCGGTTTTTATACTGGAGGTGCGATTTGTTGTTTATGTTTTAACAATAACAACGAGGAAATGGGATATTTTTTGCTTTCTGCGAATGTTTACAATTTTGTAGACGGTACTTACGTCAATGCAGGTTCAAATTATATTAATAAAAAGGAGGGTGAACGTGTAAGTTATACTACCGAATTAGTAAAATAATTTCGATTGATTGCCTGATGACGTACGAAACGTTAAAAATCAGTTAAATACCTACAAAAGTTCCGCCGCGCTTAAAGGATTTCCTTGATCTTTTTCAGACCATGAATTGTGCACTAATTAAATTTAAACAAAGTAGCGCAACGTATTTTTCGGTCCGATTCCCCGCACTTATAAGTTATCTATGCACTAATCGCAATTGGCAACGACGTTCTCGGGTTTTCTTATCAACCGCAAAGCTGGGACATTATGGTCATGTTCGTACGTATTTCCGTTTTGCGAAACACGAGGTTATATTTTTAATATCTCCAAGGGTGTGTCTGCGGTTAAAAAACAATAACGTTTATCTTTTTCTGTTGAATTAAATAAATGTTGCGGTTGCGGGATGGTTACCATGAGAATTCGTCCTACAAAAACAATGAGTACACTGCCGGCCCTTTGAATGTGGACGATTTATTTTCCTAATGTGATGTGGTCTACTTTTCTTATTATGACAAGTTTTTATATGTCAGTGTCATTAGTAATTTGCTTGGTAATTCAAGATCCCGCGTTTAAGGGAACCAGATAAAGTGAGAGCTTTAACTTTACTTCAGAATGATTGGTCATTGCGGATGATCTGCATGTATGCAAGAACAGCATATTTAAACTCAAAGAGAAATGGATTGCGGAGGGTCACGTACGTTATGTTCACGGATGTGGACGTCGAAAAGTAAGCACCACCTAAGAATAAATCCTTTTGACATGGCAGTAGCGGCTTCCTTTGAGACGAATTTTCCTGGATCAGTGCGAACTGCAGGGAAGCGGGTGAAAAATTCGGAGCTGAAGAATTATGTGGCCGCAAATACAGTTGCTTTGACTCCCCAGTATAAAGAACAGAGGTTAGAGTTTGCAAGACAACTTCTGGGAGAATATTATATTTTCGGACGAAAAAAGTTTTCAGTCTTGCTCCGATGCCTCTGTCCGTGTCTACCCACCAGAGATTATAAGGTATTCGGAGCCTTATGTGAAACCCACACAACGGAGCGACAGATTAACATTATTATTATTAGCATTAACGTTTGGACTTGGATAAGCTGCCAAAGTCCTGATGTTTGTTGTGACCATGCTGTATCCTCAAAATTTCACTTTCAAGCAGGATACTTGTGCAATTCACACCTCNCTTATGTGAAACCCACACAACGGAGTGACAGATTAACATTATTATTATTAGCATTAACGTTTGGGCTTGGATAAGCTGCCAAAGTCCTGATGTTTGTTGTGACCATGCTGTATCCTCAAAATTTCACTTTCAAGCAGGATACTTGTGCAATTCACACCTCAAGAGTTGCGTCAGAATGGTTAATTGATAACAACATCAATACCCTCAAAGTCCTGGAGATATATGGTGAAAAAAATTTACGGCAGAAACTTCCGTCCAGTTAACGTCGAAGAACTTTGGGAGGCAATTGAAAACGCATGGGATAACATCACTGAGGATTATAACAAGAACATTAATTTTATCAATGTCATGTACATTGCAGTGTTATAGACAAAAATGATACTTGGACAAAATACTTACTTTACGAATCGCGTTTTTTTGTCGACGAAAAGTGTTTCATTTTTAAATCTCGTTTACGGCGAATGAATGGCCGTTAGAATGTACCTATAATATATTTTAGTATTGGAAAAATAAATAACTTGCTACCTAATTTGGATTTGTTTTGCTCACTAGAACTAGTATGATTGACACACATTAAATTTGACATAATGACAGCCGATTTGAACCTCACATTTTCAAGTTAGCTTCACAAAGGCCAATTATAGACAATTTGCTTATAAGAGTCGTCCACTTTCAAAGGGCCGGCACTGTACCATGTAGATTCCGATAGGTATTAAACTTAATTCCAAGTTACGATTCTTCAATATTTGCGTTGACGTTTCGCCATTAAATCCATTTTATTGCAGATTTACACATAAGCGATTAGCCACTACTATTGCCCGGTGTTGGTACTGCCAACGGGGCAGCATAATATGAAACAATTGCCAATATAAATGTAATGAAAGCTAATTATGAATCTTTTAGCAAAATAAGTAATGATTTCCTTATTTTAATAGGAATGTATATTATTTTCAGAAATTTCGATGAAACACAAAAAACAGAAACAGTTATTGCAACGTTATAAATATATACATTTTACATAAAATTTCCAATACGGGAACAACCTTATTATCCTCAGATTCCTTAATTCTCCTGAAATGTAGATACTTCCGAAATCTAGTTATCAAGAAAACATTGAAAACATGGTTTACCAGGCAATTTTTAGTAGAACTCAATAAACTTATCTTTTTTTATTGGAACTCAAAATTAACTATGAGCATTGAAGAGATTTCAGTTCTGATCGAGAATTCCATAGTATTCACTCTTTTTGTCATTTTCTATGATTTGAATTAGACAGAAATATAATATACCCAAAGGGAAATGATTATTAAGAAAAATATTGTTTAAATATTACGACTTAATTGTTCACCATGAAAAGCGAAATGATTTTTTTAATTCATGAAGAATATTTGCATCTTGAAGTGTCGGAAGTATACGAAAGTATACGGAAAAAAAAGTATAGGAAGTATACGAAACAGCTTATAATGGAAAGTAGTATACTGAAAAGAAAATGAGGAAAACATCTCAATCTTATACTGGCTTATTTTGAGTTCCTACAAATCCTGAAAATGAACCAGCAACATCATGTTCTATTTACTTTATGATAAAAAGTACATTGAATGAAGAAAATGTTCATATAGAAGGATACTCAAAATTGGTGCTCTACTTGAAAAGGAAATCGGTTGAGTATAGTCAAAAGAAGTCTAAGATTTTGACGAAATTGAGGATACAATTCAAGTTTCAAATAGAATATATTCGAAAGTGGTTAAAGTATCTGATTCATTTGCTTTGTCAACATCGATATTTGATACCCCACTGATATATGAATCCCATATGAAAAATAATTCTTGCACTGTAATTGGAGCTTCAGAACAATATATATTTCTTATCTGGAATATACTCAATCAGCTGTAATATTGGGAATTTCAATTTGCAATTTTCAAACAAAGAAAATAATGGTTGTTGATTAGCCTGAGTTGTAACATTTGTTGGATTAAATGAAATAAATTTACAAAAATAGGTACACATATAAATGAAGCAATTAATTCATAACTAATAATGAACTGACACATTTTGACCGTAATAGGTAGCAGCTGTATGAAGAATACTTTTTTCCAATTAAGTAATTAAAGAATCTTTTTGACAGTTAGAAAACGGAATTAAAACATTTTACGATAGTATTCGAAAAAAAATTCATCCACAGGTTAGGAGACATTGAAAATTTAGATAATATTTTGTTGTGGTTCGTACTCATTTAGTCGTTTCAGCTGAAAGCGGGTATTTGGAACAGGAAGTGCAGAATGGAAATGGGACATGGGGGGGCGTGCGTCAGAACAGTCCGCGGCATTGCAAATTGCATGCAAATGATCACCATTACGTCGCCGTTCGCTAAAAATAAATAGTAATTTAAATATAACTACATGGTATTGCTCCACGGCGATTTATAATACCGTAATTATCGCGAAATTATGTCGGTGCACGTGTACCAGGCAATTTCCCATAATTCCGAGTAGAACTTGCCACAATTATTAGCATACAGATCGACTTTGAAAAACAATTAAAAAAAATATTTATGATATTTTTACTAATACATAGACAAACACGTTCGTAACTGGTTTTATTTTTTGTCCGTCTCGGTCTAAAACTTGGAGCTCTTCGATTTTAACAACAAAATGAAGTTTTTTGTGTTTGTTCCTATAAGTAATCAAACAGTAGTTGCAAACATTTGGCCTTTACAATTAGTTCAAACCATTAACACGTGATTATCTGTCTAATACATTTTGAAACTTCATTTTGTTTTTAATTATGTTTTTAGCATTTTGATGAAACTTTTAATGATGTTGCTTATATGTTCGCGTTCCAGCATGTTCAACTTCGGAGTTGCTAGTGTTTATATTGCGTTTTATACTAAACAATAGTTTATCTAGTCTTTCCACATATTTCATTGCAATCAAATAGAGTGCTACCTGGAATGCTGATGAGTATTAATTAGTACGATACCGGTATATGTCTGGTAGGCTCGGCTGACGAATGATCCTAACTGTTGATTAGATATTGCTGGTCGAGGCATGTAGTCCGCAGAGTCATCAGTCATCAGTTAAAAAAAGAGTGTTAACAGTTTAGTAGATTCACATAAGTTATAAAATGTGATTTATTTATTTGTATGTGTCGGACGCAAATATAAATAAACATTCTAATGTCAGAAATAGAATACTCTCGTCGGGACTGTGTTCTCATTGTTAACGCTGCATGTCTCAGACATGCACGTCACGTTGTACCCATTGTTAAGAGACTTTTTGTCTCCCACAGTACCGTCTGACGTCAGGAACCCAAAAGAAGAGGACCTATGAAAAAAGCTATCGGTATGTCGAACACAGCAGCAATCGTTAAGCCTTCTACGGGACAAATAAACACTTGAATTTATCCGATATGTTGATGTTGGTTTTTCTCGGCGAAGATGCTTATCTTTTATCTCTTACTTTTGTTCGTATCGGGCGATCGGCATTTAAAGTAAGGGTTTATTTTCAATAAACTGGTCGATTTGGCGAATACAAAAACCCAGAAGCAATCCGTTGCTGAATACATTTTAATGTTCGCATGGGAATACGTCTTTAAAAAGTCTTGTCATTTATTTTTGACACTCTTGTAGAGAACCAGTTCTTCATGTCGCTGCAACTAACTAAACATTTATAATTTAATTATCATTTTTGGAATCGCCATGGGTGACTAAAACGGTGCCTTGGTAACCTGGGTTTCTTCAGTTGGTTAACCGATGTGCAATGCGTTTGAAAAACCGTTCTTTTTTCGCGGTATTATGTAATTAATTATGGTTTGTCTGCCATGAAAACGGGATTCGACATAGTCTTACTTTTCTTTCCAGCAAACGTAACGAAATCGAAAGCTTTTCGATATCCTCGGTTACGTGCATACGCACGGCAAAAAAAATATATAATAGAAGTGTTATAGGTACCCAATAAAATGAATTAACATATTTCAGTTTACAATTGAATAATGCGGATTAATACGGCGTGACACAAATTTTGCGAAGGACAACGAAGTGGACCGTATATTCTATAAATATCTTCGAGTAACGGAATGAGAATTCTGTTTTCATTAACGAAAGGCTACTGAGCTGTTGTATGAATTTCGATAAGTGCTTACGTCTACGAACGACCGCTACCAATTTTTTCCGCTATTATTGACTTGAAAATAGATACACTTAACATTAAGCGTTAAGTTCGGAGAAAGCATAAAAAAGCAAAAGATTATGGGTTATCCACGTTAAACAAGAAACAAATAGAAAGAATAAAAATAATGGATGACTACTTCAAATAATTAGTAGATTTAGTATCTTTTCATGTAACTATTCACATGGATTCCACTGGTTCTTGTTATCCACTGTTTTCTTTCTCTTCAAGTTATGTTATAACATTATTGACGTAAAACATTTTTAGTTGCTGATAAACTATATTTTCTTTATCTTGTGTTAAAGATTTTTTTGTCAAAAGTATATAAAGAATGCAGTATTTACTAACTTATGTTTAACCGTATTATAACAGTATAGATCTTTTAGGGAAGTACCTATATGGAAACATGAATATATCTCCATGTGTAAGGTAATAGTTACATTTACATCTATCGCTTACCATTTACCTCATTAAGAAAAAAGCAAATTTATATTGACGGCTACTATAAAAGTGATAATATAAGTCAGATGTCGATCATATAGACGGTCAAAATAAAGATATCTACGTATACCCAAACAATTCCAAGAAATTTCGCTCCAAATGATCAAAGTCTATGGCAGAGATCCTATATGTGCCCTGAACTTTGCACTGGAGATTATCGTTAAGATTCCAATATTTTTAAAGCAAATTGTAACGATTCGTTGTTTACATTAATGGGGTTCAAGGAAAAATGTCAACTAGTATGGAGAAATTGCTTATAAATGTTAATGTGACTCTAGTAATGACACATTTTACTAGTTTCCATTGACGTCAATATTTCGAAATGCGATATCGCAAGTGGATTTAGTTGCCCGGTCATCGTTTCGAGATCGATACAAGCATTTCTGAAAAGTCATTAAATGGATATTGGATTTTATTGTATGACCTAAACCACGATAAAGCTCAACTATTTACATGGTTTAATTTATGGCTATGGTGCAATGTAAAAAAAACGTGACGTATCATATTTAATTTAACAGTAATCAGTATTGTGGATCACTGAATTTATTATAAGTTCTTTATTCTAATGTCGATACGATTTTAATAGTTTGCTCTCTACTTCATGAAGAATTTGTCTTTTTTGTAATAGAATTGCTTCATTGATTTCTTGTAATTCAATGTAAAATAGGTATTAGACTTACATTAAATCATAAAAATGAATCGTGTATAATTATTTAAAGAAATAACATTAAAAACTACTTTAAAAATTAAAAAAATGGGATTTTCGCTTACTTCAAATTGGTGGATTCATTCGTTTGCAAGAATAAATATTTTAATGCAACAGTATAATAAAATTATATTTTATATTTTTTTACAGTAAAATAAACTGCAATTCGTTGGCTTGTGAAATAAAAATGACTTATTTGCATTTTAAAAGATTGTACCCTTAAAACTCATTTTATAGCAATGTTTTTTTTTTATTTCGGGTAGTTGTAAGTACACAAAATTTATTTTTTTAAGTTATTTATTTGCGACATAGTTTTCGTTTTTTTCTTTATTTCTTGGGCATTCTGCCACCTATGAAAAAGGATCAAAGGTTATTTTTATGGAAACATGTTTGCCTTCATTTAAATACACCCGGTATAGCTAAATTCGCACACCCTGTATAACCGTTTGGCATTTTTTTAAATTATCGTGAACGACACACATTAATCTACCTCGAACGACTTGTGGTGGTGGAATAATCTCGTCAGGTTTGTAAACAAACTGGAGGCAAAGGCGACAATCTGCTGAAGCGTAAACGATCGCGATTGACGTCAACGTGTGGAATGATATTGTGTGCGAGACCTTACTTAGCACATAGTTGTTATTTCAAGATAAACTTACGCAATAAAAAAATAATAACAATAACTTTTTATAGCGGAATGGCACACTGTGTGTCGCAATTTGGAACCGTTTTCTATCCTATCTGTGGAAACAATAATGCCGCTATAAAAATTCCACTGTTTTATATTTTCGTCGTTTGTTTCTATTGGCACGTAAGCGGCAAGTGACACTAATTTTTTATGCACATTTTCCCGGCTCTTAATGTACCTTTATGTATGCGGCAGAACGTAACTGTTTAGATACAAAATAATAAATATTTGTACAGCGTTTAGTGTCAGACGTACATGAATTGATTTTGTATTGACGTGGTTCTTTATTGATTTTGTCTGACGTTATTCGGTTAAAAATATAGGGGCTTTGTTTGAAGACCTTCCAACTGTCTTTTTAGAGATAAGTGTTCTTTGTAAACAAAGTGTAAGTCAATATACTTCAATACATACATATTCTATCGGTTCTATAGTACTGATTTTGATTGTGTGAGCTGGCAATTTTCTATCATATGTGCGAAATTAGACTAACGTCTTGTCCTTATCAATATGAATATTTTTAAAATGTTTTAAACAGTTTTATAACGTCATTTTAACAATTACGAAAATATTAATGAAATTATTCTGTATTAGTTGCTTATTATTATACTATTATTAGACATTTGCTTGACTTTCGTTGGAATTATAACAACGTCATGAAAAATACTCCGTATACAGGGTGATCCAAATTTTATGCAGGAAACTTCGAGGACAAATAGATCTCTTTAAAATAATAGGAGTTTGCCTTATAACCATAGGTCTGGAACGGTTTCGTTTTAGAGATACAAGGTATTGAAATTGTTAGAGAAATTGATTTTTTATTTGTATCTTCGGAATCTATTAACCGATCTCAATAAAATTTGTTACAGATAATGTTTGATAGTAGACTTTGTATTCCCTAAAATATGAGCCCTAAAGGTTCCAGTGGTGTACAACTGGACAGGGGTCACCCCCTTTTTGTAAGAAAAACCTACGCCATTGTATTTTTTACAAGTTATTGTAACGGATTGATATTCTAATGCACTAAATACGTAAAAAAGGTAACTTGAATTGTTTCCCTAAGATTCACCATTTACAAGTTATTCATACCAATACAATCCCCTTGTGATAGACACTTCAAACCATAATATTACAAGCATATTTATATTTATGCTTAAAAGTGCAATCTGTAAGCACATCAACAAAATTCTTTCCATATCACCTGTGAGGTAGTGTTCCTGGTTGTTTTAGTTTCTCCTGGAGGCCTCATATTTACAAATAAGAACAATTTAAATCAAAATAATAAAAATACATTTACCAAGCAACAACAACTAAACAAGAAACAAAATAAACGTTACTTATTTACAGCAATTGTTCAAAATGCGAACTACCCACATCCATACATTTTTCACATCTCTTCTATTAATGGAACTAATTGAAGCTACAACTTGTTTCTTTTAATTCTTTTAATTCATTACACCTGTCTTCTGTTCGCTACAGTAGTTGTAGTCTAATATTTATTGGAGTAGAGTAAACTTTACTTTTCAGATAGGTAACCCTAAACATGGAAATCCAGGGGGTTTAGATCCGGCGATCTGGCTGGCCAAGACACTGGACCATCTCCACCATTATGGTTGACATTGGCATTTGGTCTTCTGCCTATCCATCACCCCATATAATTGTCATTAAGCAATTCTTATATTATTCTCCTCAAGGAGCACCATCCGTTTGTATCGAGCTATTTTGTCGTATATTTAATGGAACATCCTCTAATAATTCAAATAGATGGTTTTCTAGAAAATTTAGAAATGACTGGGAATTTAAATGGGGTGGCAAGAAGAAAGGTCCACGTACTTTATTGAAATTTATTCCGAGCCATACTTTCACAGAAAATTCGTATTGAAAAGATGTTGACCGAATTTCATGAGGATTTTCTTGTGACCAAATATGCAAATTGTGAAAATTCACCACCCCTCGCCTTGTGAACGCAGCCTCATCGGTCCAAAGTATTTCTAGTTAGAATTCTAATAACCGCTGGTAAAAATTCAGGCGTCTCTCTTCAGCTCCCGGAAATTTTGAACAGGTTGTAAATGGTACGGATTTCTGCCATCCTTATGTAGAATTTTTCAAATTTTCGATTTACTCACCTCAAGTTGCCGAGACGTTCTTCGTGTACTTAGCCGAGTATCTTCGTCAAATGCTCTTAAAATTTCATTTCTGTGCCTTTCATTTTTCCGTCGTGATTTTCCAAATATCGTTTTAATTCAAAAAGATGAAAGCGACGATTGTAAAGAATTTTGTTGATATGCTTACAAATTGCACTTACTTTTAAGCATAAATAAAAATGTTCTTATAATATTATGGTTAGAAGTGTCTGCTACAAGAAGATTGTGTTGGTATGAATAACTGAATAACGGTGAACTTTAGGGAAAAAAATTCAAGTTACCTTTTTTACGTATTTTGTGCAATAGAATATAAATCCGTTACAATAATATGTAAAAAATACCCTGTACAGTTGTACACCACTGGTTGAACCTTTAAAGCTCATATTTTAGGGAATACAAGGCCTACTATCATACATTATCTGCACTAAATTTTATTGAAATCGGTTAATACATTCCGCAGATATAAGCAAAAAGTCAATTTTTATTAACAACTTATTAACACCCTGTATCTCTAAAACAAGCTCGTTCCAGACCTATGTTTATAAGGCAAACACCTACTATTTTAAAGAGATCCATGTGCCCCCGAAGTTTCCTGCACAAAATTCAAACCACCCTGTATAATATATATAATTTGTCCAACAAAGATCCCTGAAGAGGCATTAACATAAGACAAAACGTCAGTAATGTCCTTTAAGATAACAACTTCTGCTTTCGTTTTTTTACGATTAAAACTTGAGGGTACACTTTTGAACATGACTATGATTTGGTTGTAATTTAGTCAAAAATCATTGAATCTACCTTAGTCCTCTCCCTGCGCGTGTCCGAAACGTCCGAATCCCACTCGGAACTCAGATCGTCGCTCGAAGGGTCCCCGTAATCCGGACAGAAGGGCACCTCCAACAGGCTCTTCTGGTACTGTTCGTAACCTGTCGTGGAGCCTCTCCTGGATCCTGCCGTTGGGCTGGAGGGACTAGCGCTCCTCCTGATGGCGCTGCTCCTTCTGCTCGGTCGGGGCGAGGTGTCCGAGGCTGGCGATGGCGATCGGGAGGGTGACCGATGGGGATTGAGACGGTTTTCTGTAAGACATACGACGTGCAGCTAAAACGTGATAGCGCGCCGGTTTGGGTCGGGACAGCTTTTGGCGGAGTTGCGCTCATGTCGTTTTTCGGAAAAAGTAAGGCTGAGGTTTGCCTACAAATTTTGGTGTTTGTAGACCGCATTGCGATCAACGCCTCAGTTTTCACAAACCATTTTTATATTTATTAACCCATAACAGTTAAAGTAACAAAAGAGGTAACAAAATACCTCTTTTTAGGATACGCGTTCTTAGATCTGCTCCCTAGCCCTGGACAGCCTAACTTCCCCTAAAATGGGTAATGTAAACAATCACACATACCTTCTACTTAAAACTTGACTTAAGTTGTACAAGTTATTAGTTTTTTCTTTTCGAAACGCAACAGTCAATTTTTTTTTGTAACGTTGGTCTTTACTATTTTTTCGCGGATGGAAAGATTAAAAATATAATGTGAGTTGAATGTTGTGTGAATTAGCAAATACACTGCAAATGCGCTGGTTTTCAATGTTCTCTTGAGCGCCAGGCATCATACCGAGGAAGAAAAAATTTGTACTGTATATTTTAAGACAGCTTGATCTTATTCGAAATGAAATTACCATAAAATAGATCTCGTTATTTAGATGCAATTGAAATGAAAGTTTGAAGAGAAAGAAATGTATTAATTCATTCGAGCGACCAGTTTATCTGCATTTTATAATTCGGCCTTCGCTTCGAACCACCAAAAACGCTAGTTAAGAAAGCTTCCCCTTCCTCATCCAAGCTCTAGAAATGGCGATAGGCTTAGCAGAGAGATTTATTTTCACTGAGTCTCTTAAGATGATGGGTATATTGGCCAACTCATTTGGAAACATTATTTACCCGACTTGTTTAAGTAAACAGGCTGTTTGTTTTTCTAAAAGTGGTTCCTCTCAACAAACCGTTTCCACGGAATACCTGAATTGAAAATTGAATGCAACAAAACGTAAAATCCTTGAATTTAATAGGGTCACGTTACATAAGAACTGGGTTAAGCATCTCCTAATTTGAAGGTTACTCTACCTACCAGACTGGTATTTTATTGAGGATTCACCGCCTGTTAACCGATACGTTGTAACCAAAGACAATTTACGGTCCATTTCCTACCAAACTACGTATCGGGGTACCGGCAAAGTTTGTTTACGTATTATTGGAATGATCGGCAAATTTTTAATATGAGTGAGAATACAGCAGACACAGGTACGCGCCGTAAACCACGAGTGTGTTAAATGTCAAGGTCGATGGTTAATCTCCAATGATAAGGTATTTTGGAATTAATTAGAAACTTGTTTTCACTGCGGTTTATTTATCAGACACCAAAGAAACGGGGAAGAACGTAGAAATGTTGAGGTCGATTCGAGAGATGTTTTGTTAAAAGAAAATTAATCCAACAGTATTCGAAAGCAACACGCAATCAGCGATAACAAGAACAATTTTACGTAGATATGATTATGACACACAGTCCTTACTCAAATAAAAAAAATTGATGTCATCCATTTCCGTTAAATTTTCTTCATAGTGTTAATGATATACTCTGGCGAACTTTAATGGTGGTTTCTACATCGCATATCAAGAAAAAAGTTCCTATAAGTATGTGTCCAGAAACGCTTCATTTTCTATATACAGGTTTTTGAAATTAATAATATGTATATCGCATATGTTTCTTAGGATGCTTGCCGGAAACTGATAAAACTTGGGGTAATAACTTTACTAAATTTGGTCAACAAGTTGAGTTGGTTCAGAAATGTATCAACAGGGGCGGGGATACTGGGAAACGCCGTCATAAGGAATCCTAGAATTTCGACGCCATTGAATATTTTGGAAATTAGAGATACGATTCAATTTTGGTTTTTTTATAAGAAAAAAAAATAAATGTTTAATTTGATTCGCCGTTTCTATTATACATTGAAAATAACCCCAATACTATTCATGTCATAAAAAACTTAGGAATTTTTTGTTGAAAAAAGAACTCAAAAATTGCTCGTTTTTTTTTTAAATAAAACAAAATATCTTTTTTGTTGAAAATATCAACCTGGATTAAATGTACCTACCTTTCAAATTTGAAAAGTAGCGCCGAAATTATACGGTTCTTAGTTCAGTATCTTTGGTTAGTCAGTAAATTTTTGCCAATAAAATTAATTAATTCATAAATCCAAATTTCACCAGACACATCAAGCTTATTAAGAAACTAGCGTCCCGTCCCGGTTTCGCACGGGTGGACATTTATTTTAAACATTTTGGGATATAAAAAATATAGCCTATGTTACTCAGGGATAATGTAGCATTAATTATCGAAATCCGTTCAGTAGTTTTTGAGTTTATTCGTAACAAACATACATACATACAAAAATACAAATCTTTCCTCTTTATAATATTAGTATAAAAGTATAGAAGTATAGAAGTATAGATTTAAATAATATATCTCGAAAATGAAGTGTTTCCGAGCACATGATTAAACGAACTTATTTTATTGATTTGGACGTACATGTACTTTTAATACCCTGTATATCAACATGCAGTGAAAGTCACAATGCAAGACCAAATTTTTAAAATATTTTCTTTCAGGTATTTGAATTTCAAACCCTAATTTTAGAGATAAATGGTGTAGAATTAAAAAAAAGTTACCTCCAAATACCTTCTAACAATTGAATAGACTGAAAAAAAATGTTGTGTGCTCAATACACGAATAAAATTGCATTTAACGTGAAAAAAATAAATTTCTAATTCAAATACATCACGTGTGCTAGATAAATCTTCGTGGAAAAAATCTATTTGTCGTTTTTAAAAAGCAAATCTTATTTTGAAAGAAAATGATCTCTTGACTTTTTGGATAGCTTTTACTGTTGTCGTATATTTGTAAAAATGTAAATAAGTGCAAATGCTTGTATAAAAAATATTAAATTTAGACGCTCCTTCATTGTGACATGCCGTTGTGTTAATACAGTACTTTTCTTAAGGGTTCATCAGAAATTTTAAGAAAATGTGGAAATAACTATAATTCAACATTTTATTTTTACCAGAGGCGTAGCAAGACGGGTTAACCAAAACGGTAGTCATGCTGTTAGTATTAAAATGTTTATAACTAGTCTACTACACATGTGTTTAAGTCTGTTGTTATTAATGTGAACAAGTTAAAAATAATAAATAAAGAAATCAAAGGCTCGATTTCGGTTCTAAATAAGTCTCAATGAGTCAAGACTCTTATTAATTAGTCTAGTTTACGTCGGATTTACGCAAGATAAATAACAGAATAAGGTTAATGCTTATAATATACGTAATCGTATGTTTTATAAAACAAACAATTTGTAGGTAAATTATTAGACAAGGTGCTATATATAGCAAGTATAATGTTCTAAAATCAAAGTTTCGTGTATTTTTGAAAGTATTTATTTGGTCATATCTGACGTTAACAATTTCGTCTAGCGTGCTTCATTGGAAAAAAACCTTCCCGGCAAATTTCTGGTAGTCGCACAGGTTAATCCATTAAGCAGAAACCTCGTGTTATTACGGATTATAAGATAATTAAATAAATTATTACATGCAAACCGCAGCCTCTAATTAGTTTATAGTTTACTCAAGCAGGATACACCTTAAGATAAAATTCCTGAGCATTAACGTAAATATAACCTTATCCTCCGCTGTACTCACGCAATCATTGTCAGCCAGATGAATATCTAGAATCGAACTAGAGGCGTTTTCCCACATACACATTTACGTTACAGTACCTTTTGACTCGCGGATTATATTGAAAAAACGGGCTGCAAAATATCCCATGGCACACTTTACCACTACCATTCATTATCTGAACAGGATTTAGGAAAGAAATTGACGCCATCGGACTCGTAGAGCTTATCAAGCGGATATCCTAGGACGATAACTAAAAAGTGGGACGTACATTGAAAAGGGTTTTACAATTAGTAAAAAACTACAGTATAGCTGGAAAAACTTAAACTGTAGCCACAGAGAAGGAGAAACAATCCAAGAAAAAACGATGCAGGCCCGTCACTTATACTCGAAGGCCTTGCATGTCTAGTATCGTGACGTCGCAAGCCCTGAGGCTTTGCTTTCGCAGTTCAACTTTGAACTTGCAACTTAATAGTTCAGATTCGTATTGTGATATAGTATATATAATAAATAAACTTTTGCAGGAAAAAATGACTCAAATAGAGAAAAAAATAAATTGAATTTGTGGTTTCATGGTAATCCATTGTGGAGGGTGATTAAATAAATCAGAATGCTGTGGAAAAGCAAATATATGACACGTATATGTCAGTATAATTAGAAAAATAAGAGGACTCCAAAAGCCGGTAAATATACAGGGTGTTTCATTTAAACGCGCACAAGTTTGGTTTATATCTCCGAAATGCAACCTTCAGTTATTCTTTATATATGTACATCATCGAGGTAAATTTCTTAAAACTTTAGTCTTTAATATTTTTTTTATAGATGGAAGGTGAAAAAAAAAAGACAGGGGTAAAATATTATGTGAATATATACATACCGTGGTGGTAATGTTGGGCAACCTATATAAGTGCGAAAAATGATCTGGGTTGAAATTCAGGGATTGAATTTTCACTGAAACTTGTTTTAGCTGTTTCTAAGTATTTGTAGGAATCAATTTATTTTTAACTAACTAAAGATTCATGAATTGGTCGTATTGGAGAAAAACATGCATTTGATTTTTTTTCTCACTCTTAACTGTTTAGTCAACAATGAAATTTTGGGTAATCACAAAGGGGCTACAATGAAATCGGGAGTTTATTAATATAGTTCAATCTCTAAATCCTGATCTCAAGAGTTTATTGATTTTCATATAAAATACACCGAAAATAAATAAAATCCTTGAACCGATTATTACAAAACTATACCCAAAGTTTTTGTTGAAAATCACAAATCATATTTCATATCCAACAAATTTTGACTCAGGACTTTTTAAATGGTCATTCTACACAGGTTTAGGTTTTCCCAATCTACCATTCAGTATGCACAGTTCATCTCAAAGCACCCTATGCATTTAATTCACGAATGAAAAACAAAGTTAGGAAATTTTCAAACCATAGAACTTATTCTATGGCTGTTGTAACTCTTACCAGATCAACTTGATACCAAACATACGGGTCGTTAAACTTAATCAAGTAGGCCTATGAACGTCTTGATCGTTGATCGTTGAATTTTTCCACTGCGGTAAATTAGCCATGTTAGAAGAATAGTGGCTTTCTATGTCATTTATGTCAAGGCTCTTTTTGCACGTCAAAAAAGGAAACAACTCTCTTGTTATCAAAATCGCTGACGCACAGAGTTGAGATTTTTAAGTGATACTATCGCGGCGTTTGCTAGTTGCTTTACGTGGCTGGGTTTTTAAATACATTTTTTCTAAATATACTTCAATTCTTGTGCATGAACTGCATATGTTGAAATTATTATCGCAGTTGGTGTTATCTATTGTAGCGTATAATATTTTTTTTAACCTACTAAGTGTAAAAGAGAGAGCATAGAGAGCGGAAGTACGTACATGAAAACACCTTGCACTTGACACACATTATGCTTTCATGCTAAGCACGGCCAGTATATTACATCAAATGTCGCGTGGAACGTCATTTCTCTCAATAGAGTGCCATGGTTCGGAATTTTTATAGTTTTTAATTGTTCTAAGAAATATTACCGTGATCTAAAAGCGGACAACTTATTTTAAATTGAGTTTGATTTTCATTTTTAGCACTAGAATTTTGAGGCAACAGTGGAAACACAATGATATTTTATTATTTAGCAGTTAAGATGGATAGGTACTGTCTGTCTTGTAAAGTGACAACAGAATAGTAGGTAGTCTTTTATGCACATATCAATGATTTTTGAGTTAATCCTTGTAGAACGCAAGACATTACTTTTTGAAAATATTTTCTTAATAAGTTCTTACAAAGACAAGGTAAAGCACATACCATTGTATCGCATTCTTTTGTTTCTAATTGTAATTTCATAGTCACAAATAAAAAAAAATATGCCAAAATTTCCGATGATAATTATTATAGTGTAAAATTAGGGCCTGAATATTGGATTATTTCAACTATTATTTAAATTTATATCTCAATTTACTCGAATTTAACTCTTTAAGTATTACAATTTTGAATTGGTAAAGTGTCTGTTGCAATATCCTCAGTAAAGAAACTATGCGAACCAAAATTTCTCTAATTCTTGTACTCGGAGTTCTTATCATAAATAATAACCATATTTTTTATTCCCTGTCGATCAGACAACTATCAAACTCGCGGAGAAAGTAGTCCGATTACGTTTTCGTTTATTCATGAGCGCCAAACCAAATTAGCTGCGACCCAATTGCGGAATCTTTAATATCTCTACGGTACTACGGTCTATGTACCTTTTGCCCTGTTCCCTTCGAAGTCAAAGATGCACGGCGACGGCGAGCACCGTATCTCCGGCGAACTTCTGTAGAAACCACAGTTTTTAATCCCTAGACCGCCCCTCATCAGGTCCTCGGAAGATTCCTCTTGTTCTCTCTGTGGGATGTGCTTCGTCGACATCACTATTCTTGGTATACCGAGCAGCGACATTTGTAAGCACCAGAACAATTTTTTAAACAACACTTTTCCCGCGGACTCACAACACTCCGTACGACTCGATCTTTGACGGTACTCGAAGTTGCACGTTTCGAACCTTTTCGCGGGTCATCCACTTCTTTCGGCGGTACTACTATCCGCTGTCGTGTGGTTTGATTTGGTTTTGCTATGCGTGCGTGCATATGAACAACACAACTTTTAAATTTCTGACGTCTGTTCCAGTCGGCGTGCGCGTGCGCGGTAGAAAGAGATCTTCATTTGTGAATGAGTACCGACGACTAGCCGGCTTCGATAATATCACACAGTGTCGTGCGCTGTCTAGCGGTTGGCGATATATACACATGCTGGTTTAACTCCAACGTGACGTCGGTGGAAAGCGGAGAGGTAATTCTCTGTGGACACACTGTTTCGGGAAATGTTTTGACGCTCGCTGGAAGAAAACACAACGCGTTATTTTGAAATGGTAATAGAGTATTTACGGTGGGTAAAGGCGGGGCTTCATGTGCGATGCGACGCAAGAAATCTGACGGTTTTAAACAATTTTAAAGGATTTAGTTTAGGGAGAAAACTATTCAAGCATTACAACAGCTGGTATAAAAATCATAATAGAAATTATTTTTTGTAAAATTCTGAAAATTTTTTGATGCAATAGAATTTCAAAATATATAAACACGGCAATGTGAGGATCTGTAATTTTTATAACATGGAAATGTCTCCATTATTGGATACTTCTTTGATCAATTTAAAATTAATTATTATTAAATCAGCTTACAAATTGAGTAATAATTGTTCCACACTGATTGTCTCATTTAAAGATTTATTTACACACGCTAGGCTATTATCATCCACATACATTAACAGTGAATTATCGGTAACTATATCAGGAAAATAAATAATAAAGGCCCGAGGTCTGGTTCTTGTGGAACTCCAAAACTTATCTTCACCTTTTCAGATTTCAACACCAGTAATGTCTACAAACTGATCTCAATTTGCAAGATCTGTATGTATGTATCCAGTTATATATTTTATATCTAAATCCATAATTACATAATTTATTAAGAATCTAAATATATCCTTTCGTTTTTTTACCTACATTTAAATTTGCATAACAGAACGGTACGCAACAACTTTACACCCTGTAGACCACACCCCCCGTTATGTAATTGCTTATCTGACGCAATGTATTGCCCGTAATGTTCAGAGAAGTTAACGTTTTCCATTACCTATTTGCGGTAGGAGTCGTCATCATTATTATACTGTTCAGAGAAAACACGTTGCCGAAAAAGAATAAGATTGACGTAAAAGATTATGCAGCAACTTCTTTTTTTGCAATATCTGTTCCAATTTTTTTGTAATATTCATGGGATTCTTGAAAATTTTTAATTTTTCAACTGAAATCAATGTTTGTTAAAATTTGTATCCTTAACCTGTTTTGCTGCGCTTTAGATCCTTTATAGGAAATAAATATCTTACATGTTATTTTAGTTTGTACACGATGATTTTAAAATGTGTAGCCAAACTGAAATGGGAGACAGGAAATGCCATTTTAACCATAAAGTTTTCTAGGGACAAGGGCTCGAAGATCAAAGGGTCAAAATTACTGAAAAAATTGAGTATCGGAAAAACCGATTCTTTTCCAGAAAAATCGGAAAAGACGGAAAACCTCTAAAAAGTCAATACAGCGCTCATAACAAAAATAAAAGTTACATGACGTTTCTCTGTCCAACTAGATGTTCAAAAAGAAACAAAGATAGATCAATTTCTTTTTGGTAAATCAATTTTCGCAACTTTGCCCTAACTTGACCGATCTTGTATCTCTTCAAATAAACGATATCCCAAGAATGAGCATTCTGTATACTTAGATAGTTATTACAATAAAAGTAAGCTTATATTTTTACAAATTCTATCTAATATAATCATAGTTATACAGCGTGTTTTCTAAAGAAGTAGTACAAATGGTGAATCTACGCGTAAAATGAACACGTTTTGCATAAAAATGACCTTGGTAAAATGTTCACCTCTTAGGAGATACAGCCTCTCAAAGTTTCCAAAAAATATGGAATAGCGGTTGTAATTTGAAAACCAAAAAAGGTATTAAACTTTACACAAACTTTCTACTAATGCATGTGCAACTTCTCAACGATTTTTCGAAAATTTCTTCCCCTTGAGGGGGTTGAAATAAGCATGTTATTTTTTTCTACAACTTATTTGTTTGACAAAAATTACAAAAGTATTCAAAAATACGTATCAAATGGTCTCATTAATTTTAAAAATTTGCCTTAAAACTAATCGTTAACAAAAACAAAAAATCGGTATCATTCGCATTACAACTCGCACGATTACAAATTTAATTGTAAGAAATATTTAAGGGGGCGGCTGTCCTGCTAATTTCTATCCAGTCCCTGTACAACTGAAACAAATATCTACATTTCTTTCTTGTCAATAGCAGACGAATATTTGCTCCCTTCTGCACAGTCATTCCTTAAGAAACAAGGAAATATATTTCCTACTTTTGAATAAAACGGTGGTATCACTGTATCAATGAAAAATGAGGTATATTCCAAATTTAGAAACTGACAAACAAATAAAGGTAAACTATGACACCAATAATTATTGTATATTTGCAAGTATGAGTAAGAAACAGTTCCTGTGATAAGCGTTCCGTATTATTCATGCTTCTTCAAAAAATATTGTGACAATCGTAAGTAAATACGTCGTCGGACCGCCAGTTTAGTTGCACGCTAGCAAGTTAAATACTAAAATTAATTGTTACTAATTTTTAACATTTCCGCTGAAATTAAGAGCCCGACAAATGATATCTGTTTTTATTACTCGCAGAGCACATAAAAATGAAAATAACCCAAATCGTATTTGGTTGTTTTATAGTTGTATGCCATTTACATTTTCGTGTAATAACTTTTTTAATTGGCTGCCGCAAATATTTACACATCTAGTAAAGCTTTGCGGCAAGGATAAGTATCTTTTTGTTTGATTTTACATTGACGTGATGAAACCGACTGATAGAATTTAATTACTATACGTAAAAAAGTACTATCACGGTATTTACAGGGATGTATGTATATTAAAATATACAGACGGCCCAATAGTACATTTTTCTTATAATATCAGGTAGAAATTCGAAGGGAAATTCGACATCTTGCGGAGACGCGTCAGCATGTAACAGACGAAGAAAGTGGCAACACAAATTTGCAATTATTTTCTAATCTCTCCTATTAGTCATGGACGGACTAATTTAACTTCTACGTCAATCCATTAAGGTTATTAAAAAAAATCGTTCGAGAACAGTGCTTCTCATTATAACGTCCGGTTGAAATTGTACAAAAATTGTGATATTTCCTCTATTGCTGCCTACGGAACAGACATATTTTAGTATTTTTGCAAAGTACCACAACTCCCTACGTCATCGAACTTATCAAAATAATACAATGTTTCGAAGAAGGATATAAAGATTTGTTTCGCGTGTGGTTCTGCTCAACAACCAAGCAAACAAACACAATCTTTCGATAGTATTGTAGTAAGCAGTATTTACCGGATCCTATGTTTTTTTTCCTCTCTATTATTACCTTATGATGTGCGTATATAGATACAAGGTGGTTTGCCAAACATTCGAGAGTTTTAAAACAGTTTTTTATAATACTTGTATTGTCTGTTTTACATTAATCATTTTCTGGAGACAATTTCTATGGATTATAATTAATATAAATTATACAAACTTAAATAAAGACCCAATCAAAGAAACAGAAAACAATATTTATAGGATTTTATATAAATATTAACAAGAATTTTCAGATGATGACAGAAAAATTTTAAATCTGCATTATAGTAAACCACCACACTTTTATGGTTTACCAAAAATTCATTAAGGTAATTCCATTATTTTTCTCGTAATAAATAATCATATTTGTTGGAAATTATCACACCTTTATTTGGGTATCTATTGGAAAAACTTTCTTTAAATAATTTTTTCCCTAACCATTCAATGGTGAGTTTTGATGGTGGTTTTTGATGTGGATTCAGTTATGTACTAGTAGATAAAAAATTGAATATTATTAGAAATAAATTAGAAAATAATAACAATGCGACAGATAGAACTAAATTAACATATGATGTATAACGGAATTACTAAAAAGTACATACTTTCAATTAAATAGTGAATTTTTAACAAGAATACCTTAAATAAAAAGCCCACCATTTGGCAGACCATATTTAGCAATTTGGCTTTTTACCAATGAGGAATTAAATGTTTTTCATTTTCACATTATTATCTATTTTTTTGTGAATCTAACATTATTTTTCTATATCTATATATACTTATTCAATCTTTTCTTTATTTTTGGAATCTCCCACCATTTTTAATATGTCCGTAACAAGCCTCGAAACTGCACCACATTATACAGGGTGATTCAAAAAAACCCTGGCAGACTTCGAGGGTAGGTAATACATGAAAAATAAAGACGAAAAGTCTTAATAAACATAGAGCCGCAAATGCCTCCTTAACGAGATGCAGGGCGTCAAAGTTTCTGTAAAATTAAACATTGTCTGCAATAATTCCAAAATTCCTGAGCATTTCTATTTCAAATTTGCTATGCGTAGTTAGCACCTTAAGACCAATGTTTGATGTACCGCTCAAAATTTTATGAGCAGCAGTGTCGTAGAGACGGGGTCAGAGTGACCCTTTTTTAAAAATATTATCTACGCCACTGCTAATTTTGTCAAACGGGCCCTATTTTCGTGTAAAGTGTTCAATTGTCTATCGAATTGCAAAATGTTGATTAAAGCAAACATTTTTAAGAAAAACACGTTTGTAGAAAATTTGTGAATCCGATATTATTTTCATTCATTTTAGTTTCGCATAGTAGGCTTGAACTATTCAAAATAAAATTAAACATCGGCTGTCACTAATGTCAATAATAAGTGTACAAGTGAGTTAAGTAAACTAGCTTATAAGCTTCTTTTTGTCATTTTTCGGTTATTTAAATTACTTCAGCTACTTCACTATTTTGAATAACAGTATGAATTACGAATATTCATTTGAAGAGATGACAGATATGCATCTATTAATATAGATGCATATCTATAATATCCATAATGGGCTTTGTTTCCTGTGATGCAGTTAGGCGGTACAGAGAAATGTTTCCTGAGCGAAGAACACCAAATCGGCAAATGTTTGATAATATCTATAGAAGATTAAGAGAAACGGGTAAATTAAAAGCAACAAAAATTAATTTTGGACGACGGCGTTATGCTAGAACTCCGGAATCTGAGGAAATGGTCCTGACAGCAATAGAAATAATAATGTGTTAAGTACCAGACAAATTTGTAGAAATTTAAACATATCACAGTCATCTGTTTGGAGAACATTTCGCGAACAACAATCGCACCCTTATCACTTTCAACGCGTTCAACATTTACTACCTCAAGATTACCCACCAAGACTAGAGTGGTCACGATGGCTGCTTGGCAGGCTTGCAGAGCGACGAAAATCCTCACGTCATTCGAATAACAAATTTTCAGCATGAGTTTTCAATTAACGTTCATGCTGGCATTATTGGCGACACGCTCATTGGTCTTTTTAGGCTACCAAATAGGCTAGATGGCCAGTTTTACCTTAATTTTTTAATCAATGATTTGAACAGCTTGTTAAATGAAGTACCACTGGATGTACGTAGGAGCCTTTGCTTCCATCATGACGGCTCTCGGGCACATTTCGCTCTACAAGTAAGAGATTATTTAAATATGATATGCCCTAGACGGTGGATTGGACGGTCCAATCCAGTGGCCCGCCCGTTCACCGGACTTAAATCCTCTAGATTTCCACATTTGGTGTCATGTTAAGGAGCTGTTTTACGGAACTCCAGTAAATTCGATTGATGAATTATGGCAACGAATTCAACAAACCTCTCAAAAATTCGTAATACGCCCGGGATTTTTGAAAGAATAAGATCCTTAGCTCGGAGGGTAGAAACATGTGTCGAATAACAAGGTGGTCACTTCCAGCACCAATTCCGATATTTTACATTATTTCCAGTTATACAATTTTTATCATTACGTTTTCACCCTTAAATTTGTTGTTTATTGTTTACGTTATTTCGTTCTGACAAAATTAGTTGAAACCGAAATTACTCAAAAACTGTAGCTTTAATCAAAATTTTGCAAGAGACCAATTCGATAGACAATTGAACACTTTACACGAAAATAGTGCCCGTTTGACAAAATTAGCGGTGGCGTAGAAAATATTTTTAAAAAAGGGTCACGTTGACTCCGTCTCTACGACACTGCCGCTCATAAAATTTTAAGCAGTACATCAAACATTGGTCTTAAGGTGGTAACTACGTATAGCAAATTTGAAACAGAAATGTTCAGGCATTTTGGAATTATTGCAGACAATGTTTAATTTTACAGAAACTTTGACGCCCTGTATCTCGTTAAGGAGGCATTTGCGACCCTATGTTTATTAAGACTTTTCGTCTTAATTTTTCATGTATTATCTACCCTAGAAGTCTGTCAGCGGTTTTTTGAATCACCCTGTATAAGATGTTTCAAGCGTTTGTTGCTGCCAAATATTTTCACAATGTGATTATTTACGTGTATATATGTATATCTCGTATTAGTGTGGTTACAGAGAAACTTTGTACACTACATAAATAATTATTAAACTAAAATTTAGCTCATTTTCAGGTTTTACTTGTTCCCGATGTCAAAAAATTCTAAATAAACTAATGGTTAAGGCAGACTTTGATCAGGATTTTTTTTATATTTTATATAACTCGTAATTAATTAACCAGTTTGTGATTTTAACTTACGTCAGACCTTACGAAAATTTATCACCAAAAGCTTTAAAAATCCAAAAAAAATCACTGTTTCTTTTAAGTACCCAACACTTAGCTTGTTTCAGATCTCCGTAAAATGGACAACAAATAATACTTTTTCCGGTTATAATTAACTTTGATTGTATGAAGTAATTATTAGAAAAAAACCTGTCCGGCTGGTTTCAATAATAAAAAAAGCACTAATGTTGTACCTCGTCATTTCCCACATAGCAGGTACACAAAATCAATGATCTCAGCGAATACAGGGTGATAACTTAAGTACTATTAAACTACTAATGTAAAAAAATGGATGATAACAATTTGCCATCGTCATTCATGTACCTACGCATTTCGACTGAACCGGAAGTAATCTTCAGATTTAAAAATTCCGATGTAATAGACAATGTAAATTTTACAGAGTAGACCGTGAAATATGTCTTCGTTTCACTTGAAAATTCCGTCATCTAGAAGGCAACTAAAAGGCGTTTTATAAAGCGATTGATTTTTCAATTCGACTTTGACATATATAAATATAAATTGTGTAAATAAATCAAAGATATCTTGTCGTTAAGAAAATGTACCTATGCACTTGAAATTTAACATATCCTTTACGATTTTATTTTTAAATTAAACAACAACCTGAAAATTTAACTCACTCATTACTTGCATCAATAAATTCTTATCGACTTCAGCTATCAATAATTAGTACAAAAGTTGATGTGCATCTCTAAATTATACGAATCAGTCGAGTCAAAAAAAATTTTTTTTACTTTAATTTAAAATTTATACCTTCGAAAATAATGGGGTGGCTCACGGTGAGTGTCCTATTAGATTATTTTAATTTTGAAAATTGGCACATTAGGGTTTTTGGGTATGCCCTTTTCAAATATAATAATTTTGTTCCTGTAACACTTCCCAGGCTTTATTTAAATTTTCGGCAAAAACTATTCAGACACAACAATAATTTGACAACTAACTTGACAAATGTAAAGTTATTTCAATTGTTTTTGAAGTATCTCTGATTATGGCCAATTTGACAGCAGGTCTGATACGAGAAAAACTGTCCGAAAAATAGAAAATTGCAAATATCTCTAAAAATAGTAACGGCAGCACTAACAATGCATATATGGCGTGAAAGGAAATTTCAATCCGCATACGACAGAGTAAAAAAATACGGGGTGTTAAGTTAACAAAGTTATAGCTGTTTGAAGTTACCAAATGTAACAGCAAAAATGAAACACCTAGTATTAAATGTTTTAATTTGTTGGTATACCACGATTTAGTGTTACCCTTTACAGGTACCAATAATCCAATTGATATCACGCTTCTGAAAAGAGTTACCAGCATCTCCGCAGACCCCTGCATCTGTCAATTTTTTTCTTTAAAAATTAATATCTCAAAATCTATAACTCCTAGATATAGGGAATACTTGATAAAGTGACCCTTAAATTTCACCTAGAATCCGAAAATGCAATAATATATAGGGTGTCCCATTTAAAATAACAAAGTTGACATCTGTTTCCGGTAAAACCGGAAGTGTTACTGGAACAAAATTATTATATTTGAAAAAAGCACACCCAAAAACCCTAGTGTGCCAATTCTCAAAATTGAAATCGAAGTAGGTTCTGAAATAATCTAATAGAACACTCGGTCAAAATTCCGAAAATTGACTGATTGTGAGTTACAGTCATTTTAGTGAGGCAGGTGTAGACGCCATAAATCATCGGTGGAGATGTAGAGGAAGAACCATCATATGGCCCAGGAATAGTTTGATGTGGGTATAAATATATTAGTAGATACATGATTTTATAGTAAGAAAAATAATCAGAAAACTTTAAACGCGTTTTTCTCAAAACGTACTTTTTTCAAATTGGTCGCATCGATAACTCGATTAATTATCAACCGATTTTCAATTTTTTTAGTTTTATTCGTCTTTGCAATGGCTAAGGTTAAACGTAGCCGATTTTGAAAATTTTGATTATTACTATTTTTAAGACTACTTAAATGCAAAAAAGGGACAAAAAAGTGGAAAAATTTTTAAATCGGTCGCCAATTTGTAAAAATTCAAAATAAAAAAATAGCTGCATATAACGATACCTAACTACTATGTATAGAGATTCTAATGCAATTTTATTTTTATTTTTTAGTAACTGACACTGTGTGTTAGTTGAGGCATCCGTACGATATCTGTATGTAAGGATATAAAAATTCTTTGTTGTACAAAATAGAAGTTCAGATTGAATGGTTACGTGAACTGAACCCTGCATAATAGTAAACTCACCCATTGTCTTTTCAGAAATTCAGTTACGTACGGCTTATCTGCAAAGTGAAAGTAAAGACGTTCTGAATTAGATTTTTCATATCCTTTGAGTATTTGCTATGAATCACACTTCCTACTGTGTAGTAATTAATATGAGTAATAATATCAAGGTTCATTATGTGGAGAAGCCGAAACCACTGCTGACAGTGTCAGTATGTTCATCATATTCCTTCATTCTGGGAAATGTTCATTATACGCGATGCAACTACAGTAATAATTCCGCTTGGATTTCGTACTTTCAACCGAACTGACATATACCCTTCCATATACACGTCATACTAGTTTTAAATAATTAATTTAATCAAATCGATTTGGCACAAACCGTGTTGATAATAATAATATGCTGTCCATTCTCCCGCATAATTATCTCGATAAAAATATAACTCGATCAAATAAAATCGTGGAAACTTGAATTTTTTCCTAGTTGCTTGTTAGGAAGTGCACTTTACGATGGTCTATGCGTTATTTTCGAAAAAAAAATCAAAGCGATCCAGGTAACGGGTGAAGTAATCAAATTTTTTAAGAAAAAAAAAGAACGCTTGGGTTTTCTCAGGACATGCATATACGGTATCGACTCGCATCCTTTTCGCATAGAAAATAGAAAAATTTCGATGAAAAATTTTGTTTTTTAATCAATTTGTGATGTCAAAACTTTCCGGATGCCTGGAAATATCAAAAAGTTTGCACCATTTATAAAAAAGTAAATATTCAGAATATATCTAATTGTCGCCCAATTTATGTAATTTCAGTATAATCTTGGAGTATTTACTTCACCCTTGCATTTATTATAACAGTAGTACAATTTAGTCAATCAGCTTGAAGTTATGAAAGGTAGATCAACAAGTAGACTCGGCGGTATCTGTTTTGGTTTGGGTGAATCGTATATCCACGGAGATTTTTGGCTTTTTGGCTTTCAAATGTCACTAAAAAAGGGAAAAAAATGTTTGTAATTAAATTTTTTACAAAATATGACTAGTTACAAATCGAATGAATTATGATTATTATAGTAAAAATCGAAAAAATCGCCAAAAATGGGGTTAAAAAACATTACTTTTTAAATTGGGCATAGGATCTTCATACTTGGCTCAAGAAAATTTCATATTATGTAGAATCATCACACCAAATTTCATCAAAATCGGTTCGATAGATTTTACATAATAACTTGCAATCCAGATTTTGAAAAAAAAATTGCCAATTTTCAAAATTTTGCACAGCAAAAACCAAGGCCCTTAGATACTTGAAAATTTAATCACATATAGAAGGGCTCTCAAGCTTTCAAACGCTTTTTGAAAAATTCAAATCCGTCAATTAGGAGAGCTCTGGCGCTTATTTAAACATTGGTCGAATTTTTGTACTTATAAACAAATAGAATAACTTTTTTTCCTCTTCCATTTTCGCCTAAAATCAACTCTTGAAAAATCTCCGTGGATATACGATTCACCCAAATATGAACTTTTTGAAACATATACCGTCTGGACTAAAGTGCTAACCTAATAACAGTCAGACACAGTCTGTAACTGAATCCATTGGCAACCAATAATTGCAAACAAATGTTATTATATATTTTTCGAAGACATTCCAAGGATTTGACCTTGAAATATTAATAATAAATTTGGTCCCTTTAAAATGATTCGGATCATTTTGTCCAATAGATTTCAGTATATTCTATTTAAAGAGTGTAAGTCTGTTAACCATATCTGGAGTCTCACGGGGATCTGTTCCTGGGCCGTTACTATTAAACAGTTTTATCAATGATATAACTAATTGTTTAGGTACTAATTACTGTCTCTATGCGGATGACTTAACCATAGATAATGTCATTGATGTTATGCATTTTTAAAATAATTTAATTCAAATTGACAACTGGTGCCGATTGAATATACTTACTATGAATGCACAGAAATATAATGTTTGGGTAATATTTTAAAATAATGTTTGATTATAATTTTGGCGGTGTTATTACCTTTCGCGGCCTCGGTGTTATTTTTGATGACGTGTTATCTTTTAATGCACACATTGAAAAAATTATATCTGAATATAAATTTTATCACTGATAAAATAGTTTTTGAGCAAGTATTTTTTTTGTGTTACCTATTGTACTTTGTCCATTATGTTTTTTTATGTTTCTTCTGTAATGCACTTTTTTCTCTTTACCGTCCAGTTATTTAGTTGGATAGAACAGCGAATGAATACAATAAAACTTGTGTAGTTCTGATTTTAACCAATCACGACATGATGTACGAATTACAAGATTGACGAGTCGACTATGAGCTTCAGAGACATTCGGGTCGATCGGTCAATGCTGCATTAACCTGGAATCGAACACATTTGCTACACGATGATTGCGATCTGATGAAACCATCGACTTTCCTTGCAGTTTTCATCTTATAGTAAGCAGGGTCGTTGCCATAAGGCAGATTCTTTATTTTAAAGCAATCAAAAATGACTAAAAAATTCTTTTAGATATGTTGAGTAAAATATTTTTTTGTAAAAGTATAAACGCAATGGGAAACAATTACTTATTTATATCTTCTTTGCTTAAATGTATTACTACATTTAGCATAATATTTCCATCCTATAAGTAGTAGGAATACTAGTAGCATAAGTGTTATATTTTCCTTAGAATATTTTAATTAATAAATAATAAATTCTGATACTGACAATCTATAAAAAAAACTAACATACAAATACAAATAATATGTACTTTCCACTGCAATTAAAAACAGACTAAAATAACTATTTTATGGAGGGTACATCGGGTTTACTTAAATGCACAGATGTACTTGAAATTTATATAGCGTATTACCCAGTGCTCCCTCTGTGCGTCATATCTTTTTGAAATTTTGTTTGAATCTAGATTTCGAGATGTTGAAAGTTGTTCATTTTAACATAGGTTATATGACGAAGATGGACGGTGCGGCTCTTTTTTTGCCCATAACTGAGAAATAAATGTAGAAATTGTGAAACAAAACTTTTCCATAGATAGTACACAGTATTCTCATTTTTGATGTAAAACTAATGTAATTTTTGAACATAGTACAGCTGTATTAATTAGAAACAGAAACCAATAGTTGCATTTTTGGCTGACTTGAGGATACAAATCTTCGCGAGGATAATACGATATATTTGCTATATATAATAATTATATTGTACATAGTTTACACACAATACATTTTTGAACGTGTACGCATCTTTACCCGAATTTGACATGCAATATCTCCGATGTCCGAAACTGCTAGTCAATTATTAGCGCTGTTTCCACATCTACATAGTCTTTATGCGTTCATTAAATATAATTTAAAACTACTTAAATATGATATTTTTATATTGCTAATTAGTCAATATGTATGCTATGTGCATATGGGTAGATTTCTTTGCTATATAGATAATGTTTATCGCAAATAATTTCAATAGAATTTAATTTTTTTCAAATTGGCAGCGGGCTTTAGTCCCATAAGAAAAGCATAGGACCCCCCTGCGCTCCTCACTTCCCTCGGACCCCGATATACCTCCTTAAGTGCTGTTTGAGTTAAAGGCACATTAAAAAATACATAAATTTTAACAAATATTACTTAGTGTCTCATGTAATTTGTGATTATGGACATTGGCAATACTGTTGTTAAAATAGTACCTAAGTACTTAGTAGCGGCCGATGCTTACTTTTATTCCAATCTGAAAAAGATTTCCAACATTCTCAATACCAAATGTTGATCTCGCTAGAGGGCACTTTTTTGGACATGATTTCAACGATTTTAAAAATGAAGAATAAGGAAAACTCGGTGTTAGTAACAGAAAATCGTGTAGGTACACTCAGAAAATGAAAAGTAAAATACGACGGAAAAGACTTATAATACAAAGAAAAAAAATGCCAGATGTATTAATACTATGTAATAACTAAACTGTTTTTACAATTTATAAATGAAAATAGCAGCATTTGAAAATTTACAAGATATTATGAAACTTGTTTTTTCGAAAATCAGTCTAACAAATTTTATTTTTTATAGTTTATATTAGTTAATCATTAAATTTGCTGAAAAACTCATTGCTACATATTTTTGTCACAAAAAAAGTCAGAACTTTAAATATCCAGGTAATTGATGGTAATTTCAAAACAGTAATAAATATACTTAATATCTATTAAATTAATTTTTATTTTTTTCGACGGTTAAACAAGGCATTTTTTTGTGTAACTGTTAATTACGAAACGCGTAATTTCTGCGATGATCGTTTTTTCGACACGTGACCCAATAACTGTTTACATAATTCGTCTACTTCGCGGAGATTTTACGCTTTGCGAAATTCCGCGTCACATCGGGTTACGTTACAAACGCATATTTAGCTTTAGATTGTAGTACATATGAAGCACACCCACCAATAAATGCAATTAACGTTTCTGGTACAATTTTGAGGTATAAACATGGCAGCGTGATTTGATGATATACGAAAATAATTCGAAAGTATGTATATTAAAAAATTGATTTCTTGTTCATAATAGTTACATTATTAACCTAATATCTATATAAATTTGCTATAAGGCAGAAATACCACCTTTTTTGGTAAAATGCGATGAATATGTAATTTAGTACAACCAATTTTTTATTTTTAATTAAATCAATTGCGCATATTTGGTCGATTGATATTTCCACGTGGTAAATAATCATTTATATTTGCGGCGTATTACATCATATAACTTTCTATAAAAAAATCCTGTTATTTGTAATGTTGCTATTTCCACAATTCCTATATATATACCTATAATTGTCTGAATGATTTTAATTCAAAGCATATATTTATACATATTACAATTCAGGTTTCTGTTTCAATCAAATACTATTTATACAAGGCGGCCCAGAATTATGTACCGCAACTGATAGAGCTGATAGTTCATAGAAAGATACCGGTGATTCGTTCCATAATCCAATTTCGAAACCTCAGCCATTTTTCAAGACACAAAGTGTTATAGACCCACATAAAATTTCATTTGGTGTAAATATCCTCTAAAATAATTTGAACTAAATTTGGTGTATTGGATCAACTTCCCCTAAAATACTGTAATACTCTTCAAAATAAGACAGACCACCTTTTTTTAATGTCTCTAGCGCAATAGATATTTCTGGACCACCTTGTATACATATTCCTAGACCACCTTGTATATAGGTTCGGAAAGTTCCCATGGTTCATCGGCCGTTACGTGAGAGCGATAAAGTAAGTCATAGAAATCCGTGCGATAGAGCAGGATGGCTATAATGAAGGCGTCTCATAGTCACCGCCCGTTTTGCCCTTCCACAAATAAGATCCACTTCCACTTGTAATTCAGCGACTGGTGGTCATCTTTGGTTTCGTCGTTTGCCTTTTTTGTAATAGATGTCACTACTTATACAATATTAATACAATCCGTTAACAGTAGAAACCTCTGTTTGTAAATCTAGTGACCTTGATTCCCCTACTGAGAAGTTATTCAAATGGAGTATATTGCTCAACTGCATTTAAAGTTCATTTAGTTGTTATTTAAGTATACTTTTTAAAATGACTTACAAATCCCAAGAAATAAAGCAAAATTCCCTATTTCCCCAACTCCAAAAAAGTCTGCTGCCCTCTGTTAACGGATTGTATTAACATGTCGGATTACCAAAGTAGGAATTGTATAAGTAGTGACATCTATTACAGAAAAGGCAAACGACGAAAACAAAGATGACCACCGGTCGCTGAATTACAAGTGGAAGTGGATCTTATTTCTCTCTTCTCTTCTCTATAGCACGGATTTCTATGACTTACTTTATCGCTCTCACGTAACGGCCGATGAACCATGGGGACTTTCCGTACCTGTATAGGAATATTGGGAAGAAATTGTTAATAAATAGTTTATCTACTAGAAAATGATATAGTATACACACACGCAGATGCAAAATATTTGCAAGCAATATAAGAACTCCGGGATTTATGCAGATTAGATGTGTGCTTCGAAAATCCCAGTGTGTATTTTTCAAATTAATCATTAAGTGATTACCGCATTAATATTCCAATTACAGATGGAATTTTTATGATGTTTTGCTTAATCGATCAAATATTTGTAAAAGCTTACGGTTTATTATCTTAATGGATTGAGTGTGGCATTGTTTTTGCGTTTCTTTATTTGCGTTTTCGAATGGGAGATGTGAGTCTAAAGCCGATTTCACACGACGCGATATTCTGTCGTGCATTAAATGCGACGCGATATTTCGAATACAATCTACTCAATTGATTTGTCATCAATGAAATTATAGTTATTTATTTAAGTATCTTATTAAGTACCTATATAAAAAATAAGAGAACTAAGTTTTCTTGTTTTCCGTTTTCTTTCAAGTTTGTCTTGAGTATCTTTTATGCACAAAGATATGAATTCAATACAAACCTTATCGATAACAGACGAAAAGGCCCGGAAAAATAAAGTACCTACTCAAAACGTGTGAATGAAAAAATACTCATGTATCTTGATGTCCGCTGTTGCATAAAAGTACAATGAAAATCGAATAAAGTTGAATAAAGTTTCTGTTGCTGTTAATTTGAACGTAAATGTTAAATAGGTTGCAATAAACGTTTTTTTAATTTGTAATCTGGTCCTTACAATTCACTTTCTAAAATCATTTATATTTGTATTTTTGATATTTTTGGAATTTTGGATTGTAACATATTCTAGATCTAACGACATTGATAGGAAACAACTATTTTGGGAGCGCTGCGTTCAGCATTGAATAACGCCCCCAGTACCTTGTAAACAGATAATTCGGCAATAGTTCATCACCAGACATGTACTGATTTCGAATTTATTAGTTCTCATCGGTATGCCATAGGTGAAACTATCGCAGAACGATATAGCTATATGTGGTTAATATTTTGTAGGTTATCTCACCCACATCTTAAGATCTATCCATACCTTAGTAATATTAACAATTTTCTTCACTGGCTTATGGCAACGAATCTCGCCCACTTACCTAGAACAAAAAAGAAACAAATCAGAATTCCCAAGAAATAAAAATTTATTTACATAAAAAGGCGAGAGGTAAATATTTTCTTGTATGTACATTTAATTTAGTTTTATTTATAGCAAGAAAAAATTACACGCTCTAAACTATGCGTTTTTGACATATTTGATATGAGTTTTCTATTCAGTTTTCTCAAAATTCGCACTTAGTTTTCAAACGCCCAGTATGATTTGATATCTTCATTTAGAAAGGATAAGTAATTCTTAAAAAAAAAGTTGACGTGAAATTAATTTCTTAGCTTGCAATTCTCCAGTTAAGAGTCCTGAGATTCCAAGTGATTTAATTGTTGAATTTATACGTGGAAGAATTTGCAATTGACTTTTTTTCATCGCCTTGCTTTGCATTCTTCGATAATTTACTACTGAACCGTTTTTTGTCGTTTGCGCAATTTGGATTTTACCAATGCTCCAAACCGACGCATTCCCCTCATCTAGATCAATTTATCAACTCTCTCCATTTGTAGAATGCAATGCGAATAATTGCCCAACTTTTTGCGACTTATAAATTATAATTAAACCTTATTTTACGTTTTCACACTTTTTCGGCTGTCGTTGTTCAATAATCCGAGATGAAATGAAGTGAATTGCAAATTGAAGACGAAGAGTTTAGAAAGTTTCGCATAGTTTTAGTATATTTGGTCTGATTAATATTCTGGCAGTTAATTTCGACCATTTTTTACATATGTTTCGAGTAATTTTAGAGATTGGTGAAGTCTGATCTGAATAAGCCATGATACAACTGACTTAACGGTGGACATATTTGTGATTATAATTTGTTTCTACATGTATAGCAACTGTAATATGAATCTTCTTCTGGTTATTTGCTTTATTTTTTATATAATTCATGACAGCACAAAACATTAAAAATTATGGTACAGTTGTTGAAATGTCAGAATGTTCTGGGTATCTTGAACATTCTGAGAAGTTTTGTCAAACTTTTAAGGTGCATCTAATTCTTTTTTCCATTTTACATATACTTTTGGAAAAACTATCGAAATATTCAATTCAGTAGTTCTTAAGAAGCTTAAGAACTTAAGAATTTTATAGTCAGTACCAAATTTAATAGCTTCTATTGTCAAGCTATCCAAGTTGTATTAACAAGTTCCTTCAAAATCTTATTTAATTATAAAAATTATATCGAAATCAATTTCATTCAATGTTGTTCTTAAGAAACGATAGATCTTAAGAAATCTCCCAGTTCGCAGCAGTTTCAACAAAGTAACAAACGAAAAATTATCAATGCTTATTAACCATCACAAGAAACGAACGAACTGAAAGCAAAACTTCACGTGATACATAGTAGAAGGAAACTGCATTTCGAAATTCGTTACGTTGGATTTAACGGTTTGTTTGTAGGTTTTGGTTTATATATATTTTTTTGTGGTGCGATTGAAAAATCAAACAGACTGCGAGATGTCTTTCTATCTCTATTGTGTTTTTATTTTAAATTATCTTTCGGTCAGTGCGATTTTATGAAAACGATTCTTGATGTTCTAAAGAACACATTTTTTGTAAATGTATTTCTAAGTCGCTCAATTGAGTTTCAGAAATAGTCATTTCAATTTCATGGTAAATTTAATGTCAGTAGGCGATTTTTGTATGCAGATTAGTTATTTGTTTTTCGGAAAATTTGATTAAATTCAGAACTGGTCAATTTGATTTCAAAAAACTAATTGGATTTCGGAAACTGTTTACCTACTGACTTTAAGAAAACTTCGCTATATTTGAAACATCAAATGTTTCAGACAGATGTTAATTATTACGGTTCAAAAGGTGTCAACTGTATTATATGAAGTCATTTTAATGTATGTTAGTACATGTAAAATAAAACATAATTTATATAACGTGAATTTTGGACGAATGTTGAATAGTTATTTAAGATGCAAGTGCAAATATTCAAATTTTGCGTTGATGAGGAATTTTTCATGAATATTTGTACAACTATACCAATTTTTTGTAAATGCCAGTTTGACGGCTAATGTTATTTGAAAGTCATGACTGGTATTAATACCTTTGGGAGGCTATCAAGTGAAATTGATAGACATCTTGTGTTGCCCAATCAACAGGAGTACTACTAAGCTAATGAAATATTGCTACCATCGTAGATAAATAAATAAGATACTTTCTGAAATACGTATCACACAAATCGGCATTAGCCGAAGTAACTTCAACATCAGTAGAAGTAACTTAACTATGAATTAAATTTACGATTGACTGACGTCGGTAGTTACTGATATGTACTATCTGTAAAAATGTAATTTGGGAATACCCTGTACATTAACATCGAGAACATAAGAATGAAAACCTCCAAGCGCGGACACGGTCTAGCAGCTATCTGTGACAAGATATTTCACCTCAGAAAAAGGGAAACTACATATTTTGTCGTAAGGTGTTACAACTAGCCAGGAATAGGTATAATTCCCATTATAGATTTACACAGTTCGCCGTAACTAAATAGTTGTTTATGGCTGTTAAATTGGTACGTAAATAGCAATTACAGAGCGCGGCGATCCATTATGGCAATGAAAAACTGTTGTCATTATGTTCGCGATATTTATTTGTCTTAGTATGAAGTTTTCTCATATCCTTATAGGTTCTGATTGAGAGCTCACTTTTTGCCCTCTTCTACATGTTAACGGTACCAGATACTGTCACACTTAAGTGCATAAACTAATGGGTTTTTTGTTATTTTAGTGCTTTATGTACAGTAAAATTCTTTGGTTCGTTGGTCCAAAGCTTTATTACAATAATGACATTGATCCCATGTTACAAGCAAAAATATATTTTACTTGTATGTTACTTTACGTATTGTTTTCCATAATTTGACATACGTCAGTTTTTTTTCTACTTATATAATGACTATAGATTCCTGTAGAAATTAATGTAAATCTTCTTTCATAGAATATATTGACGTTCTGATTATCCAGGAATTTGTTTAATGAATGTATTGATACCCAAAGGTTGTCCCTTGTATAATATTTTACTGATATATAACTAAAATAAATGTTTTTGCAATTTTGTTTACTACGTCTTTACAGTGAATTTAAACAAAATTTAAACACTGAACACATACGTTTAGGATATTCTTTATTTAAATTAATATGGACAATTACGCTGAAAAAAGCTATCAAAGTGGAAATACCGCCAAAAGTGACGTGTAGGTTTGCACTTGCAGGAAAACGTATGAGCCTTCCTATGTGCCATGAATATTTCATATATTCTTACCAAAGATGCTTCAAACTCAGGGTTTCATACATATATTTCAAGATACCTTTCCAAAAAATGTAATTCTGACTAAGAAAATTGCTAGAACTGAGGAGAAATCCGCAAACTTGAAACACTAAAGGCCGGGAAACACTTGTCATACACCACTCCCATCCGACTCCGGTCCGATGTTGCCCCAAAAAAGCGGATCGGTGCGGGATCGGCTGGGGTGAGCACACATGTCCTACACGCTTCCGAGTCCTTTCCGATTTTCAGCTCCGGGTCGATACATTCGCCTCTCTCGCCTGTCTCGATTCAAACAAAATCGCGGAAGGTCCTGTGCGCAAAATGTTCAAAATATTTTACAACTGCGACTTAGCCATAGTGGTACTTTGTTTAGAAGAGGAAGATGAAGAAAATCGGAGAGATTTCATAGAGAACAGAGGAAAACGCAGATTTTGGGTACATCCTGCTTGGAAAAGAAG
Organism: Anoplophora glabripennis; assembly: GCF_000390285.2. Lineage (NCBI taxonomy): Eukaryota > Metazoa > Arthropoda > Insecta > Coleoptera > Cerambycidae > Anoplophora > Anoplophora glabripennis. The sequence goes on along the minus strand of NW_019416268.1, from coordinate 501,227 downwards.
ATCCGCAGAAGGAGAGTATTCTACACTTTTACCTCATCTGTTGGATGACGAGACAAAATTTTACCAATATTTTAGAATGTCTCTTTAGAAAAACTCAAAAATATATAAATACCAAACGACACGCGTCCTGCATCTGTTAAACGAATAGACTGCACGATCGGACCACGATCGGATGCATGAACGGAGTCGTGTATGAGTGGGGGTGGACACGTGCCGGAAAGGTGTGAACTACGCTGTTCAAACTCTAGTACCATTTCCCTCTCAGACACTCGTCCGACTGTATGATCGTAGTCGGATCGGAATAGTTTATGACAAGTGTGTCCCGGCCTTAAGTCGTAAATGTTTCTCCTTAGATTCCATGACGATTCGAGCCCGCAACCTCATTAAAAAGACGTGTTTATAATGTAATTTTGTGTTCATTATTCTGGTTTTATTATGAATTGTAGTGGGAAACTACCCATCGTTTTATTAGAGCAGTACATTTGAAATAATACTGATTTTATGTTTGTCAGAGATTCATTAGATAATATTTTTAAAGTTAGCTAGAAAATAAATATTAATTCATAAATAAATACAACATAAGATCGTCCAGAACTCGAGAAATATTTCTGTATCAGTTAACCTTAAAACATTACAAATATGATTACTATTATTGATTTAAGAAGTTTAAAATGTACAAAGTTGCAAAAATTTCAACCAAAAATTTGCACTGCATTTAAATGACTTGCCCGTACTGCCATAAAAATAATTATTTTATAATGTAGGTTGCGAAGCATCGAATTTATAGTAAAAAATAATACAAAACCGCCTTTGCAACTGGGTATCAAACAATATTTTTGAAAACTGCTTCGAAATATTATTAAAATTAGTGGAAAAGGGAGTCAAATTTTGACATTTATGATAGATTAATTTTACGTTTATAGTAGAAATATGTTTCGATCATATTATCAATAGCAACTTGGTTTCGGTCACCGTCACCATATTTTCTGTATCCTCAACACGGCAGGTCAAAGTTTTGTGAATATTACGAAAATATTAGTGTTAAAATATCATGACTCGTGTATTAAGATGAATTTAGTGGAAAGCGAAATGGATTGTTCAAGTGATCAACAGTATTTGCCTCTTGAAGTAGGTATTGAAAGACACAGAAAGTGCAGGATCGCAATTGATTAACCAAAATCCTGCAAGACAATATGAAAGGCTTTAAAAAAGTGGGATACTAAAAAAAAAATAAAGAAACACCTGAAAATGTGATGCTGATTTATTCTGAATCGTCGTGAAACGAAATCTTCAACATTTTTAGACTTCTTTGGATGAGAGACCCAACCGATTTTCAAATATGGCACAACTTTCGAGAATCTTTGTACACTAATATATTCTTTATTATTCAATGTACAGGGTGTTTCAAACTCGATAGTATATAGCCTACTGTGAGGATACAAAAAATTTAAATAAAATTTGCGACACGTAGTGTTAAATGGGATGAGGTAAGCTCCATTTTCAATGGAAAGTATTATCTTTCGGCACGTTCTTTGGACGGACGAAAGTGGGTTTGTCAGTAATGGTTTGCCACCAAACAGGCGCAACGAACACTATTGGCCCATTGAAGATCCCCACATTGTAAATCCAGTCCAAAACCAAGGTCATTTTGGAGTAATGTATGGTGCGGTATCATCGGTAGGCATTTAATTGGGCCTTATTTTTATGAACATACATTGAATAGCGTGAGTTATCTAAATTTTCTACAAGAAGAACTTCCTGCACTTCTGGAGAATGTGCCTTTGCAGCTAAGGAGAAACTTATGGTTTCAGCATGACGGGGCTCCACCCCACAAGGCCAGAATTGTGCAGCAATATTTAGATAACACTTTCCCATAAAAATGAATTGGGCTTGATGGACCTATTCAGTGGCCCGGAAAGTCACCAGATCTAAAAACCCTCTTGATTTTTTATGGGGGGTTTTAAAAAATAAGGTTTACAAAATACCTTCGCGACATATTAATCATTTGAAAGAAAAAATCACAAACGCTTGTAATGAGTTAAACGGCGAAATGTTAATAAACGCAGCCCACAAAGAAGTCGGGTGAAGATTGGATATGTGTCTTGATATGAGAGGAGGTCATATAGAGAATAGATTGTAATATGTATGTAGTACGAAAGCGTTTGCAGCAATTTTTAAGTTTAGTTATTGTTATCATCACCTTTTGTTTCAACTGTATCATAGAATTATCGAGTTTAATCCTTTTATTTATTCTTAATGACACTTATGCACTTTAAACGACGAACATTCAATTATTTTCCAACGACTACTTGATCCTTTCACCGCTAATGTGATTTTTAGGTGGTATTTCTTTTGAGACTCTTTAAGACGATATTGCTTAAAGCTTTTAAACGGGAAGCAATACAGAAAAATTTCTCTAATAAAAGTTTATTATAGAAAGAGCTTTTTAACAGGATATGTTTCTGGAAAAAATATAATTGATGACGTCATTAGTCGTTTCTGTCAAACCCCAAAGATAATACTTTCGATTGGAAATGGAGGTTACCTCATCCCATTTAACACCACGTGTCCCAAATTTTATTTAAATTTTTTGAATCTTCACAGTATGCCTATACTATCGAGTTTGAAACACTCTGTACATTGAATAATAAAGAAAATATTAGTGTACAAAGATTATCAAAAGTTGTGCTCTATTTGAAAATCGGTTGGATCTTTCATCCAAAGAAGTCTAAAAACTAGAGCAAAAATTGAAATATTTATAGAAGAAGACCCTAATAAACATATTTTATTAATGAAAGCAATTCGCGGTCTTTTTACGGTCCCATTAGTTTTTTTTAATATTTTTTTTATTACCTTAATAATGGCAATTCACGGAGGTTGTAGAAGAGAAGAACTACTAAATACAAGTACAAGTACAAGATATATAGAAGATAAAGGTTATGTGGCTATTATTAAAGTTCTTGACAGCAAGACACATACCTAGAGGACATTTATCATTTCAGGCTAATGGAAAATGTGCAAATCACATAGGTGACTGGTATTAACAAAATAAATAACCACTCAAGAAAAATTGCCCCATATTTGAAATTGCAGCATCCATTTTAGCTGATTTTGGGGCAGACTCTATTGAGAATAATATCGAAAAATAGTTCTTGCAACGGAATTGGAGCATATCAAGATATGATTTTAAAAAGATTGCTCTGCCTCCATGCTATAATAAACTTGTTCTGTTGTAATATTGGGAACCTCAATTTGCAATTTTCGAACAGAGAAAATAATGATAGTTGATTAATTTCAGTTGTAAAAAGTGTTCAAATGAAATAAATAAATTTTCAAAAATAATTAGTCATATGGTTGAAGCAATCCAACAAAATTAATAAGTACCTAACAGCTGTAGGAAATAACTTTTTTGTTATCGAACAAACGTTCTTTTCATTTTAGTTAACTAAAGCGTCTACATTTTTGACAGGTTTAAAATAAAAATTTTTTACTTTACTAACATCATTCTGTTAAGTTGTTTAATGTTCTTAGACACAATACTCTGTTTTTATGTTCTTTTTAAAATCGTTCTTTACAGTTGCAAATTATACAAAATGTCACTCAGATTAACAAAAATTAACAATTTTCATAAACGCAACAATATCAGGCGGCTTACATCTAAGTGCGATCTAAGAATGTTAAGTTATAGCTACAGGACTTACAAAACGTGTCCGAAAATTCCTGCAACTCTCCGTGCTAAACTATCACAACTAACTACGGCACGGCAAATGGTTTTGGCGAAGTTGCAAAAGAAATCTATCGATTTTCACGGTTTGGTGGCCGCTACGGTTTCGATACAGGCAGCTCTGCTGAGCGGTCACCCAATTCCGTCCAACGGAATCGATTTAAAATTATGTAAATAGAATAATGCAACTGTCAGAAAAACTTCGACACCGGCACCGGCTCAATCAACTGGATAAATTAATTTTGTTAAAGTGAGACAGTACTGCCATTTGGATTACATCACTGGCTAAAAAACGGCAATAGTGAAAGTTTTACCACAGGATGCAATAGACAATTTGTTAACATGCTATGTTACAGATAGAATTCCCATTTCACTAAACGCTAAAAGAAAAACAGCCCGAGAACCGTATAAAAGCCAGGCCAGCCACCGACAAACCAGTATCAGTTCAATCATCTTGGTATTCACTTCAATATGAATACATACAAGGGGCTTTTTGTGCTCGCCTTAGTGGCTTTAGTTGGTGTTTCCCTCACCCAAGCTCGTGAAATCTCCAGGGATAAACGTGAAGCCGTCGCCGATTTGGAAGCAGCCGCTTCCGGTCACGGACACGAATGGAAGAAGGGCGGTGGCCATGAGCACCACTCCGACCACCATGGCAGCCACGGCGAAAAGGGAGACAAGGGATACAAGGGCCACCACCACCATGAGAAAGGAGAAAAGGGACACCACGACAAGGAAGGTCACCAGAAGCACTACGAAGAGCACGGCGGGCACAAGAAGCACCACCACCACGATGATGGCTACCACGCCGAACACCACAAAGGCGAAAAGGGAGACAAAGGTCACCAATACGGAGAAAAAGGCTCCTACAAGAAGGGACACCACACCCAGGGAGGACATGACGTGCACAAGCTCGACGAATACAAGAAGGAAAAACACTTCTACGATGAAGACCATGACTCCGGCCATCACGAGAAACACGGAGGATACCACCACGAAGATGGATACAAGAAGGGAGGCCACAAGAAGGGAGGACACAAGAAGGGAGGACACCACGATGGTCACTACGGCAAGAAGCACTCTCACGAGAAAGGAGGACACCACCACGAAGACAAAGGACACAAGGAAGCCGGTGGACATGACGACCACTACCACCACGAATCCCACCACGGAAAGAAGGGAGGTCACGAAGGACACAAGCACTGGGGATACAAGAAGGGTGGCCATTAAGATGTTCGAGGATAGTGTGATTGAATTTGTTTCTGTTAATGTTAGGTGTTTCCATCCAATTGTTATTGTTGCATTGTTTCAGTTGAAAAATAAATTTTAAATTTTATTTATAACAAATTCTGTTTGCTTCCTTCTACCCCTCAAAACCAAACAATATATAAATAAAAAATAACCAGTATAAGGAAATATGATCTAACAAAAACAAGCTAATAATTACTATTTCTACTTTGCCATGCTATTTACCAATGATCGATCTAAAATCAATTCCGATTTTCATCATTTCATTTGTTTGCAATATTACAGTCTATTGCCACATATAGCAACTTTACAAACATAAAACAATAATGATTTTGTCAAAAGAATGTCAACTTAACAACAAAAAGTTGCTTACGAAACATTCTTATTTTTAAATCACATTACCAATAGCTAATGTGTTTATGAAAGGTTTATAAAAAAATCTTTTAAATATTTAACAAAGAGTTAATCTGATTAAAATCGAAGAAAATTGAAAAGCAATACACGAGTTAAAGTCGTTAAACAAAAGGCGATGTAAATGCACTCTGACAGGACATGTACTAAAAAATAGTTTATAATCTTATACAAACAAAATAAACTAGTTTTTATATGCAAACTTCTGCAACTGCAAATGTTTGAAACATCCACATACTGAAAGATTCTTAATTTACATATTTCGTATAATTAATTCAGAGGTGTAGTCAAACTTCTCCACCCCAATGTTCTTTTTTATGTACACCTCATGGTATTGCAAGGTTTTTATTTCTCTTTAATTTTTGTCCTAATATTCTTCGTTTTCAGGGAAACAACAGTTATTTTACACACGTCATTTACCCACGTGTAAATAGTTAAAGTATTAGTATTATTACCCTAAATAATTGTGTAAAAATAACCGTCAAACCTAAATTCATTTCAATAATTTTAAACAGCGAATTGAATATCAAATATAAGAGACGATAAACGAAATGCAGTTATGCTCAAACATTTAATTTTACCTTTCTCAACGCGAGCACAAAAATAAATGACACGTGCGTAAAATGGTATTTTACGTTTTCAGTCATTCTGAATTTTATCGAATACGTTTTCCAAACTGTGTATTACTAGGCCAGGAAATATAGAGTTGGACGCGACTTTTTATTTCGGCAAGCTGAATTTATCACTATAGATGCTAAATATTATGTACAATAACATTAGTTTTCACAGTAATAAAAATGGGGGGAAGATTGTGTGATTAATTGTACAATTTTTACGTAAATTCACGTTTTTCGCTTATAACTTTTATCCGTTCATTTCCAGGAGAAAACAGTACAGTACTTTTTTTCTTCTTCAAAAGACCTACAAAACTAGCCCTCGAGCGTCAAAAAATATTAATTAGATCAAAAGTTATAAACGGAAGAAGTTTATTTATGACATTTATAAACTTCGTTATTATTACCAGAACGTTTTGGCATCGCATCCTCTCATTCATTATCACTGTCTAATAACTCACACGAAATCTGGAATCGGTAAGTTGAATAGTTTAGGTTATGGCCTTATAAACAAATTAACTAATTATTAGTCTGGACGATCCCGAGCATCTTCCACAATCGCACTGATTTTTTTATGGTAGATTTCATAATAATACATTGAAATCTATATTTTTTTTTTATAAATTTCAAATTTGCAGCCTGGAAAGTTTTTTTATTTTTTAGCCTTAGTTGCAAAATGAATTATACGACGCACGCGCGTGATATAGTTATTGTTAGAGTCAATGATTGAAACAAATAAAACCAAGTCAATTAAATACAATACGGTTTTTAATCACCGACAATATTAATACAACTCGGAACAAAATATAACATTCAACCGCGCACTACGCAGCTCAAAACCTATCTGTCCCTTAAAACCCCTATCCAGTACTCTATCAACACTTCTCACCCAAACTGTGGCCCCGTTGCCCTGCCATTCATTAGGAACCTTTGGTTACAAATCAGTCTATATTACCAACATGTCAAGTTAAAATAAACAATTTTTAATGCGATTCTAACATTATATATTATTATATATTCGGAAAGCTTATGGAAACAACGGAGTTACAGACTGTCAAATATATTATTTTCAAGCGAATTTCGCTTTTTTAACGGCATGACTATGAATATTATCGTCATTTTCTTCGGACACGCTGTCGTTCGCTTCCCCCACCCTTCTGCCGCGCCACGGCTCGCCGAAAAATCAAGCGACCCACTGACTTTTGACAATATTTCTTATACACCTAAGATACTTCCACAAATAAAATATTTTTATCTGGGAAAGTACTCGGGTTTCCGGATATGACTGATATGAATTTTGACTTGTAAATTATTCAACTTAGCGATTCCAGATTTCGTGTGAATTATTAGACAGTGATAAGGAATGAGAGGATGCGATGCCAAAACGTTCTGGTAATAATAACGCAGTTTATAAATGTTTAATTCAGGTCATAAATAAACTTCTTCTGTTTATAACTTTTGATCTAATCAATATTTTTTGACGCTCGAGGGCTAGTTCTATAGGTCTTTTGAAGATGAAAAAAAGGTACTTTACTGTTTTCTCGTGGAAATGAACGGAAAAAAGCTATAAGCGAAAAACGTGAATTTACGTAAAAATTATACAATTAACCAGCCTGTAAACAATCTTCCCCCATTTTTATTTTATGACTGTGGAAACTAATCTGTTACTGTATATAATATTTAGCATCTAGTGATAAATTCAGCTTGCCGAAGCAAAAAGTCGCGAAATGGTCATTTCCTAGCTCTTTTTCCTGGCCTATACACACAGCTGGCGAATTGCGGAGGAACTCTGCAGACTGTAAAAGATGCGCAGCCTGCTTTGCGTGTTTTAGGATTTCCGCTGAGATTTTTAAAATGTCATGTCAGATGTCCATTGGCGCACATAAAAAAAGGTGATTTAATGGTTAAAAATTAGAAATTTGTTTGTAAAATTAAATGCAAATAATGTGTTTTACATGTGTCTGAAAATATCAACAGAATAAATTATAGTTTACATCTAAGAATTTGGAAACATTGGAAAAACTAAGCAACACTTCATGTATACAGATTGGGATATAATGCCACTGTATTTCCAGAAGTGTTCTTAAGTTTTGTGCCCACCTTCATGTTACACTTTGTATGCGAAAACGACTTTAGAAGTTGTGCAAAATTCAAAAACGTTTTAAAATACCTTCACAAGTTTATGACAGACTATTATAAATTTCTTTATTACTTATAAATCTCCCGCGCAGTTGTATTTACAACTATAATGTTTCTTATTCTGCAACAAGCTTCTGACCGTCTACAAGTCCTCCATATATAAATCAATATTTATATAGCATTGGATTATTGATAATTAATTAATAAATATAAATAATTATAATTTCATGTAGCGATTGTTTGGGTGCGAACATACGTCACGTAAATTTTATATTATTATCCCTGCACTAATAAGGCGAAAGGCATTAAAATTCTTACTTAATCAACTATATATAAATGGCACAGACGCGTGCTACGGGCCTCGTATGCGTAGAGATGACGCATTTTGATTTTTAGAATAAGTGTCACGGCAGTTTAAGTACATAAAAATATGAATAAACAAAAATATGCTCGTTAAAATATTTACCTCCAAGAAGCAGTATTTTACTGGTATTGACGTACTTGTTAATGTCACATATTTCTGGAAGAACGGCATAGTACGTCAAGGAAGTGAAGAATTTTATATATTTTTGTAAAGGAAGAGTGACAAAAACTATAACAGTATGTCTGGTGAGAAACAAATTTAATTTCCAATCAATAAATTACTGTTAAACATAGGGTCATATAGTGTCTTTACTTGTTCTAGAAGATAATACAAAAAAATTAGAATAAAGGTCCAATACAGGTTCCTTGCGGTACTCCAACAATAACTGACAATCTGATACACAGAGAAAACGGCATCCTATTCTCGACAATATACCTAAGAAAATTGATTATTTTTTTAATCGAATCGTTATCGAATTCAGAAATATCCATCCATTGTTTCCGCCCCTCTACAGCCACTATGCTGCCAAATTCCGATGCTGACCTGATATTAGTGAAACTTATGCGGGGACGGAAGTCATTTTCAGATCAGGGCGGATCTGTCGAAATATCCCTCTTCTTGGATGTAAGAGGGGGCAAGCTAATTTTTGCTGAAATACCTTCAGTACAATTCACATAATAAAAGTGTATATCCCTAGATCTGGGCGAAGTCCGGAACATTTTCAAAATTGCAAAAATGTTTAAAATATTTAAAAAATATCTATTTTATCTGAGTTTTTTTCTTATATCTTGGAACCTATGCATTTTGGACAAAGTTTATTATTTATGCATTAAATATACTGTACATTTTACCCTATGCTATTGCATTTTTTCAATGGAAAAATTTGTTTACGTATATATTTCAACACTCTGAATATGAATATATTTAATTATAATTTTCAAGTATCTAGATGCTTTATTTGAGGGTGTGTGCAACATTTTGAAAATTAGAAAAATTTATTTCAAAAAATTATTTTGCGAAAACTATCGAATCGATTTTAATGAAATTTGGTGTGTTGTTTTATTATACTCTAAAGTTTTGTTAACAAAATTAGAATGCCCTCGGAGTAATTAAAATATTGTAAAAAAAATATCCAAAACACTTGATTATTTTGCCTTTTTTTCATCAATTATTGCTATTTTGCAACATCGGTAATAAATTTAAACATTTTTACTTTATAATATATTGTTAGTCCAACCAAATTACACTTGGAGAAAAAAAAATGTTACCTGGACTTTTATAAGTGGAAATGGTAAAAGGGCTTATAATAAACCTAAAAAAATAAATGCGTGACCAGGGGCGGATTTGGGGGGATGAATAGTTATGAAAAATTGTATCATTGGGATTTCTGGCGAAAGTTGACGTCAAACAAAAAAGTATCCAATACAAAAGTTGTAGATCATGCAAAAACCTACAACTTTTGTAGAGGTCAAAATAAGTACCTAATCGATCCCACGGAAAAAAAATATTTATTTTATTTATTCACTATTCGATTTATGTTTATAGCAATACTGTACATAAATAGTTTTGGGTCAAACAATGAGACAGTTTTTTTGTATTTTTTCCGTACAATTGAATGATGTAGTCTGTTTTTGATTTTTTTTAAATTTAAACAAATTATCAACAATTACTGAAAAATTCATTGCTGCAAGTCATTTTTTACTTTTTTGCATTTTTGAGCATGTTTTTGAACTGTTATTACAGATTTTTTTATTTCACCAAAAAGTATATGTCAAAACGAAAATGATTACGGGCAGAACTCTGTACGATGATTTTCTCAAGTAGAATTTTTCTTTGAAAAAAAAAGTGTTTCAGGCCGAAAAAAAATTAATATCAGAATCTTCTTGATTTTTTTTATCTAAAAAAAATTTGAGGTTATTTAAGACAGAAAGGTATACCTTCACCAAGTTTCGTCAAAATTAAATTATTTTTGCGGAAATGAGAAATAAAAAACGAAAAATCAGAAAAAAAACTGTTTTTCGCATATTTCTCGGAAATTTTGAGGTTGTTAAAAAATTACCTCTACAAAAGTTGTAGATTTTTACATGATCTACATCTTTTGTATTGGATACTTTTGTTTGACGTTAACTTTCGCCAGAAATCCCAATGATACAATTTTTCGTAACTTTTCAACCCCCCAAATCAACCCTCCGCCGCCCCTGCTCACGTATTTATTTTTTTTTCGTTTATTATTTGCCATTTCCACTTATAAAAGTGCAGGTAACAATTTTTTTTCCCTCTAAATGAGTTATTTTGATCGGTCTATGTGTAAAATTCAATTCTAAAACTTTTTTCCTCTTCAATATTCTTCCAAAATGCATAGGTTCCAAGATATAAGTAAAATACTCGGATAAAATAGATTTTTTTAAAATTTTAAACATTTTTGCAATTTTGAAAATATTCCGGACCTCGCTCAGATCTAGGGATCTACACTTTTATTATGTGAGTTGTATTGAAGGTAATCCAGACAAGTATATCGAAGAAGTGACGGAATAAAACAAAATCTTGCAGTTTTACGTCTGTTCATCATAAAGAATTCTATTTTTTTCCAAGAATAGAAATTTAAGATTAAAGTTAAATTTATATAAAAAAAAAACAATATGAATCCTGTATATGTTCATTCTTATGCTCAATTTTTTGGAGTATGTGAAAAAAATATTACAATTTTGACACCCATAATATAAATAATGTAAATGATAGTTACAGTTAATATTTATTTTAAGAAATAATGGTGAAATAGAGCTATCAATGGAACTACAATACAGATATTCTGTCAAAATGAATCGGAATAATATCTTATTCTCGTTGGATTTTTCCCAACACACTTACCGTTCGAATTTCCAGCACATAGCAGGTACAACTATTCAAGTGTATAAGAGAATACGGTACGTATATGCAGTTCTTGTAGAAATCATCAATAAACTCTAATAAATTCATCACTGTAGTTACTTGAGGAAATAATTTCCGCAATGGAGATTTAATACAACTAAAAACCAAGTGCAGTTCCAGTCAATTTTATCATGATGTTGCATTATGGATGGCGATTTTTATTGAATATTTAGAGAACTGAGTAATCGTTTACGTCTTTATACAGAATAAAGAGGGATAATAGACCGAGTTCAAGAAAATAATAGCCTTATTAAGGCCGTCGTTATAAATGTTTTACATTTAAATTATTGCGCATTGTTTTCATTGGACGAACCGCAAGCACGTAATGATAATCACGATGTGAGATACCAGGGATATTAGAAAAATTAAGTATCTACATAGCCGTGGTAGAAAGATTGTGCGTCGCTAGTATAAGAATTCGCTCCGTCAGCGTTGGCATTTGATTATCCATCGAAAAACAATTGTGGAGATTCAGAACAAGATATGGCTTTAAGAGATTACCTTGCCTGTACGTTTGCAATACACTTAATCCACTATAAAATAGAGAACCTCAATTTACAGTTTCGAACAAAGAAAATAATCGGCGATTGGTTTGAGTAAATTAGTGTGAGTAAATTTGTTCAGTTGGAATAAATAAATTTTCAAAAATAAATATTGTCATATTATTAGCAATATTTCCAACTACATTAATAAGTAAAAATTGCAACAAGTATTTTTTGTTTCAATTTTTTTATAGAAGAAATATTTAGTTATACAGTGGTAGCCCTATGTGAAATTTTAACTATAAAAAATCGTTTCTACATCTCAGTGGCAATTGAAAAATAATAGTCACTACCCCACTGTACCTCAAACAGTTAATTATAACCTCCCTTGTATCGTTAAAAAATAATATTAGAGAATGTAAATATACTAAAATTCTGCTGTATATCTTAAAGTTTACAGGGCGATTCACTTTTTATGATCAGGACTTTAACCATCGATAGATCTCGTCAAAATAATGTCATTTTGAAGTATACACTTCTTCTTCCAAAGGCTTCCTTTTAGAGATATAAGCTCCTGAAAAAAAAAAAATAGTTTTTATTTATTTTTGACCATGAAAGCCATTTATTTTATTTTAGTATGAAGTGTACTAATGAAAAGCTCTACAAATTATTGTGAAAATAAATCAATCATACGCGTCCGTAATGGGCTCTGATAACTCCTATTTTTAAGATAATTTGTACGCCACTGGATATTTTTCAAAATTAATATATTTTTTCACATTGCAGTTTATTCTAGAGCAAAAAGGTCTCTTACTCTTACTATTTTTAAATGAAATGCTTGGTTTTTGAGAAAAATAGTTTATGAAAAAATAAATAAAAACCAAAAAAAATTTTCAAGAGCTTAATCTCTAGAAGGAAACCTTCGGAAGAAAAAGTGTATACTTCAAAATGATATCAGTTTGACGAGATCTATCGATGGTTAAAGTCCTAATCATAAGAAGTGATCACCCTGCATATTAATATAAAGAATCCATCTGACTATGATAAACTGAACTAAGATGTCATACACTAAATATTTAAGGGTAATTCTTGATTCAAATTCCTTTTTGACATAGAGACATTAGTTATTAATACCCGTAAAATGTTAGGGTATCTTAAGAGAAAATGTATACCAAATAAATTTATAAAACATTTATCTTTTAATAATAAATTACTTTATGGAAAAAGATTATTGTCGAGTCTGCCAACATTTTAAGCTGATTTCTTTGGAGAATCATAGAATATTTATATGTATTTGTATTATATTTTATATTACTTTACTGCTACTGTGTTGATGCATTTATTTTAATTAGATGTAATGCGAATGCTCTTGTGGGTCATTTAACCTGTTGCACTCCATACGTATGAATAAACAATATTATAAGCAATTATGGCTGGCACACCCTGTATAAATATTTCTTCACAATTATTCACGCTCTTTCAAAACGTTATTACCTAATGCAAAATTAAATATCAAAGAAATTGCGCTAAAGACTTGATTTATTCTTCTGCAAGAATCTATGGTAAAAATTGAATTGTTTGTCGATAGTTCGAAAGATGATGTGAAGAAAGAACTCTCCTAAATCGGTGCCCCAAGGAAATACCCGTTTAGCACAATACATGATATGCCACTGTACGCAGGTGCCGAAAGCTCTAGACTTCAAAGAGATGCATCCAAAGAAAAAATTGATTACAGTTGTTTTAATTGTTTTTAACTCTTCGATGTTGGAAAATTGTGAACTTCGTTTCACTACCTTTTTGTGTGCTAATTCAGTACAGTGTCGTGAGTCATTAGGAATAGGTACACATTTCATGCATATTCAAATAAAATTTTGATTTGCAAACGATACACTGGATGTAATATATTCCTAAAATTAACCTAATCGGAAAAACAATGAACAATGTCAATTGTACAACGTCATTTAAAATTTATGTGGCATTTAATCATCAATTCGACAACTTCGAGAATATTGAATAATTTGGTCGATTATTTATTTATTTATGTTAATAATTCCCAACAGAGGCATATTGAACGAATTTTCCAAACATTACGTGACACTAAATCGAGTACGATAAACTTGAAAATGGCCTCAGGTTGCCAGTATCTCCTTTATTTTTCAAGATATAACTTTCAGGGGCCAAATAAAAACCTATCAAATGGAGTCAGTGGTTTTTGATACCAGAAATTTAGGTATGCAAAAGATTTCTCACCTCGCAGACAAGAATCTTAACTGTTGATGTTTATTAAAATCAAAATTGAAATGATTAAAGACCACGTCTGTTTTCAAAGAAACAAAAAAGTGTATTGTTTGAATACGATTAACTAACTAATCAAATCAGGTACGTATGTTCTACTCTGTCGATTTCGTTTACGTCTAGAACCTATTTCATAGGTAGTACCGCAGAGGGCGCCACTTATCGCGTTAAGTAAAGATAGTGGCTTCCTAGGAGGCTGAAAATAATGCATTTACAGTAGGTGGCGCCACGCCGCGCAAGGACGACGCACTAATATCGAGTTTGTTTACGGCAACTTTTACTTATAACGGGTTTTATAGTTGGCTGCAGGCTTTAAAAAATTATAGTACACATTACGGGTCGTTATTTATTATAATAAATGCCAATTGGTAAATGTAAATACACAGAGACGTAGTTAGAAATATAAATGATGTTTTAACATGTCCAAGAGGGTACACTACTGGTTAGATATATTTATTTAATGGATTTTCTTTAGGAACGAATTCTAAAAATCCTTGAAAATATAATTTTCCATATAGCTTCAGGTAGAGTTTATTAACTCTATAAGTATTTGAAACATTTTTTACAGGGTGTAACAAATAAATAGATCAAGCCGTTAACTTTTATATTTTTACTTGTCTTATGTCATTATTGCTTTTGGCATAAGTGTCGCAAGTGACCTAAAAATGGAAAACTTTGTAAGAAAATGTGAAAAACATCTTTATTTATCTACCAATTTCTCATTAATGCCAATTAGAAATATGACATTATTATATTCGAAAAGCTCATAAAAAAACATTGGCATCAGTCCTACTAAGGACTAAAGAAAATTGGGCTTTGGAAAAGCTGCGGAAAAAGAAAATTAAATTTCCACATAGGTGTCCCGGCTGGTTTTTTTCCATAATCTTACTTGTCTCTAATGTATCTTTCAGTACCATAAAAGGCATAAACGAGAAAGACGTCGTTGAACTTCTACGAGTATCTCCCGGTCTATTATATTTTGACAACTAATCTATTCCTGCTGTTTCTGTATTTAAAGTGAAATCACCCTGTGTACGTTGAACCCCAATGGGGTTGTTGTAGTCATTGGTCCCCTGGCGACTGTTTTCTATGCACGCCTATAATTCAAAAATATTTTTTGTCCCTTCAAACGTTTGTCTCTTTAATTTCTTTCTCTTGTAAAATTTTGGTGTATGTTTATGAGATATTGCATCTTCTTTAAATATCAGTTACTTTTTGTTTACGCTATGCATATGATGCATTCTTAAAAAATTGTGTATTTTGAAATATCGGGTTTGATGGCTAAAGTTTTAGTGTCATGTTTTCTGAATTTAGTTAATGTAACTTAACTGTATTCCAATGTTAAAACTAAAAAATAAAAAATCAGTATTAAAGATTATTAAATTTTCAATATGCGTACGATATACCACCTCCTCTACCGGAGTTGTGTTAAAGAGAGACAACCGAAATATGCTAGAATAGTTGTGGCTTTAACCTATTAAAATTAATATTTAGTTCACAGACAATTTTTTTTAATCTAAATTACACAAAAAAGTACTGGCATAGGATAAAACTGTTCAAAATTTCGATAGAAAAAACAGCCGAGTTACTAATAAAAATATGTTCTTAATTTTAACTTAACACATCTTGAAAAAAGGTGCCTAAATGAAATATGGACTAAGGAAAGTTCTATTACACTGGTTGACAGGGTTTCAGTAACAAAACAAAATAGCTATTTTTGTAATTACTTTAGAAGTTCTATGTATCTTTTTATCAAAAGATCACAGTGTCTAGATGTATTTTATTGCATTATTATTAAACCGTTTTGAAAGATTTCAATACCTTCCAATGGAATTTCTATGCACTTTGATATATTCTATAACTGTTCTGATGCTTTCGAGGGACCCTGAAACTGATTCGAGAAATTATAATTTTGTAACTATTTATTTCATTCATCTGTCCTGAAATTACTGTCAGGTTCGTAACCAGACCTCTGAATGCGACTATGGAAGAAACTTCATATAAATTAACATTCTTTTTTAAATATTCTACGTTTTTGAAGTATGTATCCTGAATTTGTTTATTTCTTCAATAAATATGATGCAAAACTCACATTATCCATTTTTTTTTTAATTTTTCAGGAAGAAGAAATAACTAATTTATCACTTTTCAAGTGACTTAAGGCTCTAATTTTTTTTGTATTTGTACGTATTAGAGCTTTAAATTGGGTTCTTAATTGGTGAAATGACAGCACAACAATATTTGACTCCAAGAAAGTGAATTAAACTTTGGATAATGTGAGTTTTGATACAACTTTTTGGATAATGGTAGTTTTGCTCCAAATTATTCTACATAATAGAAAAACCCGAGAAAATAAGAGAAGCAAAAGTCACATTCTCGTTAGGCAGTCGGCTTTATTCGTTTATCGCTTTAAGCTTTTTCATTGGTGGATATGGATAATGTGAGTTTTAGCAACTTCTGATCGTAGGAGAATGTGACTTTTGAAACAATTCACAGATTTCACAATTTAAAAATAAATATGAAAATGTGAGTTTGTACCACTTCTAAACTTTAAAATGGTGTAGTTCAACGCGATGAACAAGATAGCGTCACTAACTCTATTTCGAAAAATTATGGATAATGTGAGTTTTGCATCTATACCCTCATAAATATGTTGGGTGTAGTTTATTTATAATTGCTATACCTCCATAATAAATGCTTTAATTTGTTGAGAAGTGTTATTTTCGCCCTAAAAATTTGTAGTTAAAAACTTGTACCACAACAACTTCTTAATCTACAATACAATTATACCGTGTGATCACAAAAACCGTTCAAATACCTTTTTTCTCTTCTGCTCGGTCGCCTCCTGTTGCCACAAGTCGCCGATGCCCAAAAGGCAGTCGTCGCACCTGCACACGTCGCTCCTGGTGGCGGAACTCACGGATCCGAAGGAACTTCCGGAATCGGCACTATCAGTCCTCACTAACTTCCGCCCGGGGTGGCCCAGGGTCACCTGTTCCATTTTGGCCACCAGAAGGCTCTCCATGAGCGACTTGGGGCGCTGCGGGGACGTGGGGGACTGCGGCGGAAGCGACATACTACCCCCGGGGGGCGGCGTCGCCGACCGACAGTGCGGCGATGCCATTTCTACAACCGTACTTTTTCACTTTAAAAAAATTAGAAATCGAAAGAGGTCACTTCACCATGTTTGAGATAATACCGAATAGAAGAAAATTACTCGTAGTTTAGAACCTATAATTTATTTTAAACTCATTTAAACGTTTAACATAGAAAAATTAACAAGAATGTAAAAAATATATTAAGAAAAAAGTCATTGTTAAAACCTGCCTGTGCTTGAAAGAATTAAGATGTAGTTTTAACTGGACCAGCATATAGGGGACGTTTACAAAGCAATGATTTGAAATATAATAAAGTTATATCTTTTCAGCAATTAAGTTAAAATTTTGTTGTTTCCCATACTTGTTTGCTATCTTATTTTGAGAATTATAGAAAAATAATAAAATTGTCAAAAAACTGCTATATTTTCGATTACAGAACCGAGAAAAGGCGCCTTCTTTCAGAAAACACTAATATTAACTTTTCACCAATCTTTCGACTGACCTCAAATGAAACGATTCAGATTGTGCAGCGGACACCTGGTACCCGTGCATATTAAATAACTCATTTTTCGACATTAATGCCACTTTATTTTGCATATTTCGTAACTAGTTAACATAACCAGTAGAGGTACGCTTGCCGACTTTTGTTTATTTACGCTGCGTGTCGAAAGTCAGCTTTTCCAAAGCGCTCGCGAACGAACTCATTTCGCAAAATTCATCCATCAAATGGTCCGCTAATGAGCAGGCCAATTTAGGCGCATTACGATTTGATGGACTTTAATTACCGTCTATTTATTAAAGCAGATATCAGTGGACGGGGTGACGTAGATTGGCGCGTTTTTGTTTGATTGATTAGAGAAATTTCTCTCTTTTCAGGCAGGCCTCAAGTCAGCTACTTGTGTTGGGAATATTTCTCATGCGTCAAAATTTTAAATAAAGTCATAGAAGGTCAAGCCGATACAATTTTTAAACTTGACGACTTAATCTTTTTGCGGAATAGTCACACATACACTTTTGGATGACTGGTTCGAAGTATATTTTTGTTGATGGAGACACATAAGAACTCAAACTTATTGAGACAGGAAAATTCAGAGATAAAGACTCCAACCATGTAGAACAGGTCTAATTATAAGATTGGAAACGCGTCGAACCTAAAAAGTGCAGTAAAAAATGTATCAAACACATATGGAAACCTTAGAGAATATAGAATATAAAATTAAATGTCTGGTAGAACAACTCAAAGAACGTAACCAATATTAAAGTAAAAGTAAGTAAGACCGAAAAATTCGATAATGAAGACTAACCATGCACAGCAAAGCATTGTGCAAAAGCTAACAAAATGCCATCAAACAACTTATCAAATAGATACCTAGCAGAACAGGATGGATATCTTGGAAAAACTAATATACCTATACAGGGTGTCCGGTAAGTACCTCCTAATCTCTCGGGAGTGTATAGGGGAGGCTAAAATAAAACTAATCTTTCCTATAATTTTTTTCCTAATGTGTCCCCTAACGGAGTTATGGGGGGTCAAAGGGGTACCTAGAAATTAACGTTTAGGGTTATAACTTTGAAACCACCCTGTATATTTTAATAAAATTTTCGTACGTTGTATTACACATGGAGCTCTACGATTTGATGCTAAAATCAACTTTTTGCTATTATCAGGTGTCCAGAAACGGACTGGCCCTATCACAATTTTTCTCAAAATTTTGACAGAAGTAATTTTATCAAACTGAAAATATTATTATTAGATACTCTGAAGGTTTTTCTTTAAAAATGGTACTCTTTATTTATTTCGAAAAAATGAACGGTTTGCGAGATAAATCGGTTTTGAAAAAAATTGGTAACAAATACAACAACAATTAAAATTTATTTTTTTACAATAAAATCATTCCCGCTAGTGCCAGCCTACAGATTCACCATAAACATTTACTGGTGGTGAATTAAGGGAATGAATAATGCCGTTTCTTGTAAAATCAACATCTATGACCAAAATACATCTACAAATTATTATTGCTCTTGTCTCCATGGAGTTCTTTTCTATTGTTTTCGTTGTTAGACCCTGTTGATTTTAAAGTACTTGTCAAAGGCGCGTGACAGAATAAAAATTCAATTTTATTGTGGTATTCGTTTTAAGCCGTTAGAAATAACATTTAAAAATGGAAGAATATTCCTGTGCAGAATATGCTGATATGCACCTAATTTATGGGGAAGCATTATGCAACTCCGTGGAGGCAAGAAGACTTTATGAGGAAAGGTTTCCGGGTCGACATTTGCCGAGTCCAAAAACTTTTGAAAGAGTTGATCGTAGTTTAAGAGAAACAGGTAAAAAAAAATAGTGAAAAACGTTAGTGAAACTAATTTCTTCCGAATCCTTTATTTAGGAAGCTTTTTGCCACGCCGTGGTGGAGCAGGAGCCCCGAGGAGAGTACGAGACCCTCATGTAGAGGAACAAATATTGGAAGACGTTGCTAATAATCCTTCAAATAGCATAAGGAAGCTTGCGGCGCAAAACAATGTTACAAAATGGGCTGTACATGAAACTCTGAAAGAACAATTGCTTTACCCGTACCACATCCAAAAAGTACATGCTATGTCTCCAGATGATTATCCAAAAAGACTTCAATACGCCAATTGGTTTTTACAGCATCATATTCGGAATCATAATTTTGGTACATCTATTTTGTTCACCGATGAAGCAGGTTTTACAAGAGACGGCATAATTAATTCGCATAATCTACATGTCTGGGATGAAGAAAACCCTCACGCTTTAGTTCAAACTCGCTACCAACAAAGGTTTATGGTGAATGTGTGGGCTGGCATTATCGGGAATCATTTGATTGGTCCATTTATTCTGGAGCAAAGACTTAATGGTGCTCTTTATTTGCAATTTTTAGAGGAAAATCTAAATATTTTGTTAGAAGAAGTGCCCCTTCAAATAAGAACTGAAATGTGGTACATGCATGACGGTGCACCACCCCACTTTGATCGTTTAGTACGTCAACATCTGACGAATGTTTTTGGTGATCGATGGATAGGTCGAGGCGGACCTGTATTATGGCCACCTAGGTCGCCCGACCTAAACCCATTAGACTTTTTTCTGTGGGGTCATTTAAAAAATAACGTTTATTCAACACCCGTAAATAGTAGAGAGGAACTTCTGCTGAGGCTAACACAGAACTGTGACCATCTCCGCAATAATCACGGAATATTATTTCAAGTGCACCGGGAAAACATTCGTAGGATTAGAAAGTGCATTGAAGTACGGGGTGCTCATTTTGAACATCTACCGAAGTAACATTTAGGTACCTTTGTTCATTGTTGAATGTTCTTTGTTGCATGTCTTGTAAGTAAGTTATTTTTCAAATGTTATTTTTAATTGGTCACTACTTGCTCATAAAGTATAGCCAACCCGTTCAAAGATTTCTGGACTTGATAAAGTTAAAGAAATTAAATGCATGAAATAATATGTAAAAAAAATAAATTTTAATTGTTGTTGTATTTGTTACCAATTTTTTTCAAAACCGATTTATCTCGCAAACCGTTCATTTTTTCGAAATAAATAAAGAGTACCATTTTTAAAGAAAAACCTTCAGAGTATCTAATAATAATATTTTCAGTTTGATAAAATTACTTCTGTCAAAATTTTGAGAAAAATTGTGATAGGGCCAGTCCGTTTCTGGACACCTGATAATAGCAAAAAGTTGATTTTAGCATCAAATCGTAGAGCTCCATGTGTAATACAACGTACGAAAATTTTATTAAAATATACAGGGTGGTTTCAAAGTTATAACCCTAAACGTTAATTTCTAGGTACCCCTTTGACCCCCCATAACTCCGTTAGGGGGCACATTAGGAAAAAAAATTATAGGAAGGACTAGTTTTATTTTGACCTCCCCTATACACTCCCGAGAGATTAGGAGATACTTTCCGGACACCCTGTATACAGGCTTACATAAAAATAACAAGGTCTTAGCAAAGGGGAAAAGATGTCTAGAATCTATTTTTTTTCTCTTGGTAAGTATAGCCAAATGATATTATTTTTAACACTAAATCAACAGTCAAAAGAAATGAAAAAGTGTGTTACACACACTGAGCGTTTATGGACACATTTGTATTGGGATATGGTCATGGAATGAAATAACTTCTAATGACTACACATTACTAATACCAAATTGACAGTAAGCTCTTATTCCACTGCTTGCTCTTTAAATCTTAATCCGTCTAATAGTACTAATAACACCGAATTAGAGGCAATAAATGCGAAACCGATATTAATCAGCCGTCAGTCCTGACGACACGAGGTAGGCGGTTGGACTTAAACGCCGAAATTTATGCGAATAAATTTGTAAAATTTCCAGCCCGAACCGCTTTTCCTCCCCGGCGGCATTCGTGCGGTAAATTATTACGTGCGATTTTATCTTCGGCCCATGGGCGGCTCTCCAGTAACGGACGAAGACTGTGGGATCGATCCTCGCGTTTTTTAATCTCGGACTAAATCATTATCGACGTTCTGCAATAAGCTATTTATTAGAGGTAATCCTCGGTGTTCGTATCATTAAAAGTCCACAGTTAATCCTTTAATCCGTTAATACACATTAACACCAACTATTAGTTGGATAGAAAAAATTAAAAATGATACACTCCTTTTGTCAGTGTGGCTGATTAAGCCACCCAATTTTTCTGTTTTTTGGAACCAGGATCGACTTTTTAATAGCCTTCTAGATGTACTTTTTGGACCATTTATGTAAATGGTTCAGTTAGTAGTCCATGACCTACAGCGACTAGTTTCAAAGGGATTTTTCGGAAAATCACTTTTCTTGGTTATTGCTATTCTGTGTATTTTGAACTTGTGGAGATCAAGCCTATGAGAATAGTTATTTATGTGCCAAGTGGCACTTTACAGGGGCAGCAATCCAGCATGCAGGATTCAGGCAACGCTTGAAGGCGGGGCCCTGAAAAGCATGACTGCCTTGTAAACTGACTTTCTGAGTGTCGCACGTACAGTAATTTTTGTACTGCCGATACTAATTTGACAATAATAGTACAAAATATTAGTCACAAGTTTATATTAGAAATATAACTTATTTGTTAGTAATATTTGAAAGTGCAGTTCTGCAAAGTACAATATTAAATGTTGATATTCCGGTTAATTTAGGAATTATACTTTTATCAATAATATCGGGTTCGTTTCTGGTACTTCAGGTTGGTTCTATTTATTTTCTACATTAAGAATTTTATTTGCTATGTTTACTTTATTCTGAACAGAATTTTTCTGTCACGATAGAAGACTTTCTTTCATCACGAGGTTTCAAACTTGAAGTGAAGTTTTTCAGTTAAATAAGCTAATAGAACATTTCCATTTACTCTCTACCATTACTTTTTTCTTTTCGCACCATTCGTCGAAAAGCATAATATGCTTTTTCATACCTATTTCTGGATATCATTGGTAATAATGCATCACTCTCAGCAGTAGTCGCTTCCTTAATACCGAATGGAATGTTTTCTTCGTCACCTACATTGTTATTCATCTTTAAACGACTTAAGAGTCTTGTAAAAATATGTATCACAACGTCAAAATCTTCTACTGTCAGACAACAGTGATAGATACTATTTTCAATGCTAAAAAGTTCGGCAAAGTTACTTTACTGATTTCTTCTGTCACTTTACCGACCTCTCCGCTAGATTAGATTAGCAGCAACGCACTTTGCGAGCTAAAAAGTGATCGGAAAGAGACATTTTCTAGAGCGGCAGCACAAAAACGCTTTTAAGAGTAGTAGATCCAACTAAAATAACCAAGAGTTACTAAATTATCGAATAATTCTAAAATGTTTAGAAATATTTGGATAGCGGTAATTCAGAATCTATTGTCCCCCATAATCATAATTTCAGCAGCTCTAGTCACGCTTATTAAGCAATTAGTTTAACGATGGGGTTTAATTGAAACTCTAATGGATCTGACAATTACGATTCCATCAAACAGATACGAAGCACTAAATTGGTGATGTGTTGTAAGACCGTTTTTGTTTTAATTTCATCGGACGGCAGGGTTAAAAAAAAATCAATTTGAGTTCGTGTCAAACATGAATGGAATGATTAAGAATGTCAATAAATCTTTAGAATTAATTTTGGAAGAAAGACAAGGTAATTACAGATAGAGATAGACATGATAAAGGGGCGTTCCTTTATCATTTCTATCTCTGTGTTTCATTTAAAATGTATACGCCCGGAATTGGTTTAAAAAATTGATTTCAGGGAATTAATTTAATGTTTTTGTCTAGAAATTGGAATTTTATGGAGAAAATAAGTTTTTCTTTAACCTTTAATCATGTGCTTACAGATTTTAATATCTTTGAAGGCTGTTTTAATGTTTTCTTTAAAAAAAATCTATGAATTGAATGAATTATGTATTTTGAGAAGGGTAAATTTCTACTTTATTATGAAGCTAACTGAAACAAATTAATTATTAAGCTAATTTATTTAAATTTGTTTATAATAAAGTAAAAATAGGACAGTTAATAAAATATTATTTTTTTACCCATAGTCCAATAGTCAACGAATAGAGGTCAAAGGACAATACACGAAAGGCAAAGGTTAATGACCGAATGTCAAGGGGCAAACATTAAATATTTTTCGAAAGATTTTAAGGAAATTCATTTTATTTCTTAGTATTTCGATATATACTTTTAAGTTTTTGATGTATTTTAATATTTAGGTTTTTGAGATGTTTCAACGAATTTGAAAGTTGTCGATGTATTTCGAAAAAGAGGCGTTTCCATATATTCTGAATTATTTCGATGCCCATCTTAAATAAAAAACCGTATAAAAATTTATATTGGGGATGCCAATGGGTGAGAAAATTTCCGGTAAAATTATTCCGAAATAGTTGAAGTAAAAAAGGTGTTTGTTTCGAAATCTTCAACGCTCCTCCTGAAGCTATAAACCTGTTAAATGAATTATTATCCTTGGGACCTAATACAATCGCATATGCCGAGTGCTCTTAACTGGAACGCGGCCAATAAATCACTCTGGCGGCGAACATTTTCCAACACGCGCATAAACTTGCATTTACATCGACAAATGGCGTTCTAATTGTATGTTAATGCATGCCGCCGTCGGCAAAAAATGCGTCGCAACGATTTATCTGCGGAAACGGCGACTATCACCCGGGGGATCGGAGCAACCACCTGGTGAGAGCAACAGACAGGTCCCCCTCGGGACTAACAGCGGTGGGAATCCTCTGGAGAGGTTCATCTCGAGAATGTACCCGGCGATCTACCATAAGTGTAACCCCATATTTTCCCGATTATTCTCTTAAAAATGAAAACCGTGTAATAAAAATCGCATGAAATGTTTTAAATTGTTTAATATCTTTGTTTAAAAAACAACTGAATGTCGTTATAGAGCAAAATAATGCACATGCGTTTTTTTTTAACAGTATATTGTAACATATTTTGAGATTTTATTAGTATATGTATATTTAACAAATTTTTTTCTGCGTATTGTTTCGGCCTTTGACCAAATATTTAACCTATAATTTTCAGATTACTTGAAAACTGAGCACTTGATTGGTTAAATTAAAAATTTATGACGAGTTTTCAAATTCAGGTAATCAGCCGTTATGATTTGCGTTTATAGTATGGAGTGAGATATATCTCCTTAGTTGCATTGTTATTAGATAATATTATATTTAGAAACGTATTAGGCCTCTGTCTCGGATGCTCAGTTGTTTTCGCAGCTGAGACATTAGAAAGGCTAAATTCTGACATTTCTATCCTGGTACATCTTTTCTTCTACTGTAAAATAACGATAGAGGAAGCAGGCTTATGGTGGACCACCCTGTACGTGAATTACATGCTCGTTTAGGTTGTAAGAGCCTCTTGGCGATGTTTAAGTTATCTGATGTTAAGTACATAAAACCTGGTGGAAACAATAAATTAAATACAAGGCCTCCTTAGCTCTCTCATGGATGAAATACTAGGTAGCTAGATTAATTAAATTTCTTTGAAAAATTTAACGGGAAAATATTCTGGCTGATGTGATGTCACTTTATTTTTATTTAGATATATCCAGTGTCACGACATTAGAATGTAATATTTTACAAGCGAATTCTAAAGTTTATATGAGTATATAAAGAATTGGATATTTTTATTTGGTTTGGAATATAATGATCAATAATTAATTTTTAGTGGGAGGCATCCTAAACCAAGGCGATTGTGGCTACATTTTACTCTGGCTTTTTTCTACGTAGACTTCTGTACTGTGTCATCCAAACATTTTAAAAAATTTACTGTAAAAAACGTACTCATATACCATATATCACAGAAATACCTGTTGTAAATTGTAAATAATTTAATTTTGTGGTAAGGATATGGTCGGTGTGTCCACAAATTCCATATCCAGTAACATTCTCCGTTTGGTAGCATTGGTAAAATAGTTCGATCAAATATCTAGGAGATATTGCGTGAGGATTTAATTTAATTAAACTTGGTCATTCGCGTTTCCTTTTATTTCTACTGGTCCTGAAAAGAATAAACTGACATAAGGTCACGTGCTGAACAAAACCTTGATGAAATCAATAACTCTCTTAAACTTTTTGGACATGCAGTAGATTATGTTTAATAATTCATCGCACAGAAGTTTGTGATATGCCGGTTTGTCGAGATATACGTCTAGTACTAATGGTGGTTTGTTGTCAAAATATTTTACTATTTTTGAAAAGGGATTACACTGAAATGTATTCGAGAATTTTTTAACATTGGAAAACCATTTCCCCATATGGAACCACAGATTGGGAGGTGTCCGATATTCCTCCGCATTTCTACAACTTTTTTCAGATGTCTATTACAAACACCATGTCAACTTACTCGTTAAACGAAAACTTTCCATCATTTTCGAAATTTTTACTCTTGTACAGACTAAAACGACATTATATAATTACTTGTTACATTTGATAGATAGAATGAAGAAAATTTTTGGTTATTTTCTATTTTATTATTTTTATTTATTAAAATTTAAGAGTTAAAATGGGGTAAAATGAAATTCCGCATGGCACAAAGAACTTTTTTTTAAGGACAACCTGGAAAGAAAATAAATGTGGAAAAATTTACACCCCCAAACACTCCCAATCAACCCGTTGCAGCGCTATATATATTTAATATTTTTTATGAAGTTTCAACTACCACTGGGGGTTTACATTCCTTCAGGGGTGTAAGTTGTTAAATAGTTGTATTAACTACTCTTAGTTTGAGTCATTTTATATGGCCCACCCAAGCCTATGACTAAAATTTAGAAATTATTATTGTTCGATATAAAAATAATAAGTAGTGAGTTCTAAACATCGTTTTATTTTCGGAAAACAGACAGTATATTTGTATATCAATTTTTTAAGGGCGATGCTTCCTACAACACGACCATCCGCGTGTACCACTTTTTATCGAAATTGCAGCACTCGTAAGAGAAACACTAAGAATCGTTTCCGCAGATGCCGTTCTCGTTTGGAGCACCCCGCCCTGGATAACCCAGAGCAACAGCCGCCGCGAACAATTTGCATATATATACCATTCAATTAGTTTAATTGGCAATAAACCGTTGATTGAATCGTATAAAATGTTACACTAACATCCATCAACGGCATGCCCGGTTCTTATCTCCTCGATCGCTTTTCTCACGATATTCTAAATCAATGGAACTGATTTACTTCGATAATCGGTACCTGTCCTATCGATCTAATCTAGCAGTCAGTCGAAAAGGTAAATACATAATATAAATTGTATGTATTGGAATTCCAGTTACACTTCTGTTGATATTCGATGAAATGAAAATCCATTTCGGAATTATATGGGCTTTGGATTGATTTCATTCGCCGATTGGAAATTATTTATATTCCAACTGTATTTTGTACAAGCCCCAGTTAGTTTTTATTGCAAATCCACCAAGAACCTAAGTGAAGCTTAGCAACAATCCAACTGGAATTCAGAAATAAACCAATCGGCATTCAACAAGAATCCAGTTGGAAATTATATTAGAGCTGCATAATTTTACCAATTAGAAATTAAACATATATCAATAATATTCCTTATTAGCTCCAGTTGGATTTTTATTCTATTTTGTAATCAAATTAAGCATAATAATTCAATTGGAATTAATTGAGCGTGAATCCAACCAGTTGGATTTATAGTACAATTAGGTATATTCTAATTGCATTATATACAGGGTGATTCATTAACAATGGGAAAATAAAAAGCTGAAGATACTACACGTGAAATGGTGACCATTGGCGCAAACATGCCTTATCCGAAAGTTGATAGTTTCGGAAATACAGGGTGTTGAAAGTTAAAATTTTAGGAACTTGAAAATTTGTGGAACTATATTTTTTTAGGCGACGAATAAGATGCGTGCTGTAATTTCAGCATTGCTCATAGAGGGCGCCACTTACGACCAATTTTATCGAAAATTTAGTTAATAACTTTTTACCCTGTATGTTTAACATGAAATTTGATTCAATATCTGAAAGAGCAATCATTTTTCCAACATTTATGTATTCTTGTTTCATTTCCGTATCTCGATCCGTTTTCGAGAAAAATCGATTTAACGAACACTATGTTTTGATAATACGAGAAATTAAATAATAGCACGAAGAAACACTTGGTTTGTTTCGCTTTTAATTTCTCATATTATCAAAACATAGTGTTCGTTAAATCGATTTTTCTCGAAAACGGATCGAGATACTGAAATTAAACAAGAGTATATAATTAATGGGAAAATGATAGCTCTTTCAGGTTTTGAATCAAGTTTCATGTTAAATATACAAGGTAAAAAGTTATTAACTAAATTTTCGGTAAAATTCGTCATAAGTGGCCCCCTCTATGAGCAACGCTGAAATTGCAACACGCATCTTATTCGTCGCCTAAAAAATAGAGTTTCACAAATTTT
This sequence comes from Anoplophora glabripennis, assembly GCF_000390285.2. Lineage (NCBI taxonomy): Eukaryota > Metazoa > Arthropoda > Insecta > Coleoptera > Cerambycidae > Anoplophora > Anoplophora glabripennis. The sequence continues at coordinate 472,986 of NW_019416268.1, read as the reverse complement.
CAAGTTCCTAACCTACATACCTATTTTCAGAATAATCGCAAAAAAACGATTTAAAATTTTAACTTTCAACACCCTGTATTTCCGAAACTATCAACTTTAGGATAAGGCATGTTTGCTCCAATGGTCACCATTTCACGTGTAGTATCTTCAGCTTTCGACTTTCAAATTGTTAATGAATCACCCCCTAGTTAAATTTTTATTTCTAGTCGGAATCCAACTGACAAAACAATCCAATTGGAGTACAGCAAGAATCCAATCCAAAACTATATTGAATTTTGATTACTTCATCCACCACTTGTAAATTAAACATATTCCAACGGCGTTCTTTACGAGCTATAGTTAGATCTCTAGCTCGAAATTCAAGCATGAAAGCAAGAATACTCCTGTAGAATTGAGCAAGAATCCAAATGGAATTATCATAGAATTTGAAATGATACATATTTTACTCGTATTCTTTATGAACCCTAGTCAGTCTTATATTCCAAACAGAAAACCATCTATCAAAAAGAATTCAATGTTAATGCAGCAATCATTCAATAGGAAATTATATTGAAATTGGATTCAGTCATCATAAAATTGGAACTCTAGTATACTAAAATTATATATCGATACGAGATCTATTTGGATTTGTATTCTAATTGAAATTCCAACTAGCAAAAAGAATTATACCTGTATCATACGATTGAGAACTATGAATATCCTAATATAATTGTATTCTTTATCTCAGTTAAATGTTGAGTTTATTTAAATATTCAACAAGAATACACTTAGAGCTCAGCAATAATCCAAATATAAACTGTATGGATTCTTCCATAATATAATTGAAAATTATGTATATTATAATTATGACATTATTTGTGAGACCCAGTTAGACTTTTATTCCAATTATAAATTCCAGTTAAATTATTATTTCCATTAGAAATCCAATTAAGCACGATTATCCAATGGAAGTGGATAAGAATCCAACTGGAAATTGTATAAGAAATGGATTATTTCATCATTAGGAAATTATGCTTATTTTAACGGCATGAGTCTCAGCTATATCCAGTACAAATCAACTGGCAAAAAATCCAATTGGAATGCAACAAGAATCCAATTTTTATTAGGTATATTTTATAACTCTAAATAGGAAAAGGAATTCAATTCGAATTTGATAAGGATTCAATTGGATTATCTGATCATAGAAATACATTACATATATTCTAATATAATTGCATTTTTATCTGAGTTAGATTTTTATTCAAAATAAATTTTAACTTGGAATTCAGCAAGAATCTAATTGTAAATTAATTGGAAGTGAAATTTAAAAACATGCAATTGGAATATATACAATATCGTTGAAAATTAACACAGAAATTATTTGAATTCTTCCTCTGCACTGTCAATTTTTGTATTGGAGTGGAATACGGTAAAAATTCAATTGAAACTGAAAATGAATCATTGGAATAATATCATTTAATTTACAATTAGACAATCACTTTCTATTTGTACCTCTAATCTCTATGCCTTTCCATTGATGTTTGTCCACCATACCACAAAATCGCTTCTTCGAGGCGGCAAAAGAAGACTTATGCAAATCAGACAATTCTTCTAAACCAAATGAAACGCTTATCAATTAATATCAATAAATCAGGCGTATTATAAATATTTATTGGCTACTTTGCATATGTATAGCTATGCAGCGCTATTTGTATCCGATAAGATCGCATTAATTACATATTTGGTTACTCTATTTCGCCTGTGATGTAATATCAGCACTACAAAGGTACTAAGAACCCGGCGAAGTGAAAGTATAATAAACGCAATAAAAAAATATGAGTTATAATTCATTTAAGTCTAATTTAATAATTCCCCTTCTCTATCCGGAGAGCTATCTGACAGAAACTGTTATTATCCGTGTAACACGATGACAGGTACTTGAGCCCGTTGGCTAGGTTTCTTTATTCCGGTGCAGGCGATAGAGATCGGATTTTTTATGGCCACTGATTAGCTTATACGTCACAAAAAAAAACATTAATCGCTTTTTTATTAGTGACAGTTATGCCGTGTAGGGAGACATGAAAAGAAATTGACATATATGTTGTGCTAATTGGCTTCAAGCCACAGTGTTCGGAGCTTCTTACTTCTGTCTACAGAACTAGTTTTCTACAGTGTGTAACAGTTGCAAAATGTAAGGAGCGATGGGAACCCAAACGCTTCAACGAATTCTAAATACCTCAAAAACATCAAAACACTTCGAGTACCTCAAAAATTCAAAATATTTCGTAATACATCTATAAATTTAAAATACCTGCCTCAAAAACGACAAAGTCGAATACTTCGACTTCAAAATGTTTCTATATAGATCGAAACTTTTTAGTAGTTCAAAGACCATTAAATATTTCGAATACCTCCAAAATTTCGAAATATTTGGTAATAAATAAAAAATTTCGAGGTACCTAAAGAAACCTCAAATAGCATAACTACTTAATTCAAATATCTGGAAAACTTTAAATTATGTTAAAATCATTAACAAATTCGAAATACCTTAAAATCACAAAATCCTCCGAATACCACGAAAACTTTGAAATGCTTTTTGACATAGATGCAAAACTTTGATTTGCCTCAAAAAACACTAAAATGAAAATACATCGAAAACTTCAAAATCACCACGAATACACAAAAAAATTCGAAAATTAAGTACCTCAAAAATCACTAAATATTTCGAACACCTCGAAATTTTAAATTCAAAGTGTATTACCTCAAAATGGCTGGAAACACCTCCGAATGTGTCATGACTCTTTGATATGTGGCAATTGGCATTTGACCTCTGATTATTGACTTTTGACATTTACCCAATGGCCTCTTGCATCCGCCCCTTGACCTTTGACTAAAACAATTGACTGTGCTGTGGTCATTGACATGTTATCACAATTTGCTTTGATTTGACCGTTAATGTCCCATCGCTGACCTTTGACATTTGACCGTTTATAATTTGGATATTGACTTGACTTTTAACATTTGGCCTTTTTCATAATCATTGTACATTCTGTATTTTTTGTATTCTGAAGCTGTTTTGGTTCATTTTAATGTTGTCTTTTCGATGTGCTTTGATATATTTTCCAGCTGTTTGTTTTTTTCCATTTTGAAGCCTATTCGAAAAATTTTAATAAATTTTGTAGTTGTTTTGATGGTTTTGGTACATCCTAAAATTAATATCATGCATTTCAAAGCATCGTGAAGTTGTTTAGATGTGTTTGAGATTTCTGACTCTAGTTTCATATAGTGTTGCGATTTTCAATTATTTCAGAGTTTTCAAGGTCTGTATTTTAAAGTACTCCAAAGTTCTCCACGTATTTTAAGTTTTGCATTTCAAATATTTTACTATTTTTTAAATATTTTTCACATAGCAATACTTTCAAGTACATCAAAACACCTTCAAAACAGGTCAAGGGCAGAAAAATACATTAGCATTTAGAGAACGTTGAAAATTTTTAAAAACTTGGTCGAAATATCTCGAAAACATCGCATGGTTTTCTGAATATCTTACATTAAAGAATCTATTTAGTCGCGAGTTCATTATTTTCTGTCCAACTGATAAATTTAACCTACAAAGAAAACTGTAAAAAAAACTTGGGCGTCGAAGGACTATTGTTACAGATTTATCTTCAAATTCAGTGCACGCATCTCCACGTGGGCGCCTCAGAATCATTCCGAAGCAAGATCTGATTTAATCCGCCCATACGTTTACTCACAATCGGCATTGTGAGTAGCCTTTCTGATAAAATAATGGTACAATGGTTCCTCAGTATCGATCGATTTCTAATCATCGCGGATGAGGGACATGCGGGCGAGACTTTCCCGTCGACTTCTTTATGTAATGGAAACACAATAAGTACGTTTCTATTAACCATATGGCAAAACCGACGGTATTTATTGTACGGTTACAATTAAAATTTCGCGTTTCCATGACACCTTTAAGAATATTTTGACGTAGTGTTCTTCTGGTTACCAAAGAGGGCATTGTTGGGTTCAGGTTGTAAAAACTCGTTGATTCAGGCGTAAAAAATCCTATTCACAGTATCGTTATTTGTGTTATTCAATATAATATTTGTTAATAGAAACTATATTAGCGATACGCTTAATACTATTTTATTCTCAGTATCAATCCGTCAATCAAATGAACGTGTTTTGTAATCCATGTGATCTTAGGGAGTAGATATTTTATATTTCACAAATCATGATGGCAAAAATGAGAAGTAAAATTAAATTGTATGAACAAAATGTCTACAATACCTTTAAAATTTTGTTTTGAGAAGTTATTTTTCATAAGAATTTTTGCTTGGAAAAATAATCGCATTGTCATCGATAAATTTAGATTTGTTTTGTATAGGGTGTTCGGAAAATGTGAAATACTGACTTCATTTTTGGTTCTACGAAAGTGTTACATTATTCAGTTGTTTGTAATTAAAAAATTGAAACAAACTTCAAGATCCATCTTTGTACTCCTTTTATTTTACTAAAAAGATATTCAAACGTTATCCTATCGACGCAGTTTTAATCTAATTTTTGTCTAAGAAGTTTTAGATTTCGAAAGCATTAAAATTTTAAAAAAAGTGAATATATCTTGTTATATGTGACTTTTTAAACGAATTTGAAATAAATTTTAGCTGTATAAGTGCCTCCTTTTAAGTAAAAAAATTACCCTACAGACTTTTCCGAAAATATAATAATAAATTTAGCTGTCCAAAATCTATCAAAAACATCTTTTAGTGTTTATTCTTTTGGTATTCGTTAGGTATGTATTTATTATTTTTTGAAAAGCTAAGTGATGTAGGTACCTTTTTACATAAAAGAATACTAGTAAATCAGGTAAAGGGTAATCGATGTATCTTGAGAAACGCATTTTTTCTCGAAAACAAACTAAATATAAAAAATTCCTAAAAAAAAAGACTTTCTATTTGTTTGTCAACTGTTACTCAAAATATAAATTTTCCGGAAGATACTCCTGTTTTGTATGTTGTAAGACTATTTCTATTTTTTATATTGTTAATAGTTTTTGAAATATTAACAGTTCATTTTAAAGAACAAAATTTCTAACACACTTCTCTAACTCTGTTGTTTTTCTTACATTTAAAACTTACGCCATTTGATTTTCCGACAAGATATTAATTCCCGAAAAATAGAAATAGATTTTTGATAGACGCTAGACAATATTATCCAAGCTTATATTTTTTCGAAGAAATTAAACACGCATTTCTCAAGTTACATCGATCACACTGTACAAGAAATTCGAAAACAACCTCGGTTTGCCCGTATCTCGTTTACCATTCGAAACAAACACAGGAAAAAATATGTTATTTTGAATTACCTCCATGCTGGAGAAACTCGGTAAATTGTTTGGACTTACCGAAAAGTACTTAGTCCTGTTTTTCATGCCACTACCCTGATGAGTATAATTAAGTCTCATGCGACATAGAAACCAAAGCTGAATTTTTAACCCGCACCTTAAGCTAGAGGCACTGTAGACTATTTAATCTTATCTTAATCTGTGTACGCCACAGTCAACGCTCGTAGGCCGAAGTTAATCACGACGTTTTAAATTGACTGTGGCATTCGGCCACTGGAACGAATTTGCTACAAAATAATCCGCCTCCGCTAATAATACTGCTATTTATGTGTTTTACATGGTTCAGTCAATTATAGTTCAAAGTTTAACCACGCGAATCCAGAACAATTTTCGTAGAATCGGAATTCGACGATCAGTGGACGTTAAATCTGGTCAAAGAGCAGGCTAATTGGGGGACTACTTTAATATTTTTAATAACAATCGTTGCTTGGTCATATTTTGGTACTAAGTGTGAAGAAAAATGCAACAGATTTCAGTTCTACGATAACTCTTATTACAATTTATGGAAATACGGTAGGGTGACAAAACAAAAAAAAATATAAAACATTCGCTTTTTTCTCCATTTGATGATAGGAGCTTCTTTTAGAACAGCGATGTCCTTCGTATTTTAACGAGCTGCCTCTACAACTATTATTGTTATTCTTTGTTTTATTCTTGGGAGACTTCCAATTAAATAATTTTGTTGACCATGCACAACAACAGGAAACTATTATCTTTGAAGAGTAATCAAATGTTACATTGTTTCAATGGGTTGGTTGAAAATACAGACCACTTTGTATGCGTCTACAACAAACTAAGTCACATAATATATAAGTATAAACATACTATTTGACTATTAATATGGTTTCCAAATTCTGGATGATCGAAAAATGTCCTCCAAAAATTGCACCTTGAATAAAACCCAAAGTAATTACGTTAAAGTAATTCTAACTGGTTGAATTGTTACAGTTATTGTCTTCCTCCAAAGATATTGCGATTTTGCCAATTGATCAAGCATGTAAATATGGATATTTTTCGTACATATCTAAAACGTATTAACATCCAAGGATATTCCTTGGATGTGGTCCAAATCTTTTCATCAATTCCCGTTATGTTCTTTAAAGACTTACACCACCATAAAATCGAGTTAGTTTTTATCACCGCACAAATTGACAATGACAATTCATGTAATCCTCTTTCAACATTTGTCCTCTTGTAATTAATTAAGCAAATTACATATTCGTAAGTTTATGATGCCCATTTTACGCTTCATACTTAATGGTAATGACGCTCCACCTATAAATATTTTATTGTCAATAACCGGGCCACATACTTATGACTGATACATGTGATCGTTCATTTTTATAAATAATAATTCCGTTCATTAAATTTAATAACGCAATTCAGTTTGATGAATGGGTTCGATTACGGAGAAAGGTATGCTTAGATCTTCTCCAGTAACATGTTTTTTATAAAGTAAAAATACAAAAGTATATAGGAAAATAAACTGGCAATAGAAATATATGCTACACCTGTTCCAGTTTGAATAAATTAACAAATATATGTCAATATATAATTTTAGGGTTGCTCATGAAAAATAACTATCAACAAATATATCACAGCAAACCGAAACGACTGCTCATCTGTAAAATATATAAATCCATTACCGATAGACGTGTGTATTTTATAGCACCTACAAATCAAAAAGAAACCAGAGAACTGAGAGCAAATAAAATTTTGATATACCGCAGAATTCCTTCGTGTCAATAAAATTTTTATAGTTGCCATTACTTATTTCGCAAGTTAAAGGAGGTACATTTGGTTGGGCGATAAAAAACAGCTGCTTTGGTTTATGTTGCATAAATTTGTAGTAAATTTTATTATATGCAATAAGCATACTTACATTTACCGCCCAAAGTTAAAATGTAATGTATACTTAACAGATGAAAAATTTTAACAGGAAATTGTTTACGTGGTAGAGCTAAATAAATAACTGTTAGAAATAGAATAGTGAAACTTGAAGACGGACATCACTAATGGACTTGCCACATCTTACTTAACTAATTTTAGGAATTATCTAAAGGTATTGGAAATTGGAATGATTGGGAAAGCGTGATGTAATAATTACTTTTCCTACTAGCGCAAGTAAAGAACCACTTTCCTGCATTAGCACGACAAAAATTGTAAAAAATAAAAATGTAACAAAAATTAATAAGTAATACAACAAAAAAATATTTAACCAACAATGGGATAACTATACGCCGAACTGAAGCCTGTAAACTAAAGCATGTGTCAAGATAAGCATTCTAAATGAGAGAACCAAATGTACTGAAAAATCTACGATACATTCTCATAAATGTTATTAATTTAATATTCGAACCTCGTACTTGTCACTTCAACCATTTGCAAAATCTGCGCTCGATTTCGTCGAGGCTTGTGTTGACCTAATGTTTGTGACATAAATTTTCCTTTTTTTTTCGGCTAAATTTAAAAAATCTTTTTAGATGATGTCGATTCAGATATGTTTCTGCATAACGTTTAGTTACTCCACTAACATTCTAGTCACATTTTCCGATAATTATTTATTTGCAAACATTACAATATTATTAGTTTGGTTACCCATTACTAAAGCATCTCTCTTATACACTGAAAGAAATGAAAGAAATTANGAGAAATTAAAAGCGAAACAAACCAAGTGTTTCTTCGTGTTATTACAACAATTAACAATAAAACAAATAAAATACGTAATTATGATTTAAAGTAATTGTTCGAAGAATCCACCTTTGACACTGATACACTTTACACTTTTTCTGAGAGATCTTCGAGTTTGAAACAATATATTGGGATTGCGTCTGACTTCGTTGGCAGCGCAGTAGTATTCTATGCCACAACTCTTCGCACGAGCCAATAGATTCTTTGTAAACTATATCTTTCATTCGAGAACAAATAGAAAAATTAAGAGGATTGAAGTCCGGACATCTGGATGGCCAAGCAAAAATGCTAAGATGGCCAATCCAGCGATTTGGAAAAGCTTCATCTAAATATTCACGCACTGGCCAAGAAAAATGCGGTGGAGCTCCGTCGTGCATGAACCACATCTCTTCTTAAATAAAGTTGAACTTCTTCAAGCAGTGGAAGCATTTTTACTTGGCCACCCAGAAGTCCGGACTTCAATACTCTTCATTTTTCTATTTGAAAGAATCTATTGGTTCGTGTGAAGAGTTGTGGCAAAAAATACAAATCGCTGCCAACGAAGTCAAACGCAGTCCCAATATGTTGTTTCAAACTCTCAGAAAACGTTGTATAAAGTATGTAAATGTCAACGGTGGATTCTTCGAACACTGACTTTAAATCATTATTACCAATTTCATTTGTTTTATTGTTAATTGTTGTAATAACACGAAGAAACACTTGGTTTGTTTCGCTTTTAATTTCTCATATTATCAAAACATAGTGTTCGTTAAATCGATTTTTCTCGAAAACGGATAGAGATACCGAAATGAAACAAGAATACACAATTAATTGAAAAATGATTGCTCTTTCAGGTTTTGAATCAAGTTTCATGTTAGACATACAGGGTAAAAAGTTATTAACTAAATTTTAGGTAGAATTGGTCGTAAGTGGCGCCCTCTATGAGCAATACTGAAATTACAACACGCATCTTATTCGTCGCCTAAAAAATATAGTTTCACAAATTTTCAAGTTCCTAACCTACATATTTTCAGAATAATCGCAAAAAAACGATTTAAAATTTTAACTTTCAACACCCTGTATTTCCGAAACTATCAACTTTCTGATAAGGCATGTTTGCGCCAATGGTCACCATTTCACGTGTAGTATCTTCAGCTTTCGATTTTCCCATTGTTAATGAATCACCCTGTATATGTCGATATATAATTTTAGGGTTGCTCATGAAAAATAACTATCAACAAATATATCACAGCAAACCGAAACGACTGCTCATCTGTAAAATATATAAATCCATTACCGATAGACGTGTGTATTTTATAGCACCTACAAATCAAAAAGAAACCAGAGAACTGAGAGCAAATAAAATTTTGATATACCGCAGAATTCCTTCGTGTCAATAAAATTTTTATAGTTGCCATTACTTATTTCGCAAGTTAAAGGAGGTACATTTGGTTGGGCGATAAAAAACAGCTGCTTTGGTTTATGTTGCATAAATTTGTAGTAAATTTTATTATATGCAATAAGCATACTTACATTTACCGCCCAAAGTTAAAATGTAATGTATACTTAACAGATGAAAAATTTTAACAGGAAATTGTTTACGTGGTAGAGCTAAATAAATAACTGTTAGAAATAGAATAGTGAAACTTGAAGACGGACATCACTAATGGACATGCCACATCTTACTTAACTAATTTTAGGAATTATCTAAAGGTATTGGAAATTGGAATGATTGGGAAAGCGTGATGTAATAATTACTTTTCCTACTAGCGCAAGTAAAGAACCACTTTCCTGCATTAGCACGACAAAAATTGTAAAAAATAAAAATGTAACAAAAATTAATAAGTAATACAACAAAAAAATATTTAACCAACAATGGGATAACTATACGCCGAACTGAAGCCTGTAAACTAAAGCAAGTATCAAGATAAGCATTCTAAATGAGAGAACCAAATGTACTGAAAAATCTACGATACATTCTCATAAATGTTATTAATTTAATATTCGAACCTCGTACTTGTCACTTCAACCATTTGCAAAATCTGCGCTCGATTTCGTCGAGGCTTGTGTTGACCTAATGTTTGTGACATAAATTTTCCTTTTTTTTTCGGCTAAATTTAAAAAATCTTTTTAGATGATGTCGATTCAGATATGTTTCTGCATAACGTTTAGTTACTCCACTAACATTCTAGTCACATTTTCCGATAATTATTTATTTGCAAACATTACAATATTATTAGTTTGGTTACCCATTACTAAAGCATCTCTCTTATATGATAAGTCCTATTTGTCAAATATTCAAAGACGTTTCACTCATTTCGATTTTCAAAAGTGTTACGGTATGCTTGATCAAACTCATTTTGTCCGTAAGATGCAGATCAACAAGAGAATCCGCAGCAGGAATGGAGACAGTTCGGACAGAGAATGAGCTCAGGTGCTAGTCTGGCAACGCTGTCGCTGTGCATATAAAATTCGCGAACAAGATAAATTTGGCATTAGGAAACAAAGGAGTTACAGATAAAAATTTGTTCTTAAAATCTGCACTTTAACATTGTTTATCAGGCCAAAATTAAAAACGATATAAAAGTTACATTATTTTCGCCCAGGTAATCTACGGTTAACGGTTTGACCTATTAATTTATGACACACTGTATATTTTAAGCAAATATGCTAAATGCTTTATACATATATTTAAGTACTTGTTCAGTCATATAATAACTTACCTATTAAAAATAAACTTCTAAAAAAGCCAAATACATTACTAATGATTTACTGTTTTTAGAAAATTTGTATGTTGACTTTGTAACGGAGTAAATCATGTAAAAATATGTTTTGCTTTCTTAATTAGCTTTTTTCATTTCTCGTACTTGTCATATGCTAGTATTTACTAATCACGCACAACGTTAAGATTACCACGAAACCACTACGTGGGTATATTCTATGTTAAATTTAATAAACAAATCTTTAAATTTTCTATGAAGAAAAAATATATTATTATAAATGGTGTTTTATAATATCTTCGTCTTGTTTTAAAAAAAGGACGTATTAAATTATATTCCAAGCAAGTTTTTTTGTAATGCCTAATCGTAGCAAATATATGACATGTATACAAGGTGTCCCACCACGAACTCCATCGATGGATATCTAACAAATCTCTCGAAGAATTTTTTTGAAATTGTGGTGTGTTACGGGCCGTAGGGCCTACCAAGCTAAAATATCTTCAAGGTAATTGTACTTCCGGTTAAACCGGAAGTCGATACCAACTTTTTTTATTTTAAATGAAGCACCCTGTATATTATTACGTTTTTGGAAAGAGCATTTATTTTTAAGTTGAAAACATATGGCACACTCCATACTTAGGATTGACCGTTTCCGAGATATTTTGATTTTTAGGCAAAAATTGAGAGATGCAGCTTGTCGGAAAATTTAGTTTTCTCGGAACACAGGTTTATTTTTGTTTGTGAATTGGACAATTTGTAGAGGAAGATTTAATTTATCGGATTTGACATGAAAATTTTTCAGTTTTTGTACAAGGTGGTAAAAAAAAAGATCGAATATTTTTAAATGAAAACCCCCAATTTTTTTACCGTATTCGCATTCTGCACTAAAATTGAGTGTAACTTTGTTAAAGTTTTACAATGGTGTTTCCATTTGTTTCGCACATTTTTTACGTTGGTAGGCCCCACGGCCCGTATCACACCACCACAATTTCAAAAAAATCCTTCGAGCAGTTTCCCAGATATCCATCGATGGAGTTCGTGGTGGGACAGCCTGTATATTCTTGTAATTAGAAAAAGAAGATAATTCTAAGAAGCGACAAATATACAGGGTGATCAATGTATTGTAAAATTTAAATGCAAAGTTCTTTATTTATGAAAGGTCTATATTTATATATTCTGTTTTTTCGATTTGGTCCCTTCTTTAAAATGCAACACTTAATTGTTTTTTTTTAATGTATTCTTGCAATCGTAAACAATATCCTAAAAGTATCATTATTTCCTGATAGCAAGCTAAAAGGATAATAGGAGTAGAAGGTTAAGTGAATAACCCTATACATTTGACAAGTCACTTCCACGTAAAATACAACATGACTAAGTTCTAAAGTAAATTCACTGTTTTTTGTATTCTCAGTCTTGAATTTTATTGACAAAGTATACAACATAAAGATGCACTTACATTGATCTTTGAACGTTTACATCACGTTTGAAGTCACCATAAATGGGCCCCGGTAAATGATATTAAATTTCCGGAGGAACGTGACGGAAGCCGAGTTAATTTTAAGCGCATTTATCAAATTACGCGGCCGTTAATCGCACGTTATTAAAATATACAGGAACTGCCAAGAAAACGCGTATAAATTTTTATTTGTTTGTAAGGCGTTCGGCCCTGATTTATGCAATTGTGTAAAGAGGAACCACTTAAGCGAATTGTAAATATTTGTCGAATAACTTCAGTTTTCGAAAAAATACGATTTATGACTACGAAATAAACCAGGCGACGATAGAAACACTGCTGGTGGTGGCTATAAAACGATGTTATATTTGCAATGAAATCTTAAGAGGCTTATACGAGGTGTCCCAATAAACAAAAATAAGTTAAACCTCCCAATAAAGTCGTTCCTCATATTTTTAAATATTTTTTATTTAAAAAAAATTCAATATACAGGGTGAATCATTAATAATGGTACACAGCGTAATGACATATTGTTAACGTCAAAATATAGGGATTGAGCCAAACATGCCTTAATGAATTGTTGCTCCTTTTCGTTCTACAGGGTGTTACAGTTGAAAGAATATTTTCGATTTGTTTGCTATATTTTAAGTGTGTATGAACCGATTGTTTTGAAAATTCGTAATTTTACGTTTTTTGTGGTGGCAAATACCAATATGCAACCAGTATTGGGGTGTCGTCTAGGAGGCGCTAGTAATACTGTCTTATCAATGTAAAAGATGTCTAACTTTTTGTAATTTACAATTTGGAATTTTTTAACTTGAAATTATGGACCTACGTTCAATTATAAATGAAAAAGGTATACTTGTTACATATCGATAAACTCGACCGTTTTCGAGATACCTACAGACATTTTAAGTTTTTGAGATTCGACGAGAATTAAATTAAAAAAATATTTTTTTCCAAAGTAGTAGGCACTGACATAATAAATTGGCAGCACATTATACCCGAGAAGTAAGAGAACATCTTAATAGAAATTCCCCGCACCGTTGGATTGGACGCGGTAGCGAAGTACTTTAGCCTGAACATAGCCCTGATTTAAATCCGCTGGATTTTTCTTTCTTTTGGGGCTAACTTAAATCTCTAGTTTACAAAGACATTATGAATAGTCCCGAATCAGTTCATATTATCAAACAACATAGATCTTTATTTAACATCAGACAAAATTTAAATAAGTCCATTGAAGTCGTGGTGCTTGCTTTGAGAATTTTTTATGATTAATAATTTGTTAAGATATGCATAATAAAATTTTCAGTTGCTGTAATGTTTGTCTTAATTCTTAATTCAGTCTTGGCTAATTCAGGCTTACAACCTGCTAACTTTCTGATTTAATTGCCNGGATAAAGCGCATTTCTTTCAGTGTACGTATGATAAGTCCTATTTGTCAAATATCCAAAGACGTCTCACTCATTTCGATTTTCAAAAGTGTTACGGTATGCTTGATCAAACTCATTTTGTCCGTAAGATGCAGATCAACAAGAGAATCCGCAGCAGGAATGGAGACAGTTCGGACAGAGAATGAGCTCAGGTGCTAGTCTGGCAACGCTGTCGCTGTGCATATAAAATTCGCGAACAAGATAAATTTGGCATTAGGAAACAAAGGAGTTACAGATAAAAATTTGTTCTTAAAATCTGCACTTTAACATTGTTTATCAGGCCAAAATTAAAAACGATATAAAAGTTACATTATTTTCGCCCAGGTAATCTACGGTTAACGGTTTGACCTATTAATTTATGACACACTGTATATTTTAAGCAAATATGCTAAATGCTTTATACATATATTTAAGTACTTGTTCAGTCATATAATAACTTACCTATTAAAAATAAACTTCTAAAAAAGCCAAATACATTACTAATGATTTACTGTTTTTAGAAAAGTTGTATGTTGACTTTGTAACGGAGTAAATCATGTAAAAATATGTTTTGCTTTCTTAATTAGCTTTTTTCATTTCTCGTACATGTCATATGCTAGTATTTACTAATCACGCACAACGTTAAGATTACCACGGAACCACTACGTGGGTATATTGTATGTTAAATTTAATAAACAAATCTTTAAATTTTCTATGAAGAAAAAATATATTATTATAAATGGTGTTTTATAATATCTTCGTCTTGTTTTAAAAAAAGGACGTATTAAATTATATTCCAAGCAAGTTTTTTTGTAATGCCTAATCGTAGCAAATATATGACATGTATACAAGGTGTCCCACCACGAACTCCATCGATGGATATCTAACAAATCTCTCGAAGAATTTTTTTGAAATTGTGGTGTGTTACGGGCCGTAGGGCCTACCAAGCTAAAATATCTTCAAGGTAATTGTACTTCCGGTTATACCGGAAGTCGATACCAACTTTTTTTATTTTAAATGAAGCACCCTGTATATTATTACGTTTTTGGAAAGAGCATTTATTTTTAAGTTGAAAACATATAACACACTCCATACTTAGGATTGACCGTTTCCGAGATATTTTGATTTTTAGGCAAAAATTGAGAGATGCAGCTTGTCGGAAAATTTAGTTTTCTCGGAACACAGGTTTATTTTTGTTTGTGAATTGGACAATTTGTAGAGGAAGATTTAATTTATCGGATTTGACATGAAAATTTTTCAGTTTTTATACAATGTGGTCAAAAAAAAAAGATCGAATATAAAGTTCAGTAAATGTTAAAAACTCGAAATTTTTAAATGGAAACCCCCAATTTCTTTACCGTATTCAGTATTGAGTGTAACTTTGTTAAAGTTTTACAATGGTGTTTCCATTTGTTTCGCACATTTTTTACGTTGGTAGGCCCCACGGCCCGTATCACACCACTACAATTTTAAAAATTCCTTCGAGCAGTTTCCCAGATATCCATCGATGGAGTTCGTGGTGGGACACCCTGTATATTATTGTAATTAGAAAAAGAAGATAATTCTAAGAAGCGACAAATATACAGGGTGATCAATGTATTGTAAAATTTAAATGCAAAGTTCTTTATTTATGAAAGGTCTATATTTATATATTCTGTTTTTTCGATTTGGTCCCTTCTTTAAAATGCAACACTTAATTGTTTTTTTTTAATGTATTCTTGCAATCGTAAAAAATATCCTAAAAGTATCATTATTTCCTGATAGCAAGCTAAAAGGATAATAGGAGTAGAAGGTTAAGTGAATAACCCTATACATTTGACAAGTCACTTCCACGTAAAATACAACATGATTGAGTTCTAAAGTAAATTCACTGTTTTTTGTATTATCAGTCTTGAATTTTATTGACAAAGTATACAACATAAAGATGCACTTACATTGATCTTTGAACGTTTACATCACGTTTGAAGTCACCATAAATGGGCCCCGGTAAATGATATTAAATTTCCGGAGGAACGTGACGGAAGCCGAGTTAATTTTAAGCGCATTTATCAAATTACGCGGCCGTTAATCGCACGTTATTAAAATATACAGGAACTGCCAAGAAAACGCGTATAAATTTTTATTTGTTTGTAAGGCGTTCGGCCCTGATTTATGCAATTGTGTAAAGAGGAACCACTTAAGCGAATTGTAAATATTTGTCGAATAACTTCAGTTTTCGAAAAAATACGACCGTAACGGATTTATGACTACGAAATAAACCAGGTGACGATAGAAACACTGCTGGTGGTGGCTATAAAACGATGTTATATTTGCAATGAAATCTTAAGAGGCTTATACGAGGTGTCCCAATAAACAAAAATAAGTTAAACCTCCCAATAAAGTCGTTCCTCATATTTTTAAATATTTTTTAATTTAAAAAAAAATTCAATATACAGGGTGAATCATTAATAATAGTACACAGCGTAATGGCATATTTTTAACGTCAAAATATAGGGATTAAGCCAAACATGCCTTAATCAATTGTTGCTCCTTTTCGTTCTACAGGGTGTTACAGTTGAAAAAATATTTTCGATTTTTTTGCTATATTTTAAGTATGTATGAACCGATTGTTTTGAAAATTCATAATTTTACGTTTTTTGTGGTGGCAAGTAGGTACCAATATGCAAACAGTATTGGGGTGTCGTCTAGGAGGTGCTAGTAATACTGTCCTATCAATGTAAAAATATGTCTAACTTTTTGTAATTTACAATTTGGAATTTTTTAACTTGAAATTATTGACCTACGTTCAATTATAAATGAAAAAGGTATACTTGTTACATATCGATAAACTCGACCGTTTTCGAAATACAGACATTTTAAATTTTTGAGATTCGACGGGAATCAAATTAAAAAATTATTTTTTCCAAAGTAGTAGACACTGACATAATAAATTGGCATCACATTATACCCGAGAAGTAAGAGAACATCTTAATATAAATTTCCCGCACCATTGGATTGGACGCGGTAGCGAAATACTTTGGCCTGCACATAGCCTTGATTTAAATCCGCTGGATTTTTCTTTTGGGGCTAACTTAAATCTCTAGTTTACAAGGACATTATTAATAGTCAAGAATCAGTTCATATTATCAAACAACATAGATCTTTATTTAACATGAGACAAAATTTAAATAAGTCCATTGAAGCCGTGGTGCTTGCTTTGAGAATTTTTTATGATCAATAATTTGTTAAGATATGCATAAAATTTTCAGTTGCTGTAATGTTTGTCTTAATTCTTAATTCAGGCTTGGCTAATTCAGGCTTACAACCTGCTAACTTTCTGATTTAATTGCCGCTGAACCTGAAAAACTTAAAATGTCCGTATCTCGAAAACGATTGAGTTTATCGCTTTGTAACAAGTATATCTTTTTCATTTATAATTTAACGTAGTTCAATAATTTCTAGTTAAAAAATTCAAAATTGTAAAATACAAAAGTTAAGACAAATGTTTACATTGATAGGACAGTATAACTAGCGCCCCCTAGACATGACCCCAACACTGTTTGCATATTCCTATTTGCCACGTCAAAAAACGTAAAACCACAAATTTTCAAAGCAATGTATGAACACATAGCAAAAAATCGAAAATAGTTTTCCAACTTTAACACCCTGTAGAACGAAAATGAGCAACATTTGACTGAGGCATGTTTGGCTCAATCGCTATATTTTGACGTTAACAATCTGTCATTAAGCTGTGTACCAATATTAATGATTCACCCTGTATATGTTTTCTGCCACGAAAACTAAATATTTCCAATTATTTCGAATTTTCACCACCACTAACTACTGTGACAACATTTTTAACAGCAAAGTAATGTTTCGCATTGTACTTATTACTCTCTCGCTTTCGAAAATGTACCTATATATATTTTCAGCCACGAAAATTGAATATTTGCAAATATTTCGAATTTTCACTACCAAGAACGGCGGTGACAAAATTTTTAACATTAAGGCGATGTTTCGCATTGTATTAGCTATAGTCCTGTCCAAATTTGGTTACTTCAACTCTCTCGGTTTCGAAAATACAATACCTATGTATGTTTTCAGCAATGAAAATTGAATAATTCGAAATATTTCGAATTTTCACCACCAAGAACAGCGGTGACAACATTTTTAACATTAAGGCGATGTTTCGCATTGTATTAGCTACGGTCCTGTCCAAATTTGGTTAGTGCAACTCTCTCGGTTTCGAAAAAACAATACCTATGGTATGTTTTCAGCCACGAAAATTGAATAATTCCAAATATTTCGAATTTTCACCACTAAGAACGGCGGCTATGTCCTGTCCAAATTTGGTTGCATTTGTCTTGGTTGAGAAAATTCAATTTGTTCTCGTATGTATGTTTTCTTCGAATACAAATTTTGATATTTTTATCTTTAGCGGATATAAGCATAATCATGAGAAACTCGTTACATGAGCTGTACTCACTATATACTCCAATTTTTTTTAAATATAAACGGGACACTCTGTATCGGTCTGTATATATTAAATATGTATTTATTTATTGGATTATAATTTACGAATATTTTGGGGGATAGGGATATTTTATGAATATTTTCCCACATTAACAACTATTTATTATGTATCTATGTACATCCGTATTGAAAAACGTTTATAAGAATGTCAAAACTGATACAGTTCAGAGCCATGTCTGTCGTGACATAAGTAAATTCCAGTAATTTGTTTAAGGTCACCTAATCACAATATTGGGCTACATTTGTTACAACTATTTGTGTGTATCTAAAGGGAGTGAAATTTAAAATTTTCAAATCAAAATCTAAATTATTTGGTTCCCGTTTTAAAATAAATAGTATGTCCATAATAGAGATCTGCAATATTTATTTTGTCCTAATTTATTCTAATAATTCTAATATTTATAGCAGTTAAAAAAAATCAATTAGTGATTTTATCTATTAGGATCTAATGTTGCATTTTTATGTGATGATGAGTACGAGTAAACAGTTTTTATAAAAATATAGGATTTTAGTAGAACAAATAGATGGGTGTCGATATTATGAACACGGCTATGACGATTGAGAAAAGTTATAAATTTTCATTAAAATAATTAATTTTCTCGAAACCGATATATTTCTGGATATTCGTTGTTGAGACTTTCTTCTCCTATTTTGACGACCCGAATCAAAATTAAAATTCGCTTTCAATTCCCAAACTCCCTGCAGATCACCGAATCAAAGATCTGAAATCTGATTTCATGTTCGAGTAGGCTGCGATGAGAAAATTTCACGTGTCAACTGTTCAAGCCGGACCGTTTCGGGTGAGAAAGAAAAACATAGGAGCGACATGTGAGTGTATATCATCCACGGTCTGACGCACATCGTCAAAAAAAGTCTATATCAAATTAATTAATTTAACATCTGTTAACAGTCTAATAAAAATAACATGGAAGGCCAAACTTATTGATGCGTGTATTTTTTTTGTGCGCCCGAAACAAATCGAAATGTATTGTTGTGTGCTAAACTAATCAATTTTTTTTCTATGCGCTTCCTATTGCACATTAAGTTAATGAGTCGTGCAGAAACAAATGCGACGCATATCGGAGCGGTATCATAATGCATCCGGACAATGGTTTTTATTGCTTAAGTCTACACTGGTACACATTTTAACTTCGAAAACTTCGCACTGCAAATTATTCAAATAAATGTATGTACTCTTAATAGTATCATAATTGAGTCAAACAATGAAACTAGAAATTTAAAGTGAAATGAAGTTTCTTCTGTAGAGCAAAATTGTCTCATTTTGATGATGCACAAAGTTACGGAACCTTACGTCATTTTGGACATCTGCTGCTCTCAGATCAGATAACCTCGTTGTTATAGCATTTCGAGCGTGTATGATTTCCAGTTCAACTTTAAATCGACGTGCATTCTTTCGATTTCATTCTGCGACATTTGCATAAAACTGGACTCATTCCCAAGATTTATTTGATAATTATGCGCGATTGGGCAATCTCACATGATTTAATTGATTTGAATTTTTGAAGGAATCGAGACATTAGTTCTACCCACGCTTTAGTTACATTACAGCATTGCATGAGATGAAATATGGACCGGTCTGATTCTTTTATTCTCTTAAAATAACGAAAAATATATCTACATATAGACCAACCAATGACGGGAAATAATCAAGCGAGCTCCCGTAGAAAAAAAAAACAAGAAACGGTTTCTACACAACGCGAGCAAGGTCGGTGCGCAGATCATTTACGGTCAGTGCACGGGCTGCTTGCACCAAATCATTTGTTGACAAATATATAGCCTGGTAAATGAAAATAAAATCGTTGATGGGATTTGATGAGACATTCCCCTGGGAAGAAGAAACTAGGACACGGTTTATGCACAGTACGAGCACCGTCGGTACACAATAAGCGCATAGTTAATTACGGGAATTGATCCGTGCTCCCGTGAAAAAGAAATAAGAAACGGTTTGTGCACAGTGCGAGCACGGTCGTTACACAGTAAGTATACAGTCAAATATGGGAATTGATCAAAGTGCTCCCTTGAAAAAGAAATAAGAAACGGTTTGTGCACAGTGCGAGCACGGTCGGTACTCAGTAAGTATTCAGTCAATTATGGGAATTGATCAAAGTGCTCCTGTGAAAGAGAAATAAGAAACGGTGTGTGCACAGTGCGAGCACGGTCGGTACTCAGTAAGTATACAGTCAATTATGGGAATTGATCAAAGTGCTCATGTGAAAGAGAAATGATCTTTGCACAGTGCGAGCACGGTCAGCACACTGTCAGTGAAAAGTCGAACGGTCGCTGTACAATCATTTTCATAGTGTATATATACAGGGTGTCCCGAAATTCATGCAACAAAATTTGGTTATAGATTCTTAAGACAAATTTAGGGGACCCGTATTTTTTATTTTTGCCAAGTGGCCCCCTCTTTCGGACTTACAGCCCCCTTAAATCTGCCCCTAATAATCGTGATTCGCCATTTTCCTCAAAAACATTGCGTTTTACGAAACAAATATCAAGAGACACAAAAGTTTTTAAATTCAATGGCTTTCTAGCTAACTAATAATTAAAAAAAATCAAATTTGCGACCAAATTTTTCTGGTTCCAAAGACAAGGGGGCTTAAGAAAAAGTGTCTTAAGGGGGTTTCTCGTCAAAAAGCGTAGCACTGTGAGATTCCACATGTCATAAAACCCCTGTGTACCAAAGTTAGTGATTCTCGTACAAGATGGTTTTGAGATATAAAAAAGACTTATTAGGGGCAGATTTTCGGGGGCTGTAAGAGAGGGCCAGTTAGCAAAAACAAAAAATACGGGTCCTTTAAATTTGTCTTAACAATCTATGTACATATTTTGTTGCATGAATTTCGGGACACCTTGTATACGTTTTCATACGATTTTAGTATTTCGGTCAAAGTTACTTACTTAATGATTGATTTACAAGTAACGCTGATGTGATTTGATCAAACATTACACTGTAAAGAATAAATACTAGGACACGGCTTCTGCACAGTACGAGTACAGTCGGCAAACAGTAAGTGCACAGTTAATTACGGGAATGGAATTGATCAAAGTGCTCCCGTGAAAAAGAAACAAGAAACGATTTCTGCACAGTGCAAACACGATTGGCACACAGGAAGTTCACAGAGAATGATGTGAGTTGATCAAAGTGTTCCCGCGAAAGAGGAACGAGGAACGGTTTCTGCACAGTACGAGTACAGTCGGTGCACCGTCAGTGCAAAATTGAATGGTCACTGTACAGTCATTTATGGTCAGTACGTAGACAGCGCACATCAAATAATTTACTAACAAATATCTAGCGTCCTTATTGTTAAACGAAGAAAATTTGTTTTAATCTCGTGGGCAGTTAGGTTTTAGGAACCTATTTTAAAAAGAACGATGATGCAAAACCAGGACGCGGTTTCTGCACAGTGTGGGTGCGGTAGGTGTTCAGTGACTGCATAGTTGCACAGTCGATGTCCGGTCAATGTGCACAAATAATTTACTATTTTACAAAATACGCAAAACATGTGTTTTGTGCATAAACTAAATACCTACTATATATATTTTTAATATCGTTATCCAGTGTGACTTTCCCAGCACGTGTCACTTTGGATACTGTGGAATAAACTACTTATTTAAATGTCCCTATTTTTAAATCTACTGTTTTGCGTTTAAACTTGCGGTCTATCCTCCTACCAAGAGCGGATTACGGCCATTATATGCCGGAAGTTAGGTCATTTATCTGAATGCAGCAGATTGGGGCTGAGGATTAACATGTTAGGATATAAATCTGACTAGAAACTGCTATTAATCTTGATGTAGTTTTGTGTTTTATAGTAATGATCTCTTCGGTGCTATTAATAAGGGAACGGTAGAAAGCTGAGAAGTTATTTAACGATCGCCTATTATTTCAAAACGTATATCTTCTAATTAATGGGCTGTTTGATTGAATTGAAAACGAACATGAATACGCGTTGACGGTTAATATATTGGCAGGTTCTTATTACGTATTGTTGGCTAAGCGAAAATAAACCAGAATTTTTTTTTGAACGATCATTTGTCAGAAGAATATTTATTTATATATCTACAAATTTGCAAGCCTAATTTCACAGCTGAAATCGTTGTAAAATCTTCTGGTTTATATGAAGAACTGATAGATA
The DNA here is from genome assembly GCF_000390285.2 of Anoplophora glabripennis. Taxonomy (NCBI): domain Eukaryota; kingdom Metazoa; phylum Arthropoda; class Insecta; order Coleoptera; family Cerambycidae; genus Anoplophora; species Anoplophora glabripennis. The sequence continues at coordinate 450,670 of NW_019416268.1, read as the reverse complement.
TGTAAACATAATTTTAGAAAACCAGCATAAAATCTACTAACTAATTCACTAACGGACAAAATTGTTTATTAATTTTTTTAAATTTTAGTGAAAAAAATTGTTTAAAAAAGAATTATTTAACTGTTGAGTTGGCCTACCAGAATTATAGATATTTTTCTCAGAAGCATTATAAGCATTGGTATAAATTTATGCGTAAAATATAGATAAGTAAATGCTGCACTTTTTAATGTGTGTAGTGTATAATGAAATGCAATATTTATAACTTATCAAAAATTATTTTCCATTATATTAAAAAAACTATGAGACTTTTAAAAATAAATTGGTGAATATTGGAAATAATATAACTAAACCAAAATTGTGTTAATTAAAAAACAATAATTTTGCCTTAAATGTGAGGAAAGAAATAATAAAATAGATATATTATCTTCCGGTTTACGGAACTTTGCTGTTGTTTTTTCAGTACCTATCTACGTTCAAAACTTTCAATTAAAATTGTCGATAAATAAAATCAAAAGTTGTTTTATTTCGAGAAGGAGCTTTCAAAATGCAAAAGAGTGATGTACACTATTTACTTTTATAGTGAGATATTAAAATTGGTAAAAATTAAGTTTGCTAATACGCCACAGGTTATTTTTTTAAATATTTTAATTTAAATAAACTGATAAAAACATTTTGTAAAATATGTATGTTGTTAGCAAAAAAATGTTGATAAAAATTATGATTTTAAAAATAATAAATTGAAGACTTTATATCATGTTTTTCATTTTATTTAAATTTGCTATTTAAGTTCTTATTCTCCTAAATGTTTGTATTGTTTTATTGATTTCTTGAAAATAATTCCTTTTGATTTTAAAATCAACGAAATTTATTTTTGATAAACTAGCATATGCCAGGTGAGCCAAATTCGGTGCTATGTATACACTCCTATTAGAATCAAGGAATCAAGGAAACTATAAGAGATAGAAAAACAACTCTAGTTGTTTGGGTTTTCGAGATAGTTTTAAACAAAAAACTGAACTTTTTTTACTTTTACGAATTTTTCAATTCTGTAAAAACTTGAACGCAGATTTTTGTGTTAACATTACTGTTCTGAGAAACCATCATCTTTTCCTTTGCAACTTGATTTTTTATTCGTTTTTACAGCACGTTATTGAATTTTTGTGCACTTATAATAAATCATTGAAAAACTTAAAAAAACGCACTCTGCTCGTCAATAACCATTCAGTATGACGCCCATAAAAATTATTTGCAAAAAAAAATCGCTGGCGTAATGTTCTCAAAACATTTAAAACATAAAAATTACAGTTTTTTAAAAAATCTACAAAACCCAAAAGCTAGAGATGTCAGTAACAAAATGGCCTAACACTTTCTCATTTAATCATTTTTTTTTAATATCTTATAGATTCCTATAGATCTTAATACATGGAAAATGTCGGTGTATCAGAACAAACTTCTCCTTATTTGATGAGAAAATAATTTCTTCATATAGACTAGTGCATTTAAAAATTAAATAAATTACTAATTGAAAAAGAAGCAAAAATGGAATCATTCATTCGTCCAAGGAAGCACAAATTAAGCTAACTCACGTTTGTTAGACATGTCAAGACTGTTTAAAACCGTCTGTGAAGGAAATTTGATTATTTTTAAAGCCAAGGTGTATTTTAATGTTTGTTTCATGTTATTTGGAAAACGAGGCATTTGCGAATTGTTATTTTTTTAATATAAAATAAAATGAAAAAGACCTTTTTAATGGGAATTTCCAAAACCCTCTATTCGAATATTCGAAATATCTAAATTTTGAAATATTGGCACAGACAAATATTATTACATATTTTTTAAAACTTTATGGTGCATTTCGAAAGTTGTTCATATGAACTTTTCTTCTTTAAAATAAATCACTGTCTAAAATATTTTTTATGTATTATGTACGTAATATCCTTTGTTTGCTAATTTTACTTGCGTTAATAGAAATAGAAATTCTTCATTTGTTTTTAGTACCTAAATTTTAGTTATTTTGTTTTGGCATTGGCGCGACTCGTAAATATCGAAAATCTCACATGACTAATTAAAATCAGTGACATTAATTAAATTAAAAATTAATTTAAATCATCTCAGCTCTATCGTCAAATGATTAGGTAAATATATATGTATTACACAGATCCTTTTTTTTTTCAAAAATCTCCGGTGGGTACCCCTGAACAGACCTAGTGTCTCTAAAATTTACCCCGATTTCGATCACATCACGTCACCAAACAAAATCCATCGAAAATGACCCGACCAATCCACGTGCACAACTGTCTCGCCCGTTCCAAAAACTTCCCCGACGACGACGACGGCGACGACGCCCAGACCGTTGCGCTCTCGGTGCAGACCTGGCGGAGTGGCGGTCGACACTAAGAGCCCAGAACGGGCTTCCCACGCGGCTACCGCGGCCTACCTCGATCTCTCGGCATATCCACCTTGCCTACCGCCATTTCGCGCCGCCAATATGGCTAATTGGATCGCCTACTTTGGAAAGGACCGCGCGATTTTTTCGGCAATCGGCGCGATCATCGGCGACTAATTCAATTAGGTCTTGGGCGAACGATGATTAATGGTGGTGGAGTACGGCCAAGTAGATAAGAAACGGTGTTGTTATTCTTCTAGGTGTCGAAAATTAGAAAAAAAACTAGTCATTATTGTTGTACGCTGTCATTTTATCGCATATATACAGGGTGTCTCACATTTAAATAGCAGGACTTCAGGAATCAGTAGAAGACCTCATTTTGAGTCTAAAAGTTCCTATATACAGGGTGTCTCACATTTAAATAGCAGGACTTCAGGAATCAGTAGAAGACCTCATTTTGAGTCTAAAAGTTCCTACATATGTGGGTCCTAAAACGCTTCGTTTCTGAGATACAGGGCGTTCAATTTTATTTTTGTTTTATTTATTTATTTTTTAACTAAATAACCGCTGACAAAAAAAATCATCATGTTGCGGCGAAAGACTTAGTATTTGAGGGCAAATAATTTGACACAGAAAATCATCGCATATTAGTTCCAGTGGTGGAGATAGAGGGGTCTCTATGCATATTTTTATAAAAAAAAGTATAGCCGATTTGATATTTTGCAAATGTTTTCGAAAAATATGAAAGAGCATTCAATTTTACCCAGAAAAGGCCCTCTTGTCCAAAGTCGATAGGAGGTGGCGTTTTCAAGAAAAACCGAAAATACTGTTTAGAAGTCAAATAATAATTTTTAAACATTGTGTTACAACTAAATTAAATATGTAGTTCAAAAATTCGGTTAAAATTGTTTTTAATTAATTAAATGAAAATAAATACAAAAATAAATAACGAAAACCATATTACATCAAAGCAAATGTTCGAAATGTAAACCATTTTCTTCGATACATAACTGACACCGACGCTGAATAGAACGTCTCATTTGAATTAAGTTATTGTCTCTGATTTCACTGCATGCGTTCCGAATCCGACGAATAAGTTCATCCCTTGTGTCCACAGTAGTGGTATAAACTCTCTCTTTAATAAAACCCCAGAGGAAAAAATCTAGGGGTGTCAGATCAGGGGATCGGGGAGGCCATGCAACGATACCCCCGCGGCCAATCCATTTTTCGGGAAAGTGGGTGTTCAACCAGTTCCTGACATTTCGGCCAAAATGAGCTGGACAGCCATCAAGTTGAAACCATGCTCGCATTCTTAAATTCAGAGGAATTTCCTCCCACATGTTGGCACTCTCGGTCTCTAAGAACTCTAAGAAATTCGCAGAATTCAGTCGTTGAGGTAAGATGTAAGGGCCGAAAAGACAATTGTTATAAACGCCGAGCCAAATATTAACACTAAATTCGTGCTGAAAATTTCGTGGTCTGATTGCATGCGGGTTTTCATGTGCCCACTCATGCTGATTGTGTAAATTTGTCACACCTCGACGAGTAAAACATGACTCGTCGGTCCATAATATGTGTGATAAAAAATTTCCGTCGTTTTCAATTGAGTTAAGAATCCACCGAGAAAAAGCTATTCTATGTTCCTCGTCACCCGGACGTAAACCCTGAACAGGTTGTAAGTGGTAGGGATGTCTATGATCTCGTCTTAATGTTCTAGAAATAGTGCACCTGGAAACACCAATAATCCTGGAAATTTTTCTGGTACTCGTCGTGGGATCTCTGTCAAATTCGTGCAAGATTCGCTGATTCCTCCTATTTCTGCCAATATTAACGTTAATTATGTTGCGATCCCTATGGACCAGATTCAATCCGTCATTAGCGAAACGTTGATGAACATTAATAAAAACGTGTGGATGCGGCTGTCTTCTATTAGGAAATCGTCTCCGATATTCCCTAGCAGCTTCTGCCGAGTTCCCATTGGCAAACCCGTATATGAAGTGAATATCTGCGTATTCTTGGTTCGTAAACTTAAACGGCATTTTGAATTTGTTGCAATTTTTTTTAATACTCTACACACAATTAGAAACTATAATAAAATAAGCGCAAATGTCAATATTAGAATGACATTTCAAGTCTGATTTGATTTCTAAACAGTATTTTCGGTTTTTCTTAATTTGACTTCTAAACAGTATTTTCGGTTTTTCTTGAAAACGCCACCTCCTATCGACTTTGGACAAGAGGGCCTTTTCTGGGTAAAATTGAATGCTCTTTCATATTTTTCGAAAACATTTGCAAAATATCAAATCGGCTATACTTTTTTTTATAAAAATATGCATAGAGACCCCTCTATCTCCACCACTGGAACTAATATGCGATGATTTTCTGTGTCAAATTATTTGCCCTCAAATACTAAGTCTTTCGCCGCAACATGATGATTTTTTTTGTCAGCGGTTATTTAGTTAAAAAATAAATAAATAAAACAAAAATAAAATTGAACGCCCTGTATTTCAAAAACGAAGCGTTTTAGGACCTATATCTATAGAAACTTTTAGACTCAAAATGAGGTCTTTTGATTCCTGAAGTCCTGCTATTTAAATGTGAGACACCCTGTACAAACAAGGTATTTCTATTCACATTTAAACAGTCGACAGAGGATGGTTCTCGAAATGGATTTGGTTAAAAAAAATTGAGACACATACACATTAACACCCTATATTTTTGCGCAAGTCTGTTGATTCAAATGAATTGTTTTTACAGAAAAATTAATAATAATAATAATATTTATTTATTTGTCCAACAGAATACTTCTAATTACAGGACAAAGTAAAAAACAACAGAAACTAATAATAATACAGATAAAAATAAAATATTAATACAATAACTAGACTAAATAAATAATACTGAAATATAGATTAGAAAGAAACAAATACATGTGTAAATTACAGTAGCACATCTTACGGTACGTCACAATTATTTTTAAAATTATGTACCAATACTACAATTGAAAATAACAGAGTTATAGTTGCTGCACATAACATGGAGAGGTGATTTCAATAAAATATTGGTGCGAGCAGTCTCATTGTAAAACGTAAATGTCACACGATTAGTAATTCTCGGCACAAGAAAGTTAATTTGAGCAAGGAGGTTTGGTACATCAACGATACTGTACAGTAGCATATATGTATAAAAATTTTACGCTATACATCTGTCTTCTATGCAATAATGAAGTGAAATCAAATCTGTTTAATGTTTAATGGATGATTATGCTCACAACCCCTCTCTGGATATCTATTGTCAAGGTGAAATGCTAAAAATTTCAAAATTTGTTTCTGTACTTTGTCAATCATATTAATGTAACATACATAGATGGGGTTCCACACTAATGAGCAGTATTCCAATTTGGAACGAACATATGATTGATACAGTTTAATCAGAACATTGTTGTCAGGGAACTCAAATCATTGATAAAAATAGAAAAAAGCAATGGGCCTAGGTTGGAGCCTTGTGGAACTACTGATGGTGACACGTAGGTGTTAGATTTGAAACCATTAAATATAACATATTGAGTGCGATTTGACAAATAAGAAGCGAATAATTTAGTCAAAGACGCAGAAAAACCTTGTGTGTACAACTTCACCAACAGTGGCTTATGGTCAATTCTGTCGAATGCCTTCGAAAAATCAGTGTACACCATATCTACCTGCCCTTGCTGGTCGATAATATTAGATAAATATTGAGTAAAACAAATCAAGTTCGTATTGGCAGAGCGCTTATTCATAAAACCATGCTGGTCTATAGAAACAAATGAACGAATAAGAGAGATAGATGCGGTTTATAAAGACATCATCTCGAAAACTTTGGCGAAATTGCAAAGTAAAGTTATAGGTCTATGATTAATTATATGAGCAGAATCACCATTGTTTAATATAGAACAGACACCGACAGATTTCCATAGGTCGGTAAATATATTATAAAAATATAAAATCATGTTATCATTCAATTTTGCATTACAACTTTGCACTTGATTTGAATATTCATCACTATTTACAATTAGAGCAATGTTTTCTGTATATGCAGGTAGTATTGAGAACTCCAGGCAAGAAATTTCAGTCTCAAAGAAGTACTGTGAAAAACATCTCTCCAATAAGGACAATGCTCAAATTCGACAGGCATGTGACTCATCATCAGACAGAAGAGTGTTGGAGCATTGCTGTACCGGCAATTGATCAAATTTTGTGTAATCACCTTCCAGTGAGAACAATTTGTTTCGTGATGGTAGCTCATGCTTTAATCGCAGAGAACACATGCTTCAATCGCAGAGAACCTTCCGTGGTGCTGTGAGATTCTCAATAAATCTGACATACTCCGCGTGACTTTAAGCTACCTTACATTAAAGAAGTCAAAAGGGCGACGTTTTTTTTAACGCCTAGTTTTATAATAGCGTGGATGTATGAATCTCCGAGGAAACATGGAAGGGTTGGTTTGGCGACTGATTTCGAAAGATGTCACGGGTCGCAGTAGAATGTGGTAGAAAGTATATTGAAAAATTATGAAAACTACAACAGATGTATTGCACAACTCTTCTAGTACCTTATGTATATATTCCTGTAGATGTTTCGTATCCTCTTTTAAAACCTGATCTTAAGAAAGCATTTTCTTGTTAAAATAAGCAATAAAACCTTGTTTCTTAAATATAGCTTCAATAAAATTGAAATCTCTTAAAAAATTGGACTGTGATTTTAGGATGGTCCATTCTTTTCGTGCTGATATTTAATTCATGTTTTTGACATCTGAAACTTTGCTAGACAATGGCATCCAACATCCAACACTATTTGTATTTCAATATAATAAAAGATCGCCCAAATTTAGAATTGACGTGTATAGAATTCTCAAGACTTATAAGTTAGTGGGAAACAATTAAAAACAGTTGCAATTTTAGAAGAAAAATTAAATTATTTTAAATATACAAAATATGCAAAAACACAATCAATACAATGTAAGTAATACCTAATAAGTTAGAAGTTTACGCGGAAAACATTCCATTATTTTCTGGCATAAAATATTTTAGTCCTTACAACGATTATAAGATTATATTCAACTACAAATTGATCTATTCACGAATTTAATCGAGTTCAAGTTGATTTATCGTGACTAAGACTTTATAGATAAATATTTCATATAGTTTCCTATTTTCGACAATGTGTCGTCCATCTTCAACTTTTTTTAAGATAAAACATAATAAAATACATACTTATTTCATTGACTTTTATGTAAAGAAAACTTTAATATTAATAATACAAGCAGACAAAATGTGACTGCCCTTTTAAACCAGAAACCAAGCTATACTTTCCTGAAGATTTTCAACGCATTCCGAATCCGACCCGACCTTAGAACTACTCTATCACGTCAAGTTTTAAAGATATCTTAACATAAAAGAGCGAAAAACACAGTTTCTTATTTGAGGTTATGTTTTTCTCCACAAAACTGTTATAGCATCTGAAATTGCTATTCTTCTTCAAAATCCATTTTAATCGTTTGAATATCTCTTCTTCTATCTTTGTCACTTTCGTCGATATTCGAAAATTTCGCTTTACAAGGCTATGCGACTCAGGAGTCTGCTGCTATTTGTCCTTGGAAATTGGATTCCCAGCGCTATAAGATTATAAAGTCTACGATCTTAGAATTTTTCCGCATTGAAATTCGGTTTTTAGACCTATGGGTATTCGAATTAAGCTGAGCAACTGTTATAGAAAACAGTTTTCTCAATTTGGCTCTCTTACAAAGCTGAGACTGATCCAGCTTATCTCGCCCTGAGGTGTATCAGTTCTAGATTCTAAAATAGACACGTTTTTCTTATACGGGCGATGTATGTTTCAGTTCAGGATGTTAAGTGTATCATTGAAGCAAAAATGTTTAATATTAATGACAGTTCATTGGTTCATTAACTTCTAATTATTGATTTTATCACGTTACTGGAAGGATTAGAAATGTCCGGATTAAGACATCACTGTCAAGAGATTTCCTGAACTGATTTTAGATTTGCGTCTGTTGCTTCAACTTATCAAAATATTTATTTATTCAGACATCAGCAAAGCGGTATCTTCTAGCGATCGAGAAATTGTTCCTTTTCATTTTTAACTGAAATTGTTTATTTCAAGGCTATTTCTCAAATATAATTTGTAATGTATTCATTTTATCATATAAGCACTTTCACTGTCTTATATTTTAAAAAGTATATCCACTTCCGGGCAAAGTATGCATAGAAATATATAGAAATATGCTCGGAATTGTGTAGCATACTTAAAAAATAATGTTTGCATTCTTTTCCAGAATCCACATAGTATTTCTCAAGCAGTTACAGATCAAAAGATTATTTCGATATTATCTAGCTTCTACAACCCATTTGTCTAGTTCCCATGCGTTAACCTATTTCGCAAAATGACAATTTACCCATTCTATACTAGGTTAAAACGCTAGATGTGACGTATTATTGCATACTTCGAGACACTGCATCAGTGATAACATCTCTTAGAAGACATAAAACAACTGCATTCTTAAAAAACACGCATTACAAGATAATTATCCTTGTTAACAAAATATATACATGAATTTACAACCATTATCATGGAAAATGGACACGGAACTAGGGCCTAGCTAACTGGTTTTTAAGTACCACGCAGATATGATTAATTTGAAATTTTTTAAGAAATATATAAGATTTAAAAAAATATATGCTACTTAGGTAAAGCGACTAGTTTTGTAGCGGTCGTTAGGACACTAGTTAAAATGATACTTGGTATGAGTTACTTTTACGTTTTTGCTTGAAATGCTGTCGAATTAATTATTTCTTCATGTATTTTCTTTATTAATTTGTCAAAAATGTTGATATTATAACAATATTGCAGTAAGAGGAATGTTAAACGGAAACAACTGAAATTTCTGCTGCCCATAGCTGGTGTGCAGTCTCATAGTTGTAAATAACTCCAATAATAATATGGCAAAACTCTTTTTGAATTTACAGTAAACGATCAAGTGGTTTATCCTCGACATCACTCACGAGCTCCTTGCGATGAGATTTACCTACGAACAAATAATTAGAAGTACCTACCTATCTAACATAGAATAAAAAATTATTATTATCAGTTTAATTTTGTTTTTTTTTAATATTTCTAGAATACCTTAAATACAAGATAGATACTCGTTAGCGGAAGCATTTTCAGAAATGTTTTAATTTGTAAGACTTAGATTTATCTGACTTGTAATCTTTACACTTTTTTTTCGAAGACGCTAGTAGTTTAAAAAACTACATTTTTTGTGGATAGCATGGATTTGAGTATTAAGAATAAACTCCATTAAGGTCAGAGGCCAGTTTTTTCTTTACACCAGTTCATAAATGCTTCGTATGCATTCTCTTATCGAGCTTTTAATTTCTCCGTATGTCGTCCTCATGATAACTGCTTCTATAAATCGCTCGTACAACTTGATTTTCTGTGTCTAATGCTTCAAACTGGCAAATTTACTTTGCAAAACCTCACATTATTTGTTTTCATAAACTAAAGCAAAAAATTTAAGGGTCAAAAACAAAATAAAACTAAAAATTTTTCGATTTTTTTTAACAATTTAAACGTTATTTGTGGTAAAAATGTGAGAAAACCTGAAACAATTTTTTTCCCATTTTAATCATGATTTATTTAAGCTCAAAAAACGTGACCCTTTAATTTTTTTCAAAAGTTTGACTGTTTGAAACAAAGAAACGGTTCGCTAGATCGAGATAAAACTTCACAGGGTTCTTCTGGGTATATCGAACTGTAAAAGTCATGCTTAACATTAGTCATTTCGTGAATATATCTAATTTACCCGCCAATTTTCTAAAAAAAACATAAATTACCCTTTTTTCCTGTTTTTTAAAATTCTTGTAAAATGAATAAAATTCTTTTTCCGAAAAGTTGCGGCAGCACGTTATAGGAAATTTATTCCAGTTTTCGAAATTGCCCTTCAATTCTCTGTACGACCATTTGTCGCCGAGATATGGATGATTGAAGACAAAAAGGATCCTTTTCCATTTAAAAGTCCGATATTTCGATGAAAAATGGTCGTATCGAAATTAAAAAAAAAAGGAAATTGAAGCTGAATAAACAAGCTATTTGGTCCATGCAATGGCTTGGCTGAAAGAAATTTTTCCAAGTCCGTGGAATTGCATGATAACTGTAGCTCCTAAAAAATTTCGACCGAAAGATCTAAACACTAGAATCTTAGAGCCTCAAAACATATTTTTTTAATTCCCGATACAACCATTTTTCACCTAAATACAGTCTGTCAAAAATCACGGAAAAAATTCGGAAATTCTTTTGACCCTTTAATTAGTTTAGTATCGAAAGTAAGGCAGATTTTTCGACAAGTTTTTTTTTCACGTACATGTATTATAAAGAAGAAAAAAACAGGAACGGACGAAAGTTTTTGCCGACCGCTGACGCCCATCTTCAGATCCTGGTCCGTAAAACAAACTGGCGGAAAAAATCCCCAGAAACTATACGGTTCCTGGGCCTGTGTGATCATAAAAACAACCTTTCCAACTAATAATGTAATTTGTTCTTTATTGGCATTGTTTTGAATATGTGACAAACTGTAATCTCCAATTTGCGAAAAACAAAATGTATGTATTGTTAATAAGAAATCCAGAAGGTTGTGACATTTTTGTCAAAAACTTCTTCGAGTTCCGAAGTTCCTGATAGCAGCACATTACCTTGCCTGCACCTCTGGACTAAAGTTGATACATTGTAATATTGGGAATCTCAATTTGCAATTTTCGAACAAAAAGAATAATGGTAATTAATTAGCTTCAGTTGTAAAATTTGTTCAATTTAAGTAAATTTTTAAAAATCATATTATTGAAGCAATTTATCCAATTAAATTAATAAGCAACATATGTATGAAAAAGACATTTTCTAGAACAAAAAAGTATTTTTCCTTTTAGTTGACCTTCTTGAGGAAATATAGTGGAAATGTCAATACTTTGTGACGGCTTTCGAAATTTTTTCTCCTTTATAGCAACAAACATAAATTTGACAAAACCATATTATATACGGTGTTAATTGTGATCCGTCTTGAATGAGACACTCCGTATATATCCGTTACCCATACGGCTTATAGATTGCCGGAAAAAAATCCGATTGATCAAGAGTGCCCGTCAAGAATTAATTTATTAACCGTGTTAAATCCACTAATGATATAAAAAAAGATACCGAGCACCGGCATAGTAAGCTATCTGTTCCACCATTAGCATAAATTATTAAGTTAACTTATATGAGACTGATTTATGAGGTCTTACATGGGTGAGTCTTGTAATAAAACGATATAGTAATGGGCCGTTACATGTTTTTTAACACGTCAGTGTAATTAAAATATATAATTTACTTGCGGCGTATGACGTACGTATCGGGTTCGTAGATCTGCGAATTATTTGGAAATTCTACCCCCTTATTGTAGAAGATAATACTTGGAACTAACACAAAAACAGATGAGCATGAAGCAATACGCTGTGTAAATGATAAGTTTCAGCACTCCACTACATATGCTGGGTGCTGCAGGGATTACTGAGACCATTAATAAATCAAATAAATACTAATGTTGATTTCATGATGGCCTAAATAAAAATTGCATTGATTTCACCAATTTTGGATAAAACAGGGAAATATAAAAGAACGTACCTACTGCCTGTTGATCAAACTACCCAAGGTAAATGAAAATGACTTAATCTTGATAATTTCATTTATTTCTGTAAGTTTTGCACCATTTCCCACCTACAATATCAATAGTGCTTAGATTATAACTGGAATTTTTTTTGAGATCACGAACATTTTGCAAAGTGTCCTGACTACGACGGCAGATTTGTTATTGCTGTCACGTTGAGTTTAATTGATTAGTGGACGGGAACTTTTGTCAAAAATGTCGAGTTTCGGTAAAGAAACTCAATTGGAAGATCAAGAAATTCAAAATTGAACGCCCAAAAATTCCGAAAAGTCTAAAATAAATATGGAAACAGTTTATAGAGTTCTACAGTGATAAGGTATACAAGGTTGGGAAATCTCGAAGCTGGAGATACTGCTAGCCAAAATAAGTCGATTGAGTAATTTCTTTTTCAATACACAATGTTCTAAAGACAAACAAAATTTTCTCGTATTATTTTATCAAAGGAATAGGGCATAATTGACGCCCTATAGAAGCAACGCCAAGATTAGCTAAAAATTCTTATTTGTCATGTCAAAAAACAATAGTGCCAATTGTTTTGTTCATACTCTGACAGTTTGACCACCAGTATCTCCAGCTGTATAGAATAAATAGATGAGTTTTTGACAGTCGAACAATCATCTAACATTTTGGAATATTGTGCTTTCAATATGAAGAGAAATTTTGAAATATTATAAAGAAAATATGCCTATATAAGATCGTATAGGCATATGATATAATCTCATATACAATGTCACAAATGTCATCTTGGACGACAGAAAAATTTTCACTTATAATTTCCCTAGTGCTTGAATTATTTCCGGAAATTTTTTCGAAGGAACACATTTTTTTAAAATTTTCTAGAAAAATGCGTGATTGAGGAAAAATTTCCGGACATTACTTCAAGGACGTGGGGGATTCGGTAAGAAAATTTTACAAACAAAATTTATTTTAAAAATTTGACATGTTTCATTTTGAAACTTATTTCGCCTAAATAAAGTTGGCTTGACATTGTTGAGAGTTGAGATAGACATTGTTTTCTGGTGCATGACATATTTTTTTCTTCTTAAACATCACATAATTTAATCGCATTTCACGCGTTTTTTTAAATTCAAAAATGGTTCGTTTTGGAAATGAAAATTCCGAAAACATAAAAGTAGAAGTGGCAAATTTAACTCCCCAAAATACGAAGAAGCCGAAATTAAGTGTATGGAGGCAGTTTCTAGTTTTTTGTGCGGAAAGATGCTACAATGTTGAAGATCCAACAATATCGATGACTGCGTTGGCGTCAATTTTTGAAGATTATGCGTTTAACATGAAAAAGAAAAATATTGATGATTATTTTTTAATTCAAATATTTACCTTTGCAATACAATTCACCTAGTATTACTAAAATAGAAGGAAAGTAAGTTTTTGTAGAAAAGCGATGTCTATGGCAGTTTATCAGATTCTTATTAAAACATAAAAAAACACAGTCCTTTCACTTTAGTAATAAAAAACGCATTTAATTTTTGAATTTAAATATTTATCTTTCACTTAGTATTACTAAAATAGAAGGAAAGTAAGTTTTTGTAGAAAACTGATTTCTATGGCAGTTTATCAATGATTCTTATTAAAGCATAAAAAACACATTCCTTGCACCTTAGTAATAAAAAAGGCATTTAATTTTTAAATTTAAATATTTATCTTTGCAGTACAATTCACTTAGTATTACTAAAATAGAAGGAAAGTAAGTTTTTGTAGAAATGCGATGTCTATGACAGTTTATTAATGATCCTTATTAAACATAAAAAAACAGCTCATTACATTCACTTTAGTAATAAAATAAGCATTTAATTTTTGAATTCAGATATTTAAGTTTGCAGTATAATTCGCTTAGTATTACTAAAATAGCAGGAAAGTAAGTTTTTGTGGAAAACCGATGTCTATGGCAATATATCAATGATTCTTAAAAAATCATAACTGCAATCAAGTAGGCTTAGGCTTGTGATGTCAAAATCGTCTTCGCTATACGTCACGTTGAGAGTCATTTTCTCTAGCTTCTAATTGTTTACAATTAAATCATGGCAGTGAACAACCAAAAAACTCATTTAAAACCTTATAGTATATGTAATTCTTGCACCAAAACATTCTTATGTCTCATAAAAATATTTGCCATATTTACTGAAAAAAACTGGAATGAGTCCGTATCAAGAAAACCTTTTCGCAGCTATTCAAAAGATTTTGGAGGAAGATATCCCATCTTATTTACGTAAAACCAGGGCTCAGCACAACAAAATTTTATCAAATTATTACATATATTTTATGAAATACGGACATCTGATGGAAATGAAAAATAAAGGTAATAATTATGCTCTTCGTTACTCTTCGTTGCGAAGAGAAGAGTTCCAGCCAGAATTTCAAAAACATTTAGCGTTAATAGAAGAAATCTCGGAACAAATATTTGGTAAACAATTATTTGTATCTATTTATTATTTTAAAATAAATAAAAACATTACAAACCAAAATTCTGGATGGTACTGATTTTTGAACCATATGATAGCTGTAAAAAAAATTTCCACTTATTAATTTTGTTGGCCTAGGAGGAAAAAAATATCCGAAAAATTTGGAGGTTGCCATGGGCAACTGTCGAAATTAATTGTATGTAATTGGCTTAAAATGACAGGTGTAAAATTTTCAGTTTAATATCATCTAGGGTTTTTTTTTTTATTTGTTCGGTATTTTGCACCTCCGAATATGCTATAGATGCAAGTTTTTGAATTTTGCAAGTCGATATTTGGGCGCAATTTTGTCAAGAATGTCCGTAAAGTAGTATTGGTTGTCCGAAAAATTGTTCTAATGTTTAATTTGTTCTCCTTAATTTTTGCGATAATATATGGAATTTTTATTGTGAATATAATTTCCGTTTGAGGTTTGACAGAATTTGTTTTACTTTCAATATTCTTAAAAACTGTTTTAACGAGAAGAAAATTTCCGGATATTTTTTTCGTTGGCTACAAAAAAGAGGTGTAAAATTTGCCACATAATTCTTTCGGTAATTATTTTTCTGCCAGGTAGTAGTGCGCCTAAAGAAATTAGTGCAGCATACACACATCAGTTTCTGCGTCTCGGTTCTACCAGGTGCCACCCATGTCCATGTCGGCGGTCTGTTATGCATTATTCGCGGGAAAAGGCATTGTTCTGTTTGTTTTGGTGAGCGGGCAGGGTCGAGGAATGAAATAAATGGCCGGATATATGCTAATGCTGAACTCAATAAGTCATGGAGGTTTGTGGAATTGACAGGAGGCTGATAAGGTGTACCGGTCCGGCCCGCTTATCTGGACCGGTACAAATTTTAACATATCCAGTGCCACGTTCAATTACGCGGACCGTAACGGGTGCAAAAAAAAATAAATGTACGGAGGTTGATCTCGACTCAAGACGAGCCTCGCGAGTGTGAACTCGAAAGATTGCGGCTTCTTTGACTCTGGCTTCTTGAGATTTCATTACGAATTCATTGAATCGATTCTGCCGATATAAGAGCGGGAGATAAATGTAGTACAAAGCTACTACACTGAAGGAAATATTTTTTAGTCATAAGTAGAAATTTATTAACTCTAAAAAAAATATTTGCGTTAAATAGGCTCCAGCAAGGTTATGCTTCTGTGACAACAAAAGAAGAAATGCTAAAATAAAAATACCTTTTCAGACTTCAGGCAAAGCGAAATAGTTTTTATTATACTTGACATATGATATTGTAACACTAATAAAAACAATAGGCCCATTCAGTAGATTTTTTTTTTGCATATTTCCAAAGTTTACCCTTTAACTAGTTAGTATGCCAAAAATGAATTTTTTGTTTTAACGAGAAATGTGTGAAATAAATTAATGAAAACAGAGTGCGGAAAAACGTTGAGCAACCATTGCATTGCCTGACGTCATAATACCGGTACGGGCGACTGGCAGAGCACTACGCTCGCGCTCGCGCTCGCATCCCATTCTGTGTTAATACATACGGTGTGTGGTTCGCTTGGCAGTTTCGATAATCATTGTTTTTATGTTTAAATGGGTCGAAACCGAGGATTGTACAAATATTGTATAGTTCCAGGCTGCAAAAGTACCTCAGGATCGACTCTGAATAAAATATTTATTTCATTACCGAAAAATGAAAAGTTTGTGTGATGTTATCCACGGTTTCCCCAGCCACGGTATGCAACCCACTTTCGTTTTTCTTTGGTTGCACGTCTAGGGGGTTGTAAAATATTATTATTTGAACATTTAGAGCACAATTTTCAACTTTATGCCGGAAAAAAATTTTACCCCATCTAAATGTTCGTGTTCACAAAAATTTCGAAATACAACAATCAGTGTAATATTGAGATGCCGAAATATAATTGAGCCATACATTCTGTTTAAATATAATTTTTGTTTGTCACTATTCAATATTTCTGTTAATGTGATGTTAAAATATCCTACATTATTCCTGTGAATGGAGAGCTTCATAGCGCAACATCTTGATATGTTCAGTGACTGTTTAATGTTGTAACACCACTTATTCACTCGTGACAGATATTTTTGTACAATACAGTCTTCAGCAGATGTAACAAAGGTGAATTGTTTAAAGTTATCTGCACATTGGTTTGAAAATTACCATCACTGAATATATGAAATAATTGTGGGCGAGAACTGAAGAAGGTATACTTCTACTTAATTGCTACCCTTTTTATTTAGCATTTTTTTCTGAACTTGTTGAAAGTTAATGCAGGTGATATTTATAACCGAAACAGTTTTCTTGAGAACTTTTTGCATTTTATGTAAGAGAACATTATTTGCGAATTTTAAATATTGTATTTTTTTTGCAATGACATTTATAACCAATATGTACAGAAAGAAATTTAGTTTTTTCTGGAAGAGAACATTTTTTGCAGTAAAATGTGTGCTAATTCTAAATACTGCATTTTTTTAGTTATTATTTGAAAAAGGTCATCTATAATGATATATGCGTACCACTGAGCTTTCCAATTAAACTGATACTATACCTGCCTGATAATAGAGGTCTAAGATATTATTCATAGTGTTTAATTAGAAAACAATAATTTCTGACTATTTCTATGTTTCCGAGATATGATTACAATAAGACAATATTTTTTCTCCATTAAAATGTCCACGGATTCTGAATATTGCATTATTTTTTATTTTAGTCAGTTTATTTGAACCAAGTCCCCTGTAATAATAATTGCACGTCACTGGATTTTCCAATTAACCTGAAATTATACCTGATAATAGAGGTACTGGATATTATTCATCATATTTAATCAGAAAGCAGTAATTTTAACTTTCTTATTTCAACACCCTGTCTCTTAGAAATGCAGCATCCAGCATCGATGGGCATATTTTTATATAGACTATCCACATTAATTTTAATTGTAGGTAGAATATGTCTAGTTATGGAATTTCGCCCATATTTTATAGCAAATACTTCTGATACGAACAAAGTAGGACAGCTAAATGTATACCTCTGGCACATACTTTCAAGTGTTCCTAAGCCAGTCAGCGAAATTATTTGTTGTCTTTTTCGTTTTGCAAACGTCACTGACAAGACCTCGCAAAAATGTTGAATATTTCATTAAATTCCCGGAATATCTTCAAGTCAAACAACAAAAGATTTCCAGTGTAGCGAAAAATAATATGTTCTTTTTTGTTGTCGAACCGGTGCTGTTGAATAATTTATATTTATATTCTTTGGTTTATTTTCAATGTTTGTCAATAAACTAGTGTTAAATAAATATTTAAATTCCTCAACTCGTCACTACGTTTTTTTGGAAAAAATGCGACAATGTGTTCATGTGATTTCAGAAAATAAAATATAACGGGTAATTTATGTATATACGCTTTTTTAATTCAATTTAATTGTTACTCTACGTACGTAGTGCTTTATGTCGCTCATAAAATAGGATACATTTGTTATGAATCCTCTGAAAATATCCTGTCGACGTCCATATTATATTATCTTCTCTTGCAAGAATTGCTTTTAATAACATCGGGAATCAAGTACTGCAACCAGAACTGAACCTATAGTGAATTTATGGTTGCATATCTATATTCGTACATATTTTATTAATTAAAGTATTTACTGCCTTCTCAAAAAATTCCACCGGCCACCGATATGAAGTGTGGTTATAAATATAAATAAAATAATTAAATATTACTCAAGATAAACGGTTGAATTACTATAAATTATTCTATAATTAATTGCTGTCAATTGATGTCAAGAAATTGATAGTGAATATGAACAAGCCATTAAAGTAAACATTTACGATAAAAATTACACAAATTACACTAGGTACGTCATTTGTCAAAGTTGTAACCCCAATTACTGTCGGAGTCAGCTTATCTCACCTTTTTCAAAATCAAAAGTACTACATAAAGAGGAAAAAATCGAAAATACAAAGCAAATGCATATTTCACTAACAATAATAAGTGATAGAGAAATAAATACATATTTCATTATTCTCTTTGAGACTACTTTCTGTGATTTTCAGTGTTAAAAGGGACGTCTTGTACACGTTAGAGCGTCGGTGCTTCGAGAATTTATGGGAGCGAATTGCCGCAAATGGCCGATCGCTATTTATGATCTTGATTTATAAGTAGCAGGCAAGTGCTGGTTTGTTGCTCGGGCAAACTGAAATCACTGTTATTTATCGGCTCTTAACGCAAATTGGGTTCTGCTAAATTTGCGCTTGTAATCTCGGGTAATAATAAAGTGCGTCCAACAGGCTTACGAAAAAGGCTACAGTGGATGAAGCCGGCAAACAATATTTTTCTACACCTTTTCAGAAACGATAAATTTATAAGTGAGTTGATAATGGTCACTGTTACTAAGTGACTAACCCTTGATACGGCCAAACTAACAGAGAGCAACCTGCTATATATTTCGTTATGGCGTACTGATGAAAATAAGTTTGAAACGGGTATGCATTTGGTGATTCGGCGGATGAATGATCTTAGTTACTTATTAGTGGCACTGGTCTTGTTCTCATAGAAGGTATCTATGCATCTACTTTGCATCTACTTCTAAAAGGCACTCAGCAGCAGTAACCATTCATACATGTTATATCAGCAGATATAATTCAATGCTAATCAAAGCATTAGTCCGCAGAGAAGTTGTTTCCACAATATTACGGATTTAAAAACGGCAAATTTAATTACAGAAAGCGTCATTTTAATTTTACCTTTTAAATTTTGTTTTCGGGAATCAAATTTTTTGAAAATACTTCTGCGGTACATCTGGAAAGGTGTCTATTACTTATGTTATAACAAAATTTCTTTTATTATTTGCATTTGAATGACTTGAAAAGTAATATTATAAACAATTCGATTTTTTACTTGTAATATATTGTCATCTACGTAACCATGTTCATTTTCTTCCAACTGAACGCATTGCTTGTCTAACCAATCCCTTCAACACAACTGACTAGTGGTCCCAGATTTTGGACTGATCTTTGGATGTAACTGATGGACCAACCAATGGGCTCATTCACTAACATTAATCTTAACGTTGATAAAAAATACTTTAAAAAAAACGAAAAGAAGGTTTTTATTAAGAAAATAATACATCTTGTAATTGTTAGACCTCTTTCAGGCATTTCTGCCTATTTTTCCAATTACGTAAGGATTTACAGCTAATATATTTTGATATATCGCACATTGATACAGTCCAAAATGGGTATAGGTAATGCAACGAAATTAAGAATTAAAATAGAGTATGGAGAAGAACTTTGCTCTAGTTTAATTCCTATAATATTTCAATTTTCTACTTCTGTGTAACCCATTTTAATTAAATAATAATACAAACTGTCAAACAATAACAATGTTGTCGTGACATTACCTGTCACTGTCACGGCCTACCATATAAGATTGTCCATGAGTAATTAGGCATCTCACGGCCTAATTAGTGAGATTTAGTTAAAATACCTATACGCATTTTGGACCATATCGATGCCTGATCTGTCAAAATATATTATAACTAAATCTGTAAATCCTTACGTAATTGGAAAAAGGCAGAAATGCCTGAAAAAGGTTTAACAATTACAAGATATCTTATTTTCTTAATAAAGAACCTTCTTTTCGTTTTTTAATAGTATCTCGCTTATTGTTTGCGATGGATCCAAATATATAAAAATATACAGGGTGTTCCATGTAACTTAACAGAGTTAACATCCGCGGTCATTTTGCTTGGACTTCATTTGTTTTTCTACTATCATTTTCGAAAAATTCATAAAAACTCGTGCAACTTTTATATATTTTTTTATAACTCTCAAAACAAAAAAGATAAAGGGGGGTCAGAATATAGTGAATCACCCCGTACATTAGACATAAGTGCCAAAAAAGGTTTTTTTTGTCATGACCCTAAAGATCGCGATATTAGAAATATTTAAGAAATTTCGAACCTCAAATACGCATCACTATATCACACACTTCAATTAAAGACTGGTCCAGAATGGATATAAGCAATTTTTTTTGAAAAATTTCTACAGATACAAGGTTAAAAATGTCGAGAAAAATGTACTCTTTTCTTGACACAGTTGTTAAATAAAAATTGTAAGACATATATATTTCCCAATATAAAGTAAGATTGAGAATAAAGTTGTTAAATTAAATTTAAAAGAATCAGGAGATATTTATTGTATAGCTGGGAGGAAAGCGGTCAAAATTTAAATTAAAATTTTAAGTGGCAGAAAATTGCACACCTCATCCTTGTCAGTTTGCTTTTAAAGGGATTATGAACTTATCTCGTAAAGTGTTATTGCCTTCTATAAAGGGAACAATAAAATTTATCTTATGGCGTCTATAAATTTAATCCCTGTGTAACATCAACTGTAGATTAGTCGACAACAATGCTATAAATATAAATGTTTTTAACACCTAAGACAGATGACACTATTTTTATACCTTCATTTGAACAGTATTATTTATTGACTTGCGTATGTCGAACAATTGCATAAAAAAATGTTTCTGTAACATACTCTTAGTTATTTTAAAAGCTGCTGCTATAATCAAATTTGAAATTGTTTTTTGATGCTCGAATTATATGTTTAAACACAGTATCGTCGCTGTAATATTTGAACATCGATGAATTGACGTCCGCTGTTTTGAAATGTGCAGAGGAAAGCCGTAGAAAAGGTGTCTCATCTCGTCATTTTTTTTCGTTAGCAAAATTTTTTTTAATACTTTGGGTCGCAAATCAGTTTTTTTATAAACATTTAGATTATCTCCAAAACTATGCATAATATTTAATTATAAAAATTGTGATTGTATAGCTATAGGCAATTAAAAACACACATTATTTCTACGGCCTTTTGGAGTCGAGTTAAACTTTTTTTTCTAAGAATCACAGCTCTCTGTACTTAAAAATTTTAATCTATCAGGCGGCATTTTGTACGTCTTTTTATTGCATCTGTTGAACACTGTTTTCTAAAATCAATCAATCAGTATATTGGAAAAACTGATTTTCGAACTAAATTGTTGCTAATTAAACAAATTGACTCACGAGATGAGATACCTTTTCTACTGCCTTCTGCACATTTCAACAATAAAATAGCGGACGTCAATTTATCGAATTTTTTTACCATTTACTGCTATAGCAACGCGTCTAATTTGTCATATCAACTACTGAATTGTTAATTAGGTTTGTTAATTTAATAAACTAGTTTTCAGTTTTTTTCATAGAGCAATACATTTTTGTTGAATTGTGATACGACGATGTTGCAGCTTTCTAGCTACAGTCTATCGCATCATCTCAAGCGTAGACGTGGCGGTTTGTCATTGTTCATTGTAAACGAATCATTAAAATTGGTGACGCTAATATTTAGGGGTATAGTCCTTCCGAAGTCAGTTAACATGTAAAATAACGCCTGGCAATAAAATTTAATGACTTTCATAGGCGTCCCTAAAAAAGTTTTCTGTTAAAGGTAAAAAATTATAATAATTTGTATAATATGTATAATGTGTAGAAAATTTCTATTATATGTTCATTTGGCCAACAACATATTTTAATTATTTATGTCCTCAAACAATTTTATTATATTGATGGTAAATTTCGTTTTAATCCGTTTCAAATGGTCTCCAAAATGCCGTGTAGTAATAATATTATTTCTCCCTTTCGCAATTGTAATATCAATGATTAATAGAAGGTACCTACAATAAATTAAAATTATCTGAATCACACCAAATTCCGCATTGCTGCACTGCACTGCTAGGCAATTTGTCAGCCACTTGTCAACAGCTAAGATTTATTGCCCAGTGGCCCAATGCAACTGTGTTTGTATTTCGTTTGCCCGCGCTCGCATTGTTCAACTAGGAGTATACATTTCTACCTACCACCTCCACGTTTAGTTCGACCAGACCTGTATATGGGTATGCTAAATAAATATGGGAACAAGTTTTTCAAATATTTGAATGCCAAGTTGCTTTGTCAGCGACCGAACCTAGTACATACATACTGTCAACCTTGGATCTTCAATTGATATCGGAAAGACTATACTTAGTTGGCCGTGCAATGTTAGGTCGCTTAAGTTCGGCGGTCACGTGGATTGTAAACATTTATGAAGGCTTCATTTCTACTTTACACTCTGGAAGAATTGTAGAATCGCATGTTTTTCGGTATAATTTTTGAGTGGGTACCTACCTCAGTTTCAGTTTGCGGCATTTCAAAAGGTAAAACAAATGCGTACGTATTCATTACTATCGCGATCAGCACAGCACTGACTTAATTTTGTTTGTACATTTACATTCCCGGGAAATATAAAATTTAATAATCTACCTAGTTTATAATTGTTTAGTAATCCTTGAAAAAATATGGACTAAAATTTGAAAAGATATATAATTTTCAAAGTAATGAATGAAAATTTAATATATAGTTCAAAACAAAGCTTATGCCATTTTCTCTTGGAATTCACCATTACCTTTAAAAAAATGTTTCTAGTTGGACTGTTTACCTACCTAGGATTTAGGATTACAGGAAAAATTATTAACATCAGGAATAAGTCAATTAATTAATGTAACCTTTAGTTAGAAATATCACAGTGAGTAACTTCTATGACTTTTATACATCGGTGCATTAGATAAAATTGAAGTGCCTACCAAGATACCAACTCATCGTATTAATAAGAATTATAAAAAATGATCTTGCTGACAACTCATAATTCGATCCAGCTATTATATTATCGGTGAAAATATCGAAACAATTACATAATTATAATAATTATTATTGCGGTCTCAAAAAGCCCAGGGAGAAATAATTTATACAACATTAACTAGCGGAAATGACGTGATACACAGGGTGTTCCGACAAAGATCGAATCATTACGTAGACGTTGAAGACCTCGTTGAGATATTCCTGTTTTTAACTGTTTCTGAGTTCAGCCCATGTGTGTGTACTACTTCTTCTCTTAAACATTTATAAGACACTTTTGAGTAAATGGGGCCAAAGGTGACTGTCAAGATTAATTAAATGTTTCTTGATTAGACATAATATTTTATATTTAGGAATCGAAATCATGACCTAGATAGTACTTGCACCTTAGCTGACCTTTGAGGTACTTGATTAAGATTACAAAATGCTTTATTAGCAGTTTCATATTTCATATCACACTAAAAATGGATATCTAAAGCGTCTAAATTCAAGTTAAACAGATCGTCAAATTATTTTTTTAATAATAACAAGATATACATTTATTATTTTTGACAATCATCACGCCGCCACCATTGCCATTTATTTGCGTATATGTTCTACATAAATAAAACACACTACCTCCCACGCATTTAGTTGAATTGTTTTTATAAACAATCACACCCTTTTCATACGGTTAGAACCAGGAAAAGTTTTGTACAAAAAATAATTAAACAAATCATCCAGTTTTTATTTAAATAGACGCATGTCCTATTTTTATTGATGTGTGTATTTTTAAATTAATAACAAATAATCCGTGTAATAGGGTACCGGTTTTTATACGGGCCGGCATATTTTGAATTTTTATTCATGTATTCCTAAATGTAACGTGCGCGCATGATGATTATTGTTTATGAATATATGATACAAATATAGAATATTTATAGTTCTTTATACCCACCACACAGTCAGATATGCTAATTTCTGCATATTAATAAACAAACGGTTCTCAACAATTATGTAGCCTGAATGCAGATTTTAATTACATCGAGAGTAAAAGTCTATCAAAATAAAAATAATCAATATAAGCATATAGTCATATTTATATAAACATTTATCCCACCAGTGCTACCACTGTGTACAGTTGTTTTGGCAAGTTTTAGTTTTGATAAAAATTGAAAAAAAAACTCTACGAATCTCTCACTTGATTGTACTAATGATCTGAAAATGATTACCAGCAAGTCGCGCTTCAAACTTGGTATAGTTTTTAAGACCCCCTTTTTCTATGTGTGCTTTGGAATTGAACCTTACCCAGCTTGTAATAATTTCGTGCAGTTAATAAGCTCCAACAGATCGATATTCTGTATTGAATTTTTCTGTCATGAAACATCACGACCGTCCGACGTCGTAGTTGGTTGTGGAACTGTTTGGGGACCGCTGGCTTCCAATTTAACGCTTGGCTGGAGGGAGCGGCCTTTTGACGTAAAACGGATAATTTTATACAGACGTCATTCGCAGATTAGAGAGAGAATCTGCCTCTTACTTATATAAGTGGGTATCCTTTGAGTTTATCTTAAAAACATCGTCCGAGAACCTCAGCTGGCCGGCACGCAAGGCTTCTGCAAATATTAACATTTTTTTTGCTTGTATATCGGTATTGGTACTGAGAATTAGTGGAAATGGAAAATAATGACGGTAATCGTTCAATTTTTTGGCCTGGTAATGTAATGAATGATTTTCTTTTTTTTCATTTTAAGTACTTCCACATCAAATTATCGGCTATAAGTAATTAATTACATTTTTTTTTCTTGTTTGTTTTAATTATTACTTAATTTTTTCTCTTTGATCCCAATCTGGGTCTGGAGGTGCTGTGAAAATAAAGATACTAAGTACCTAACTTATTTCATAGTATTCTTCTGTTATTTATTTATTGAGTATTTAAACTTTCTTGAATTCGGAGCAAAACTGATGGTATTAATATCTCATTTAAGGTTGTTTGAATATAACAAAAATCCATAATATCTACTTGATGACTGTCTGCTTTATTAGTAGACGGAGCTAATTCATCAACAAAGTATTTTTAAAACTATATACTACTGTGTGTTTGAATCAATTTTTATAAAGAATGTCCTAAATGTAGCTGTTGACACAATTATGATCACATGGTAATCCATTAGCCCGGTCAAAATAGATATTTCAAATAACGAAAATTCCGACAGAGCTAAATTTTGGTGGAGACCTTGGGTACACAATTAGAAATAAAGTGTCAAAAGTCCCCATCGATCCCATGTGTGCTAAAAATGTTATTCGGGGTCAAAAGTCAAAATTTTGGTTTTATTGGTTTTTTTTCGAAAAAGGTGTGTTTCATCAAAAAAGTGGCCCTGACAAAAATTATAGATCTTAAAATTATCTACAAAAATGGCTCCTATACTTTTTTTTTTAAGAATCACCATTCCTGAGATATCGCGATTCTAATAGTTGAAGGAGTCACATTCTACATGATATGCACACATTTCCACACCACCTGTGAGGTAGTGTACTTTGACGCGTTTTTTCAACGTGGTTTCCCCGGTAGGCCTACTCCACGAACTGTTATGACGGAATTTTCAGGGACAATACTCTTAACTGTATGATGATTATTGATCTTGATATTGGTTATTGACTTTAACTGTAGTTCTGATTTCTTTTGTTATTTTAATCTGATTCATACTATTCAAAGTCGACTTCAACAGTCATGACTTCTTCGATTTCTTCTTCTTCCTTTTCTTGCTGGATGTACATAAATTGTTCAAATGAAGATGAATCAGCTGTCTCTTCATCGAAATCACATGGATCTTCGTCTGTTGTATTCAATTGGACATTTGAGCAAGATTGGCTTTGGCAATTAGTACACGCTGGAGAACACAGTAACCCTACTCTTCTACAGCCACATTTAGCACTACAACCTTTTTTGCAATTGCAAAAAATAGTGTTTAGGAGTTTTTCCAGAGCAGGTGGAAGTAAAGTTTGAATCGGTTCCAAAGTATTATCTGTTAATTTCCAACCCCAGTCTTCTGGGTTCAGTTGATTGCCTAGCCATGTCTGAACTTGATAGTATACTCGATACCAGTATTGATTAGCAGAATCCGATGTTGGAGGAAGACAAGATAGTTGTACTTGTTTCTTGTTTCGTGTATTTTTTACAGAAGTTAAATATCTATATTTATCTATACAATCAATTTTTTTTGGAGCTCCTTAACAGCAAGGAGAAAGCGAATTCCTTTTGTTATTATTGTTTGAGGTGAAGAATCAATTTCTGCAATCAATCAAATCTTTTTTTCCAAATAATTTTAATACTGATGTTTTACTCCTTCTGAACATTGCTGATCTAGTATCGCAGCCGGTTATCGCATGTAAAAATAAGATATGGTTTTGGCATTTTGGATAAGCAGATAAACTTTTTGAAGAATATATTTCTGTTCGCTGTTGAGCCTTTCCAGGTTTTAAAAAGTATATAATTCTATCAATTGGAGTCCTTGCAGTGAGTAGTATTAATAAGTCACCAACTACAATACCTAGTTGTATTTGTTGAATTTAATTGTTCTATTGCTGTTTCAATTATGTATAAGGACATCTGCGTAATTTTGACTAAGGGACTGAGTTTCTTTTGAGTGTATAATCTGAGAATAGTTAGTTTATACATATAAGAGCCACAAATAGGCATTTTTACTTGCATTAAGTGCCTGACTATGTATATACGTTGCATATATGTGCATATCATGTAGAACGTGACTCCTTCAACTTTTAGAATCGCGATATCTCAGGAATGGTGGTTCTTAGAAAATAAAAAAGTATAAGGGCCATTTTTGTAGATAATTTTCAGATCTATAATTTTTGTCTGATCTTTTTTTGACCTTTGACCCCGAATAACTTTTTTAGGACACATGGAATCAGTGGGGGCTTTTGACACTTTATTTCTAATGGTGTACCCAAAGTCTCCTCCAAAATTTAGCTCTGTCGGAATTTTTGTTATTTGACCACTATTTTGTTATTTGACTCATTTTACCGGACTACATTGTCTGTTGCGATTTTATTTGGCAACCATTTTTTCGAAAAATCTAGAAAGCAAAAAAATTTTTTTTTAAATGATGAAAAGTTGCCAATTACTGAACTGCCGATAATAATGGATAAATAATAGAATCTGTTGATAGATCGATTATTTCCAATTTTAGGATCTTACAACGCCAAAAATTGTGATAATGACTAAAAAGTAGACTTCTATTATTCTGCATAAAAAATTCTACCTTCTTGATCTGTTTTATAGAAGCTTATTAAAGTTTATTCGTAACTATTTTAAAAGCTGCTAAAGAATCAGGACATCTGACATGGAATCTGATGATATTTGTTTAACTAAATTTTCAAAATAAAGTTCAAAGTAAAATTTTCTCTAATTTTAGTTTCTTCGTTTGCTTTTCAATTTGTTTAGTTACCGAGAAGTCATAAATAAAAAATATTATATTTACTTCTGTTGATTTGTTCTTCAGTTCTACTGATCAGGCATCGCAATCCCGAATATACAAATTTTGTTAAAGAATTTTATTTACCAATTTATTTTCACACATAATAGTAATGTATAAGTTTTCAAGTGTATTTTGCGTACCTTCAATTTTTTCCATTTCTATTAATTTTTTCCTTTTTATTCGAAGAAAAACGAGAAGAATTGCTTTCTTACAATTTCTCCCATTTTCTCGAAATGTTAAATCTCTCCTGTTAGCCTATAAATTAAACAAGGAAAATATTTTGCAACCGTGTAAAATACAGACGTAAGAATTGCTGCAAGAGAATTAGAGAAGGAAGTGAAAATAATTGTCGCTATTTATTTTTACACACAATTTCCGTTTTAATTAATCGTACTTAACTTAATCACAACTTAAAGAGCATTATACGAATACAAAGTTACTATTTTTTCTACATTTTTACGTCAATCCATTAAAATGTTATTAATAGACGAGGATGAAGATATTAAAATTTTCCGCAGCAAAACGACGATCGCCTAAAAACTGCTAAAAGCGTTTTTTTTTGTATTCAAGAAAAGTCGAGTGTCACAACCCCTATTATTATGAGATATTTAAAAGTCTTTTATCTTTCGAATTTGGTCGTATAGAAGCTGCATTAATTACTAAGAGAAAGTATCAATGTCATAATATGTCAGCGACAAGCTATTACATGATAAAAAAATGTGTCTAAATATGTTCCAATCATTGTTCTTCGAAACGTGATCTTTTTTACAGTATAATATTTGTACATCTATCAAAATAACCAAATTTTCGTAAATTATAATAAACAAAAATGTAATTCATGCTGATTATTCCCGGAAAAGTGAGTAGCACATTAGAAATGATGAGATTGATGAGCTATTGTGGTTGGTATTAACTGATTTCTGATTAAATTATTTAATTAAAAAAAATGTAAATATTGTTTTCATAACAGAAAAAAAATCCACCAACAGAACGAAACTAATAAAACAGAATGTTGAAAGAACTAAGTAAGTAAAAAAGGGAAAGAAATAACATATAACCAGAGTAATACATCTGATTATGAGTTATTAATAAAAATAGACTAAACATTATAGTTATAATATCAAGAATGAAGAAAATGAAGCAATTAAATAAGAATTTTAATTACCTAGTAAAAATAAAATAAAATAGAGAAAAAGAGAAAAATAATTATAACTATGGCTATACAGGGTGTCTCATAATTATTGTCCAATAATTTTCCACTTGATTCTATTGCCAAAAATAAGAATATTTTTTCATATAGACATGCATCGGAAAATGCTTCCTAAGAGAGGTACGCCCCATAAATGAGGCCTCAAAAAATTCATTTTTCTTTAAATATTTTCGAAACGGGTTGAAAGAAAATTATGAATTTTGAAACATGAACGTTCATTAAAAGTCGAAATAGATCATCATAAAATTTTACGAAAATTTTAGATGGGGTGTCTCAATTGGGAGGTCAGCGGCTAAAATGTGCCCCTATTTTTTACTTGTTGAAATTTTCAAATTCAGATGTCAAGATATGATAGACCTTCACTTCCTCCACAAAAAAGTACTCTTTATTTCTTTGGATAAAATGCTCAACGGGTAAAACAACATCACCATTGTTACTGTTTAAAAATTTGGGGTTGTTTTCCCCGAGCCCCCCTTCCCTGATTGGGACGCCCATAACAAACTTTTCTAAGCACTTTTCACGACGTTATTTATTGCAATGTATGATGACATCAAAATTCATAATGGTACATGAATTTTTTTGAATTTTATTCCGGTAATGTAATGAAATGCTTAAATTCGAATTTGAAAATTTCGACAAGCAAAAAAATAGGGGCAAATTTTAGCATACGACCCCACAATTTAGATGCCCCTGACTAAAATTTTTGAAAAAATTTATGTTGATCATCATGTCTAAATTCATAATTTTTGTTTAACCTGTTTCGGAAATATTAAAAAAAAATATTTTTTTGCGGTCGCATTTAGGGGGGCGTAGCTCCCTTAGGAAGCTTTGGTTTTTTTGGTTCATTTTTTCGTGACTAACTAGCGACTTTATGTTTAACTACGTGTAATTTATGCTAAAATGTTCTACACCATAATTGAGCTTGAACATAGGTATTGTTGTTGAGTTGGAGAAAACTCACAGTTGCTAACATTATCAATATTACATAAAAAATTAAATCATCGGCAAACAACAGCTTATTACGTTTAATAATTTCTGTAACGTCATTAATAAATGTAAAAAATAATATGGGTTCAAGATGAGGTTCCCTTGAGGGACACCTGATCCAGCCATATATACAACGATAATTAAAAAAATTGGCACAATATAAAGCATCGTTATATTTTTTAGAATAACGTTCTACGTGTACTCTCATTGCAAAGAATGAATGCTTGCTAAAGTGAATTTCGATAGTCTGTCACAAGCTGGTAACAATAACCAGGACTTTTCATGACTATTGTCATTTTACAAAATTTGATTTTGATTATTAGGTATAAAAGCTAACGTTATTACCTAAGGAGAAAATTGACCAGTTAATCAAACAGATACTTATAAAAGTCATTAATATTTTTCATAAAAACGAATGGCCCAAGGACTGAACCTCGAGGACTATCTTTAAATATTACGCATATAGTCCACTCGGATCTTTTAAGGAAATTTGCCACTCACCTCTTTATTCCTGTTCGGATGCAACGTGGCCTCCCCCTCCTCGTCGCTGAGGGTAGAACAAGTGGAACAATTCGACGACTTCCTGTAGGGCTTGCTCAAGACGTAGTCGCCCTCCAAAGCACTTATGGAGGACCCGCAGTAGTTCAGGTTGCTGCACGAGCTGTGCAGGCTGGAGTCCGGCGATGAGGAGTTCTCCTTCTTGTTGCGGATGTACTCGATGTCCTCCAGGGTCAGTCCCATGATATCGTCCGAATAGTCGCTGACCACTACGGAGGGGGTCCTCCAGTACCGATACCGGGGAGGCGCGTCACCTTCACTGAAACAACTCTGACGGCGGCAGTCACTCGCGTCACCCTCTAAGGGCGCGTCACTCACACAGTCCACACTGAACTTCCTGTCGAGGGGAAGGGGCACGTACTGCGCCTCGATGATGGTCCTGCTGGGCACGTTCGAGTGGTCTATGGAGCCCCTGGGGCTGTAAGGGCTCTTGGCGATGTACCCTGGAAAATGGACAGGTGACGATTTAGATTGGACCAATATTTGGTGATTTAGGGGCAGGTAAAGGAAATATGAATTGTGGAAGGATGAAAATCGTTTGATCAAATGAACGTAGATGACATACACGTCAACGAAAAGGCTCCACCAGAATTAGTTTCGGCCAACTTGATTATAGACATGTTAACCACAGATACTCAAAATAAAATGAGATGCCTTCCTTGATAAACGAAGCTTTTCTTTTAATTAATATTCGTATATTTTGAAGCAACATTTTCTAGGTATAATGAAACTCTTTTTGGATTTATTTTAATGTTTGCTACTAAACATAATAATAAATAACCGAACTCATAATAACAATCGGTTTCAGTTTCATTGTCCTGGAAAAAATCTTTGCCGGTAATAGGGAAATATTCACTTCAAGATTTATTTAGCTTCTTTACCACAAATAATCTAAAGTAAATTTAATGGCCGTCTTTAAATGGACCCCGCACTTTTCTTATGGTAAGTGGCTTTCGGCCAATTTTGAAACTTCACAGGTTGATAGTTCTTAACATGTAGATCAAAAGTCTTAGTTGGCACAAAGCCCCAAATCCCCCCCCCCCCCAAAAAAAAAAACTGCCTCCAAGTAGCGGGGTGTTTACTTGTCGTTTTATGAAAAAAAGTTTCAAATAAAATTGTTTATTTCAATGAAATTTAAAAAATCTATTCTTGTTTTTTTCGAAAAATCAATGTTTTAGCGTTAAAACGCCACCACAGTTTAACACAGAGTAGTGTGTTAAGTTTAACAGCGTTTTACAGTTTGAATATTACTTTTTCGAAAAAAACACATACTAACTTTTTTGTAGATTTTGTCAACATAAATAACTTTTACCTGAAATATTTTTTCATAAAATGACAATGTCCAGGTTCCGGTGCGCCAGGTGTCCGGGGGGTGCTCGCCGACGCCAGATTAGGAATCAGCGACCCGAAAAACCTCCGGGTGTCAAGTCTCGTTGCATTTAAGAGTGAAATTCAGGAGAAGTCTCGGAGATGACGTTCATCATCAATCCTAAGCTCGAGGTCGGCGATAGAACAATTTGAAGTCATATTCAGCGACCTCGAAAACCTCCAGTACCCTGATTTGAGTCCATTCCAGGCATTATTAAGTGACTTTAAAAAATGCATTTTTCCGGATGCATTTTGCACTGCGCAAATGCAATTTGGCCGAAAAACATAATACAAAGTTGATACATTTTGTTCCACATAATTTTAGAATGCGAATGCAAAAAACCCATCTTGATACGACTTGATCGAAAAATTTCGGAGATTTCTGTTTTGTGCTTTATTTCCTCGACTATAACTACAGATTTCAGTAAAATTCCCCACAAACGCTCTTTTTTTGTCACGGAATTCGACAATTTTAGCACTATGAAAAAAAAAGTAGTTTACCGATTTCGTAAAATTGAGTTGCAGATTCGAATTCAGCGTGATAAAATACGTGCAAAAGATATACGTGCAAACATACGTGCAACTATAAAATACAGTAATCTGGAAAATCCGTAGGCTGATTCGTGGGGGGCGGACGTCAAGTGGGGTAGTCTGATAGTAAAAAATGTGGTTGTTTGGGGTCGTTAAATCCCCCCGCTACTTGGAGGCAGTTTTTGAGGATGAAGGGGCGGATTTGGGGCTGATTTGGGGCTTTGTGCCTATTGAGACTTTTGATCTACATGTTAAGAACTATCAACCTGCGAAGTCTCAAAAATATTGGCCGAAAGTCACTTCCCATAAGAAAAGTGCGGGGTCCTTTATTTTTGTCTTTGACCAATGGAAAATCTATCAAAATTGCAATACCATTCGGTGAACTCAACAGAACCGTTTTTTACAAAAAAAACTTATGTTATGGTTTTAAATACCTCAGATAAAGGTAATCATAATGGAAGTTCCAATATGGTTAAAATAACAAGCTATAAGCGTAACAGTTCAGAAAGTGAAGAGGAAAACATTTTATTATTAGACATTAACAAGCTGTTCAAAATAAAAGTTTACGGAAAGAGTTACACTATAAATACGAAATTAATTATTTTGAAAATCATTTTACATTAAGAAAGGAAAATATTGAAGTGTACAGGGTGTTTCGAAAATATGTATTATACATTTAGGGATAGACCAAATAATAAGATTTTATTTTCTTATAGACCATAGACCATAGACCTATCGTATTTTGTTGTTGGCATACAGCGCGTCAAAGAATTTTTTTAAATTAAATTATAGCCATAATATATTGCAATTTGGTACGCTAATTGTTAGCGTTTTTGACCATCAGCTAGCGCTCACGAGCTACGTCTTTACTGAATGATGTTTTACAACATAAGTTTTTTCATTTTACATCAATCAGTACTCTCCTTGAAAAACGTAACTGACTCTCCCATAGTCGCCATCTCCTATTCCTTAATATACAGTTAATTCAAGTTCCTTGTCAAGTTACCTTAGTACTACAACTTTGCTTGTTTAAAAAGTTTACGTCTCAAAAAAGTCATTTTATTCCGTCTTAACCTTTTAAGGGAGTAATTTTGATTGATCCTTATATGAAAATCAAGAAACTTTTCGTAGAAGAGCAACTTTTGTTAAAAATTCCATTTCAATGTCTAGAAGTCGTATTGGGAGACTTAATAGTTATATTAAATCGTTCACGCATGTTCTAAAAAGAAGGGCTCAAGGAAGGATCCCTGAGGAATTCCATCTGAAGCAGAACTGGACATTTTGAAGCTGACACATGATTTTTTTAAAAGTTAGTTAAATAAATGTAGCACTAGTAGGTTCTTATAAGTTAGTACATATAAAAAAATAAAATTCCATATCTTTATTCTACAGATATAGTGTAGCTTTGAAGAAATGAAAAAGTTATATTGCAAATGGTTTACATAAGTATCTAACTGCTGCGGTTATGACTGTGATCTAGAAAATAAAGGTACTTTATTGCAATTCTCTGAAATTTCACATCTTATATAGCTTTAATATAATAATTTAATGTAACAACTTAATTTTGAATATAGTAACAATTTCATCTTCATGAAACTAAAATTTTCATTGCACTTATTCTCAAAATCGTTCACCTAGAATTTTTTTAAATTAATTTCCGGAAACATTGCTTACCCGCTCGCTTTCTGCTTTTCCTCATACTGACAGTCCCTTCAAATAGAAAAATCATACCGAACAAATCGAAAACAACTTCCCTACGGTTCATATCGTGAGCGTAACAGCATTTCAGCACCATGTTCAATGTTCATAAATATTTTCAGTACTTACATAACTATTGTGACGCACACTGTATATACTTTAATCCAACTTAAAGGAAAACGTGCTTGTTTCCGTTGCACTAGGAAATCCGAGATTATCACAGTTTTAGACGTCTTAGATCAGACTGTGGCAGAATTGTTATTATTTCATTTAAAGCTCGCCAATTGCCAGCTATCGCGTTAATAAATACATAAGCAGGAGCTGCTGGTTATATACGAGTATCAAGGTTTTCAAGAAAAGCGCAACGTTTGGGGCGAGCGCCTTTTCTATTAAATCACTTATTTTAAAATTAATATCACATGGGCAAAAAATTTAAAATTAAAATTGTTATACCTGTATTTAAAATTTATTTTTTTCCTAGCAATTTTACATGCATATTTACAAACCGTATTTATTATATTTGCATTATCAAGGCTGTGTTTGTTTATTTTCCGATTTCTATTTTACTACATTAGGAAGGTACAAATGCTACTAGCTTTTTCGAATCATGGTTGTTAAATAAATCATAAACATATATGACAAATTAAC
This sequence comes from Anoplophora glabripennis, assembly GCF_000390285.2. Classification (NCBI taxonomy): domain Eukaryota; kingdom Metazoa; phylum Arthropoda; class Insecta; order Coleoptera; family Cerambycidae; genus Anoplophora; species Anoplophora glabripennis. The sequence goes on along the minus strand of NW_019416268.1, from coordinate 415,910 downwards.
ATATGTATTTCACATCAATAAATTGTTAATTTGTAATAAAATACGTTAGATATGTGCCATATTTAGACAGCAGTAAAAAATGTAACAACATTAATCAGATGGTTAGACTAAAAGATCTAACATCATTGAATATATCTTCTAAAATGTTCTGCTCCGCATCATAGATGGTACTTTATACTATGGAGAGTTTGCATCAAATAATTATGTAACGTTTTATGACTGAATACTATACCACAATGAAAGTTAATGCTAACTGTACAAACAATTTTGCTAATAACTAATTTCATAAATTTGTATTTGATTTTATAAAATTTTATTCGAATTGTAAGTATGCCATTGTTATTACATAATATTTCTTATTTAAGTAACTCCTTTCCGTCTCCTTATTAGTAAATAAAAGGAGGGTAGTGGTATGAGATTTTACTTGCACTTCCTATTAATAGATGGCGGAATTAAAACAGTTTAGTACGTTACGACTGTCCGCTAAATTCGTTTTTAAATGACAATACAAATATAAAGAAGTACAAATCATGTTTTTTATCATATGATATCGTTTTATGGTAATATCTAAACAGGTGGCGCAAACACACTCTTAAAAATACATGAAACTTGCATTCAAATGTTTTATAAAAAATGTTCATTAATTTTAAAAATTAAAAAGTACCAATGCAATTAAAATAGGCTTACAATGAAACACAATTCGTATTTGTTAGGTATTTCCAGACCATAGAGAACCAAGCAACAAAAATTTGGTATGCACCATAGAATAATAATACCACCGTATACAAAGTAAAACGTCTGTATATAGAAATTGAACTGTACTCGCTATAGGAGTAAGTGAAGTAGTAATAAAGACATACATAATATTTACCATGCAGATATAAAGCGTCAACTTTACATCCAAATAAAAATTGTTTATCTAGCCTTAACAGTGTGTCTCAAAATGTTTGGCCTGTGAGTTTTTGCTTCAATGCATATTCCACTATGTTACAGATTTATATTTTGAACTATCTAATTTCTAAACTATTTAATTATATATTATGATACATTGTCAATTTGTTGTCATTGTCTTGGATTAGGTGTAACTCTTCTGGTTGCATAGAGTAATTGAATTATTATTTGTTATTTTATACTTAACAATGTTGAAAATTAGATTTATTTAAAAATTGCATGTCACACCATCTATCAATATACAGGGTGATTCACAACTTATCCAAAAAAAATTGGGAATAGATGTAGCATAAGAAATGGAGTCAATATCGTAAAAAAAAATTTTGTAAAATCCTTATAGTTTCCGAGAAAAAAAATAATGAAGTTATAGTACATTCAACCACTACATAGCTGGACAACTGTAGTCTCTAGCATCATTCGCCACGGGGTCTCAGCGACTCCGAATACTGAAATCGGATTTTGCAATCGTCGTTGCGATAGTATTTGCCTGTTATCTGTGGCGTTTACAAAAGGTTTTTGGTAGTTAGTGTCAAAAATGGGTATTAGTGTCAAAAATGGGTATTTATAGTGTCAAAAATGGTTTGCGTGTACTCGGAGTTGATGGATATCGTTTTAATTTATGGTGAAGCATTTGTGTTATGGTGAAGCAAGACAACATTTGTGTTAGTTCGTAGGTACTGAGTACAACGGACCCAAATGTGTTTACACGTTGGTGGATAAAATTTTGAACAATTGTTGTAACATCGGGTATGTCAAATGATTTTATTATTTAAAAACATAAATTAATTTTATTAATTAATAAAGGCAAAAGCAGTTGAATTTTGATTTTTTCTTTACAAAATTGTATTTGTAAGGGTCCCCTGTACATCCAGAATATTTTTTTTTGAAATGTTCTGAATCACCCTGTATGTCTATTATAAGATATATTTAGCTTAGCTATTTTGTTAAGACAATGTATGTATGTTGTTTTACTGAAATTTTCTTGAAAGTAAAATATATATAGGTTTTTATTTATTTGATAAAATAGATTGAAATAATAACTCAATAATGTATTTATCTCTTGAAACCAGAACATACAGAATTACAAACTCGGCTACAAATGTTCGGTCTGACCTTGAATCATTTTTACGTTTTTTAAGATGGATGCTGTAACGATGTACTCACCCTGTACGTCTTCAAAAAAACAACAATAAATTTCATAAAATGGGATTATGTCACCCAGTAATTTGGAAACGGTACGAACTAAAAAATAATTATTAATTATAGGTATAAAGCAGCAACCGCTGATTGACGTCATACTGTCGATATCATACTTTATTATGTAGTTACAAACAGCTGTCGCGGACATTAGATTGAACATAACAGTCGTCTAGTAAGGGCTATTATGATTCGAATTATTGAATTCTTTAGAAAATAATCTTTTTTCTTCGAAGGAATATTGAGACGTGTCCTTTTCAATATTTTCAGAACATATCACTCAATGATGGTGCAAAAAGATTTACTAAAAATACTCATACATCATACCTATCAAAGAAATATGCTATTACTTTTTAATTATCTCAAGTCAATTCTTTTTCTAAAAATGAGCTAAGAGTAATCATAAAGATAATAATTTGAATAAACCTTTACGAGTTGAATTGAAAACTTAGAAATAATGCCAATAATTTTAGAAATTGCATAAGTACCCACACCGCACAATAGCAACGGATTGAAACAAGAGTATTTAAACCTTGAGAAATGTTGGCGGTCAAAAAGGTTGATTCATACCTAGATTTTTTTTGTAATACTATGTCTGAATGGAATTCAGACAGAGGTTTACATGCATATTACAACCTATGACGTCAGCCGGCGGGTTGTCGGCTGACATTTGATTGATAATTTTTTTATTTATATTGTTTCAGAGTTATTAATATTGGTTTATGATCGGTCTTTGTTTAGTTTTGTAATGACATTCAGGGTGTCCTATTACACTGCACATGTCGGTGGCTTGAATATAAACAATAAAATATGTTTTCGCTTTATTATGCGATATTTTAGTAATTCTTAGTTACCAAGTGCTTCGACTGTAATGGAGGTAATGTTTAGATAGTATTTATTTGCTAGCAATCGTATCGACTACTCGCCTGACTTATTTACGTTTAGTTAGGTGCTCTTTTGATCCCTGTACGAGCGTCAGTACAGCGAAATTAAACGTAAATATGTAGAAATGGATATAATTTGACTACATTTTCATGTAACAAAAATAGTGGAAGAGTGAATTTAAAAAAATGTGGTGCAATCATCTTCGACTTTGGAAACGAAACCTGAGAATCTTACGTCAAATATAATTATTAAATACAAAAATAATGTCGTTGGATAAGGTGTATTTTGTTTGAAGTCAGTTTTTTCTGTATGCAACATATTTTATTATTATTTCAAATATAATTCTTGGCTGAGGTTAGCTAACATCCATAAGTTTTACATAAAAAAACATGTAGTACCAACTATTTGCAAATATTGTGACAATTATAATCAAGAATTATATTCAATTAAGTTCCAAGAACAAATGAAACGAAAACAATTTTTAAAACCACATTGTTTTTGTTTTCGGTTTGTAGTTACATTATATTGCATCTGATTAATTATTGATTACAAGTATCTTGATGCAAAAGGCAACACTAAAAAATACACATAAGATATTTTTTGAAATATTTTTACTTTATTTTAAATGTACTAAGCTAAATCAAATAAATTAAGTGGTCTTCTTAAAAAACTATCTTTAAAACGTAGAAATAGTCGAATTCTATCCATATTGGCTATATCTATGTATGTGTTGGTCTTTGTCAAAAGTGTATAGTCTTTCCGATGTCAATTGAAGAACCAATAGGTTGGCAGTATGTACCAGATTTGGTCGCTAACGCAGCAACTTGGCATTGAAATATTTGAAAAACTAGTTCCCATATTTATTTAGCCATACCCACATACAAATCTGGTCGCCCACTTGAAGAATGAGCGCACGGGCAAACGCGGAACAAACACAACCGCACTGGGCGACTGGGCCGTAAATTTCAGTTGTTGACAAATTGCTTAGGAGTGCTGTGCAGCAATATGGTGTGATTCAGGTGATTTTAATGTATTATATGCACCTTCTATTAATCATTCATATTACAATTGCGAAAGGGAGAAGTAAGAGGTATATTTCATTCATATAGTTTCATGTATTAATAAGCAAAACGTTATTCTCCATGTTTCTATTCTCTTTTGCTTTCCTTTCACTATTACCATACATGCACATATATTTTGTTTATTTCAGCCGTCTTAAAAGTATCTGATATTCTAGAAAATTGTACTATAGGTTTTAACAGCTCCTGATTTTCCAAATCAGTAAGCTAATATATTAACCTTTTATTTCCAAAAAATAATAACTGTAAAATGTTATGCGATTGTACTTCAAATTGGAGATAATAAATATTATTATTATTATTATTATTATTATTTATTTACTAATATTATTACAACATGGTGTTTTGGAGACCTTTTGAAACGGAACAAAACGAAATTTACTATTAATATAATAAAATTGTTTGAGGACATACATAATTAAAATCAAATGAATACATAATGGAAATTTTCTACACATTATATACAAATTATTATAATTTTTTACCTTTAGCAGAAAACTTTTTTAGGGACGCCTATGAAACTCATTAAATTTTATTGTTAGGCGTTTTTATACATCTTCAACTGACTTCGGATAGACTATAACAAATATTAGTTCACTAAAAAGGAATAATTCATATTAATTGTCAACATTTTTGATACCGACTTTCAAAATTTTATTTTTCCTAAAATTTTTATGTTTTACATATAATTTTGTTCAGTTAATATTTATTAATTCCATTTACTAGTAAAAAGCAATCCACAAAATATAGAAACAGTTGGAATCTATGTATCATAGTTATATTTTCGTCTTTGTCAAAGGTGATGTTAGAACAACAAGAATAAAATATATTTCTTTCTAAAAATTAAGTTATTTTCGAGGTTATTTTAGATATGTTTTTTATTTAATAATATTTACCTACACATATATAGGTATATTTCATTTTTACTTTAGATAATTGCTAATTACTAGCTATTTAGGTACTAGATATTAGCAGTATAATTCAATGCTAGTCAGGACATATAGCCCATAGAGTAGTTGTTTCCCGCAATATCCTCAATCTCATCAGTAAAAATACTAGAGCTAGTAATATCGTAATATAAAGATATGAATGATATATCTAATAAATATTATTATTTATAGAAAAGTTAAATATTACCAATTATCTTACTCAGTATTATTATTTATAATTTAATTTTTGAACGTAGGTCTGTAGGCAAAAAGAGGCAGTCCCTTTTTTTGCCACCCGGTGTATATCAATAATCTGAAAAGTGTACGAATGAACAACAAATATCTAACTAGGTCAGGGGGGTTACCAATTTTCACACTTCAAATTGTTTCTGGGAATTAATGTTTCGATTTTCATGCGCCAGGGACACGTGATGATAGATAAAAATTGGGATTCCTACATCTGAGAAAGTTGGGAGAATCCTGTGATGGAAAATAGAAGTGCTTGTAGTTCTCGTACTTGTCTCGCTGACAAAATGATGTTTTGGGAATTTCTGCCAAGTGCAACCGTGATTAGACCACTTTATGTGCTTTTGTACATCCAGACTAATTAAATATTTATTCTGGGTCCCAACCCACTTTGGTTTTTGTCATTTGTAGTGTTTTATGTAGAAATTTATAGTCACATAGACACTAGGTACAAAATGCTGTTTTGTACCAGTGTGCGGTAATTAAGGTATAACAAACACACTTTGCACGTTTTCTCACCCAATCATGGACAGCGCTAGAGAACTTACACATTGTACAAATTTAAGTCAAAAATTTTGTTGACATTACCCACTAACTTTTTACAGTTTTAAGTAGCATATACATATTGTTGAACTGTTCTTGTATGAAATCTCGAATGATGAGCAAAATATTTTCACCTATTTTCTGCTGCTATTGTGCGTTTCAATAGCAAGTAACTGTATCGTATTTCTAAAGATTCCAACACTTCTAGGTACCAGTAAAGAACAATACGTGCGAAACTGAGATACGGCAATGGCGAGGGCAATGGCTGATGCAAGGCTCTTATCGGTATACAAAACACTGGAGAAATTTGAAAAGATTAGATTAATTAAAGTTACCATAGTTATGCAAGTACATCAAAGGGTTTTATGAAATTGCATATCTACTTGTATTTTCCTGAATCTAGTGAATACCTCTGAAAATCCAACTGTGGTAAGTTTAAAAAGAAAGTAATCAGTTGAAGTTTTATCATCAGAAAATACCCAAAAATTACCTACGTATGTGACTAGATTAGACAGTTACCAAAACAATTCCAGGTAGACTTACGCCACTAATATAGATACGAATATTATAAAGTAAATTCTCAACGACTTTTTAATACAAAATTGTAGTATGGCGAAGAGAAAGTATTTACAAAAAAGTATCCTACAACGAAAACGAAAAAGGAATGAAGAATAGGAACTCCACTGTTTGTCAAGACTTAAATATCAACATTCAACAAGTCGACATCAGTGAAGAAACATTATTAAAAGAATCTCCTAAGGTACGAAAAGCACCTTCTCGAAATGGATGATTAATTACACATATAGAATTACTTATCACACCTTGATTAAGCGACAGTATAATATGCTCATAATGGACATTTCTAGTGTTTTATCAGTGGTACACTTCATTTTTCACCAATGTTTGTACTTTCAGTAGTTTTAGCGGTTTTACTGATTTTGTATAGCCTTACTGTTACAATACTACGTAAGTAGACTTTTCGCAGGAGCCCAGTTAGTGAAACACATGGCTGCGCCCTTCAATAAAAAGGAAGAAAAAAGTGTACATCTATTTGCTGCACTACATTTAATAATTTCTCTAAAATGATGCGCCTATGGAAGCGCATTCTCCGCACGCCTTATCCATCGCAAGAATCAATTTATTGTGAATCAGTCACGGCCTGCAATTTTGGGACTGTAGTATAAAATGAAGATACATTTCCTTGGTATTCGAGTTACACAGTGATATTTTGCCGATATCTGATTTAATTAATTTAAAATTAATCAAAAAGTGCCACATATTATTTCCATTTTTTCAATGCCGGGAGAATATCATGGAAAATATAGTTTCAAATGTAACTTATGTGATAAATGATAAATTCGCCTTTTAACTTACCCTCGCCCACATTGTACTCCTCCCTCTTCTCGACCCAGCTGGAAACTACGGCGGCATCCTCGTCGCTGTGTACGGCCGAATCGGAACTCCCGCACCTACGCACCGCGTTTTTCTGCGTCCACGATTTTTCGCGCTCGTCGTCACTACCCCCCGAGGCAGAGGAACTGCAATACCCACTCGGAGGCGGCACCAGCAAGTCGAATTTGTCTTTCTCCGCGGATTCCTTGGCGGCCAAAGCTAGATTCCTGGAGGTTTTCTCCAACATGGCCAGATAGTTCTCGCGCAACTGTTTCACACTTTTGAAAATAGTCGCATCGTCGTCCACCACCCCTGACAGCTCGTACACCCCCTGCCTACGCTGCCTTTTACCACCCGCTTCGCTACCTGCATCGTCTTCCTCAGTGGGCTCTGGGGAAGGCGATCCGCGTTTGTTTACATCGCAAAGTTCAGCGTTCTCGCATACCGATTGCGCCATCTCGCGGTTATCCGGGGAAGCCTCACCTGGCGCGATGTCGGTGCCTACTAGGCTTTCATAGAACTGGCGGTGTCTGGCCGCTTTTGATCGGATTATATCGCGCAAGTCTTCGTCTCCGTCGGGGATGTTTGCCATCACTCCTCGGGGATCCAGAAGGAACTTCTGCAGGTAGGTCAGGTCTTTTTCCAGGAGGTGACGGTCATCTATGGTGTTTATGGTGGTGAGTGGGGCGTCCGCCTCGTTGAAGATCCAGGGCGTGGAGTCCTCACCCTCTTCGAGACGGCGGGACCAGAATCCACTGAAACTGACGAAATTGCAATAAATAAAAAAAATAATAATAATTGCTAGTTGTTTTGTGACCTTGCTATATTCATTATATTTTACGAGATAAAATTGTTTCTGAATAATCCAAAGAAATAATGGGTGTACTCTAAAAAAAACTTAATATGTTTATTACTAAGCATAATGTATACACTTTCAATGAACATCAGCATGACTGTTACGAAAATATACCTGCAAGTTGGCATATTTTCGAAGAGGATAATACGTCAATATAATATACTGCTTACATATATATTTATTCGATAGGATGCAGAGGCGGTAGATGATCTCACGAAATCTTCTTTCGAAAAGATATGAGTTAGTGTTTTATTATGTTATATTCAAAGTCGATCCCACACTATAAATAAATTAATTAAAAATACTGACTACGATGCATCTTTTGTTACGCGCGTCATACACCATTATTTTTGTTTATTATTCAAGGAATCGCTAGACCAAAGTGTAGGGAAACACTTGAAATTACTTTTACTTTGGTTCTGGGAAGCAGATAGAATTAAAATCCACAGAAGTTATCCTAACTTAACGAGGCGTATAATTTTATAAAAAATAATTAAGAATGATGTTGATGACAGTGAGACGATTAGGTTTGAAATGTGCGTCGCCTCAAATGTTGAGTTGCACTATATTTCTTTTAGTCTTTAGACAATGATGGAAGCTAATGTTTAAAAATTTACAACTACTTCGTTCCCTTACGCTTTTGTTAGGTTTTTCTTTCACATTTTCTATGAGTACTACTAATAAAAATACTACCTTATAGAAGATTTCAAGAAAAAAGATACTTTGCACTTTTTTCGTCTGAACTATGGTTTGTCTGGAAAAAATTTTTAAATCCATGAAGTCATCTTCCACGGGCAAACAAACGAATAGATTCAATCTTCAAACGTAAGAATTGTCAAATTTCACTCAAATATTGAATACATTAATATGTAGAAATGAATATTCGCTCTTAATTCAATGCAAAAAAATAAAAAATTTAAAAAATTCAAAATTTTCAAAATTTTCGAAAAATATTTATCAACATTTTTTCTTTAGATTTTCGGATATACTCAGGATAGTAAATACATAGTAATATTTACATATGTTTATTACAAAATCATAGGGAAAAAATTAAATACAAAATTACATAGAATCATCGTTTTCACGTATACTGTATTTCTTATGTGGATAGTTGGATACTTTTTTTTCGAACTATCCTTATATTTAAGTATACTTGTCATTGAGACTCGGTTTTCTATTCGAATATGTATAAATATGTTTAATTTTTTAATCGATCTTTTATTTGAAAAAAATTAACCATACCATTGAAAGGTTTAGACTTCCTACTTGAAAATGGGCTATCACAAAAAATAGGTTCTCACGCGACTAGCCGAGCTTCGGACGCGCGAAATGCATACCTAGTTTATTGATTTTTTTCCGGCTAAACCATAGGTCGGACGAAAAAAGTGCGAAGTATCTTTTTTGTTGAAAAAAACTTCCCCTACAAGGTGGTATATTTTATTTTTCTCCATCTTCATTCCAGTCCAAAATATTAAAGAATTTTGAAAATCAAAATGTTTTTCAAAATTTTTTTGGACTTTGGGAAATCGATTGATCAATGAACTTGTTCTTATATTAATCTGCATAATTTGAAGTACTTATATATAAAAAAAAATCAGCCATATTCTTAGTTAATTGATTCTGTGGCCTTCACAGACTGGGCTATTTTTTCTATCTGTATTTGTTATATCTCTATAGCGAACATATTGCTACGATTATACATCATATAACCTTTTATTACAGTTTGATTAACGTGTACTGGAAATATCGTATATCGAAATATCGCAATGCAGTAACGTAGAAAATGCAAAAAATTTAATGCACACGCTTTAAAGATAACATTTTATTGTTCATAAAATAAATTAATGTTTTAACGAGAAAGCCGTAAAATTTGTACAGAAATACTTGTTTTGTTTTGATAATAAAAACTAAAACATAATATTGCTTTCCCGGTTACTACTGAAATAAAAAATGGAATACGAACTCTGATTGTACTATTTTTTTTTTGAAACATATTTCAATAATCACTGTATGTGTATCTGTCTAGTACCAGTAAAATCTTAATTTAAATTTGAGAGGTAAAGACGTAAAAATCAATATTTTCAATATATCTTTAATGATTGTAAAATAAGTACTAAATAAATAAATAAATTTATATTTATGTATTGAAATGGAGAATTGAAAGCAGATATAAACTGCACAAATTTCACTTAAGCCCTGAACCGAGGCTTTTAGGGCTTAAACGTGACTGTAATAAGTGGCGGAGTCGCCGGTTTATAACTTTCCTATAAAATTAGGTATGTTGTTTCGTTGTTGCTTAAAAGGCATTGCTTAGATAGAACTAAACCACAAAATAAAGTTAAATTTGTTAATCGATTCCAGTAGTACCAACCACATCAGCCAATGCAAAACAGATTCACGTCGATAGCTTGTTTAGTACGCCGATAAAATGCCGCATAATTTTTATTTTTTAAATTTCAGTTCGGGATGGCTTTGTACAAATTACTAGTAATTGTATTTTTTTATATACAAAATTATTCATGTAATATTATACACACATCTTTTATGCTTTCGTGGTTAGATATATATAGAATAATGATACGGACCAGATCTGCAGGAATTTTTTTTGTGATTTCAAAACTGCATTTAGAAAAACAATTGAACGTCGCATTTTGTAGATACATGCCAAACTTATGCCCTTTTTTTGAGAGAACACACTGTGTGAAAATAGTCTAAAGGTCTAATTTATCAAACCTTATTGTAATTCTCAGAAAACGTTCTATCCAAATATATAAAAAATGTGCAAGGAAACACGAGTTTAATAAACATATCCCAAGTGTAAGATTACTGGAGATACAACAGGGTACTAATAACATAATTTACATATACTTTTCATTTTATAGGGTTATAACTGATGTCAAATTAATGCGATTCACAAAAAAAAACAGCACAACACAAAATTAATCAGCACTTGCTGTCATTTGTAATGGCGTCTTGACATTGTAAATCCTTTTGTTCTACGTTTCGTTTCAAGTTTTTGGAGAATAATGTTAATAGGCTCATTCAGCAATATTTAATTTATTACCTGTTTTTGCATTTGCCATAAGCACGTAACCCCCAACTATGTAAAGATAAGTAAAAAATACGCATTACTGTATCACGCAGTTCAATTGAAGACTTTGGTACAAGTAGGAGGTAGGGTATAAGTTAATCTGTTTGAAAAACCGGTTTAAAAATGTACTTTTTTGTTGCAAATTTGGAATCTGTGGAGTTAATAGAAACTGGACTATAAGACAAAAGCACTTACCCCGTACAATACACTAATGCAATAATAATAACCAAAGTGTCGAAAGGCAACTAATAAGCTTGAATTTAGCTTGTGTACATACACAGGCAAGAAACTTTTGCTGGTTATAAAACTGCAAGTTACCAAAGTCGACGTTCGATCACACTTCATAGTAACTCCGCCAGTTCTCGAGAGCTGCTCTTCGGTATGAATTTTGACATCTGACCTCTCCCAAGTTAGGCTAATAACTTGCCCCGTCGTGGAATCTGACTGTTGTTTTAAATTTATATGACAATTCGGTCACATGTCCTGGCTTGAATTTCATGGCATTCATGTTGTCATCGCGGAAAAATTCGAAACTCGTGTGAAATTTTCGGCGCCCCATGAAGGTCATTCTGATAACAGCGCCGGGCTCTCCAGATGTCGTCTCCTGCAGCTTTGCGTGTTTGGATCGATTTGCGGCTCTGTTGAATTCAGCTTGTTCTACTTCACAGAGGTGGTTGGCTAGATGCCCTCGAGTATCGGCTGGGATTCCGCACGTAGGAATTGTGCAAACGGTTTCGTAGATCAGATTCGAAATTTGAGGCCCTTGGGACTTAGAATAGATACTTTCTACCACAGAGATTAACTAATGCCAATTTGTCCTTTTAGGAAATGTATCTTTAAATATTCTGCAGGGTCTATGGTCTACCATTATTCTATTATACCTTGCGAAATGGATAATTTATAAAAATTGATTTATTGGTAGGTAATTTTCAACTATGTAAGTGCTCCTAAGTTGGCTATACCAAAATAAAATATAAATAATGTATCAACATCTAAAATACAACTGATCCGCAAACGAAATCTATTCTTTTTTATTCACAAACTAAATGAAATCATTGTACCATGGTGACACTGACTAATAAGGCTATTTTTTAAATTGGAATTTCTAACATAATGACCACTGTTGTGGTCAAGGTGCAACACAAAAAATGCGGGTTTTCTGGTTTAGCGACATTCATTGATTTTTTTAGGTGGTTTGTTTAATTTTTCTCAATTGGTATTTACTTGGATATGTCCTGATAAAACAACAATTAACAATCGATACAAATTTCATCAATTATATTTATCAAGTAAGCGCAAAATTAACCTTTATACAGGCTTTTGTTGCCAAAAAAAAAACCTAGGAAATGTATTTTGTGCTTTCCAGTTAAAATTTATAGAAATAAATTGATTATCGACCTCTATTTCTTTGTTATCTATTCCAACTTCTGATTGTGCGTATTATAGTGCATTGAAATGATTAGACAGTAATATTTATGTGAATAATAACCTTTCTCTATAGAAAATAAAATTTCCAGTTTCACCTAAGAAACATTAATGTAACAAACGTGACTCGAGTCACGTCCAGATTTTCTATTGCTATTGAAAATAATCGTTGTTAAAGGATTCTCAGTTCAGAATAAAAAATAAACCTATACTGAGTTAATGTTAATACCACCACTTGATCAACGGCAACACTAAATCCAATATTTTTGTTATTTTTAAGTTATTGTGTCTTATCTATAGAATATATAAGGTGATCTGTGAGGTAGTAATCTTATCTCCATTGCTAAATTTTTCTTTTATAGGCTTAAAATTAAGTTCACACCAATTCTGTATTAATCCCGACGAAATTACATTCCAGATAAGAAGTCATACATGTTTTTCAAATTTTTGCGGAATTTTGTTTGTTACGGATTGATCTGATAATACTATATATCCAAAAAGTGACCTTAATTCGCCGAGATAATAAAGATAAGTAAAAATTTAAAAAATAGATAAGGTGTCTAAAATAATCTGTACATTTAGAAACCTTATAGGAATACATTTTGAACAGAATTGTCTGCATAAAAATATCTATGAAGATACAAAGCTGTGCAATCAATTTTTTTCCGCAGGAACAACTAGGTTTATGAATGTGTACAAGTCAGGTTCAAAATTTCTGAAAATAAAAAAACTATTTTCTTTTCATAGAAAAATTGTAAAAATGGAAAATTTAAACTTTTGTTAAAATATAGAACATAAAAGTTTTATAGCTGAAGATTTTTCTTTAAGTGAAATAATGACTTTTTCGAGCTCAGTGTTTTAGTTTGTTTTAATGTGTTTTCAATTTGTTAAATTTTTTACATCATTAAAACTTTTTTTTTCGAATTTTTCTAACTATTTTCGAATTTTTAATTCTCTGGCACAGAATTTTCCACTGAAAATGATCCATCGGATAACTTTTTAATGTTAACTTTAGGGAAACAAATTATATAAAAGTTATACGTATGGTTCTTTGCACGCTTCAATCTTTCAATTTTAGAAAAAAAAATTGTAACAGAAATACAACAACATACAGGGTATGTCGCGTTTTTTTAAGTGATTGTCCTGATTTTAAAAATACAAATGCCTACGTCATACGATTGCTTCATTTTTTATTCATACTGTAACCATGGATATAGATTACAATCTATAATTATATACATCCTTTTCACGTTATTAAATTTTAAATTAAATTGCAATGAACGGAAATTCATAACTTAAATTCAAATGAATTTTTAAAAAGTTGTATATACATAGTGTTCTAGTTAAGGCTGTAACATAAGTGGTACCTACCTAATTATCCTTTATCTTCTGAAAAGGTATTATAATCTTAAGTGTTTTTTTAATATACTTTTATTTAAGTGATATTAATTTCTGGCTATTATAATAATTTAATTTAATTGGAATACCCATAAACCTCTTATAAGAAACATTTTCTTAAAGTCAAAAATAAAAGTTACTGAACTGATCATTTTCAGTAAGACACTATACAGACATGTGAGATACATTTTTGAAAAAAAATTTATTAAGGACTTCGGTAACAGGTATATCAAACTTCACTACGAATTAAAAAAAAATAACGGTGTAACCAAGAGTATAAAATTGTGAATTATGGTCATACCAAAATTCTGACGCTAAATATATTTAATTAGGTACGTAATATGCAATAATGTGATAGTTGTTAATATATCGTTAAAATTAAAAGTGCGATCTATATTTAGAAAATAAGTGGGTCATGTTACGGTAGTTTTCAGCTCAGAAAAGGAATAAACATCGGAAAATACTTAGCGCAAGAACTTTAACTGACAGACAGTTCATGAAATTTCATTAAAACTATGAAGTTACAGCGGTGACTTATATTCTATGCTGGAGAAATACATTAATATTTTGGTCGTTGATGCAGGACAGTTTAAATTATGCCGCATGGTCGTTTTTTTTCCAAACAATTAATTGCTTCTTTTAAAATATAACCAAAGCTGAAGCAAGCACTAGAATCAACTAATACATCTAAGAAAATATACTGTCCTGTCCTTACAACTTTTCATTGAACCATAACCATAACTCACCTTATGTGTTTGAATTGTTACACTGATAGTAAATGTTTTAGTTCGGCTTTCATCACAAAACAAACGTTTATTAACTCCACCTATAGTCGTTGAGTACATACGATCCACCAGATCTGTTCCCTTTCGATGCCCCTAAGACTGTTCTGCAGGAAATCGCTACATTTTTCACTTGGTTTAGTTAGTGTACATGTCACGCGAGCACTTTTATATTTCGCACCGCGTTCTCTCGGTACAGCTTGCGTGCTACATGCCAGCGGCTAGGGACGCGTTATCATTATTTATCAACACCGAGCTATATTGCATTTATTTGTACATGAGAGCAACGGTTGGGTATTTACAAATGTGAATGACTCCGTGCCTACCACATCCACAGATCGGGAGGCTAACAAACCGCTGCACAAGTAGGTACGCCAGGTCGTACGTACCTACGCGCCGGTGATTTTTTACCATTCATGGGCATTGGATGTGGTGTACAGGGTGTACGCTATGTTTTCATTCGATTGGTATTGGTATTTCTGCCGCACTGAAATTAAATATTTTTTAAATTAATAACAACTTAACGCCAGAAAGGATCACTTGATTTTATAATTAGTTTTGCGTAAACAGAAATATGTCATACTGAGAATGGGTTCATTCGGCAATATTTAATTTTTTAATTTATTTAACTTATACATATTTACATTTTTTATAATTCCCTAAAAATGTGGTGAAAAGATCAGGTCGAAGTATATACAGGTTCGGAAAGTACCGATGGTCCATCTGCCGTTACGTGAGAGCGATAAAGTAAGTCATAGAAATCCGTGCGATAGAGAAATATGGCTATAATGAAAGCGTCTAATAGTCACCGCCCATTTCGCCCTTCCACAAATAAGAAGTGGATTTAATTTATTGCTCTGAAACCGGTCGAGATATGCAAATGAAATTTGGTGGGTTTTAAGAGGTAGTTACTGCGCATTTTTTGACACGCAATTAACAATTTTATGATCATTATTGGCGCGCGTACGGGTAATAATCTCAATTTTTTTAAAGAAACAAATGGTACGCCAGTGAGATATTACAAATTAAAAATCATTTTAGAATTCCTTGTTCAATTTGTGACAAAAACTCTCTCTTGCCTTTTCTTCGTATGGGGCGCCGTTTTGATGCAAAAAAATAAAACATCTTATCGCGTATTTTTTATTTCTAAACCCACCAAATTTCATTTGCACATCTCGACCGGTTTCAGAGCAATAAATTAAATCGTCAGTTTTTAAGAAAAACTGACACGAAAAACGAATCATTTGCGGACATACGTTTACAAGCAAACTGCCATTATTTTCTCATGTAGAATCACGCTCTGAAATTTGTCGCACTTATTTACTAACACCCTGTATGTATACACATACACATATACACACATGTACATACACACATGTACACATACACACATATACAGGGTGTTTTAAATGAAGTAGCAAAAATGGTACCAGTGAATGTAGAAAAATCAGGGGTGCAACTTTCATATAAGGTATTTTTACTTCAATCCTCTTATTTTTGGCTCTACATTCACTGGTACCATTTTTGCTATTTCATTTAAAAACACATACATATGCATACACCCACATACATACACACACATGCATACAGTATAAATACAGTAATAAAATACAATAAATAACAATAACGTAACTTCTGTATTAATAGAATGTTATTTGTTTTAGTGCTCTCCTAAAGCTCGCTAGTGATAAGCTAAATATATCTATATTGGAAAATAAATTGTTGTAAGTTCTGAACATTCTGTTCAACGGCGAATTTTGTCCAGAGTTAGTGTGATAAAATGACTCTTGCAATAATGTGTTGACTCTAAAATTTCTGGGTGGTACATAAATATTTACAAGATTTAATAAGTTATGCGAGTCGATTAGATTATTCAGAAGTTTAAACAAAAATATTACGTCATTCTGATTTCTCTTATTTTCTAAAGATCCAATTTTAAATGTTTGTTGTAGAAAAGCCAAATTCTGGAAAGTATATACCCCGGTCACTTTAAAATTTAGGTATATATACTCTGCGGTCGAAATTATAGAGAGTGACTCATCGCTAGCTTTTGGACTAGTAAGGGGGATGAAGCGTATCGGGAACGAAAATCCATTGGCGTGTCTGCGTAAAAGAAACAAAATATAGAAAATATTGAAAAAAGATAATAAAATAAATATAACATCTAATATTTTCTACGGTTTGCTATAATCGGCATTTTGATCCATTTTAATTATTACAGCATTTTAAAACGTCCCAGTTGTGTTTTTTTAATTTATAAATTTTTTATAGCCGTGGAATTAGACCCCTCGTCACGCTTATGCTATGACGTTTCTCAGGACTGGTAAATCAAGTCCGTTTACACCCACTAAAAAAGCATTTCCCTATTCCCTACCAAGTGCAAAAGACAGAGATAGAATACAGATCGACGTTGAGTTAACTCAGTCTATAGACGATTATAGATTCTATCGATGGGCGTAGCGAGCGGCACAAAGATAAATAATATTGAATCGTATAAAAATCATTATTTTATACACATTATGGTAATATGTTTTTATATTATGTCTGAATCACTCTCTATAATTTCGACCGGGGAGTATAAGAAAATTCTTTTGAATCGCTTCAAGATGGGAGTTATGAACCACATACTGGGGACTGGGGATTCCAAACAGTTGAAGCAAAATTTATCATACTGTAAACATAAGCAACATATAATGACTTTAAGGAATTTACCCTTCCAAAATCCTTAGATACTCTAATGATAAACCTTAACATCTTACTACTTTTTAATGCAATGTAATCTATATGTGGAGAGAAAATTAATTCCTCGGTTAATTTATATCGAAAATAAAATAAATATAATCACTTTTCTTGAAATTTAAATGTAGTTTATTCAAGAAGCAGTAGCTATAGAATATATCAAGATCATTTTGAAATATTGAATATTTATTTTAGAATATATCTTAAGATCACATTGCAAAATTTAAAACATATATTTATATCATTTATATAGATTAAGAATAATAATGGACCCAAGTGAGATCCTTGAGGCACTCGAGAAATAGCTGTGATTGGAAAAGAGCGGGTAACCATTAACTGTAACTGTTACCAGTTGCGATCTATTGAAAATATATGTATATGAATTATATGATATTTTAAGTTTTCACACATTTGATTTAATTTATCTCGTAAACTAATAACTCTACAGCTTAGATACTAAGGAACTTTTTTATAGCAATTTTAATTTCCTATAAAAATGTCATTTACGTTTTTGCTGTATGTCTAATTTGTAATTTATGAGAAAAATGCAAAAATCGATAAATATTAAAAAAAGAACTCTATTTTCATTAAAAAATATATGATATATTGCACTTTAACTAATTATGATGTATACTTTCTAAATATGAATTTAAAACAATATGCTAAATCACTTAACGATAATTACTGCAACACATTATACGCAGATAACGTTTTGAAAACTCTGTTTTATCAATACATTATTTTGACTTAAAAGTCGAATATAACAATTCTTTTTTTATTTACGTACATCATACATATTTATAATTTAATTACTCTCTAAGATATTTTATTTTAAGTTTTATTATGTTCTGTTATTTTTGTGTATCCTTTGCCCAGTGCTGTTGTTTTGTTTTTTAATGCGTAGTTCATAATTTTTTGATATTGAAATAAGTTGTTCCTGAAAACCGATGAGAGCTCTAGAATTCTAGAATAATAGTATACCCTCCACTCCCCCATCCAAGTCGTTATTGTTTATTTTGATGGATCCTACTCCATTGTGATTTCAAGACCATACCTAACGCTTAAAGCATTGACGCACAAACTTGTATAAAAAAGAACTTGGTCATTTAAATACTTTTTCTGTTCCTTTAAATGTAAATTTTGGTAATTTCACCTTGGACTTTCTACCACATCGTATTGTCGTATTAAACTACTGGATTAATGCTTTTTCGATAAATAACTCGACGATAATAGATTACTGTTTGTACATGGAATATGTTCTGTTTTAATGAAAGCGAATCGACTTTTTGCTGGATATGCGTACAAAAAGTCATAAATTGGATAAATCGTTGACCCAAATTTGTGGCAACCGCAAGTAGGTGGTGTGAAAAAGGTCGTGCAATGTTATTCAAATTAGCATTTTGTAACAATTGTTTTACTTTTGCTTTGAATGTCATCAAGCAATCTCATAATAAAAATACATTACATAACTGGGGCGATAACAGGAGAAATATTTACTCGAACTTTGTACTCGTTACATAATTTGTAGGTCTCGATTTACTGGTGGACGATTGTATTCGAACCACTGTTATCCTCCCCAAAATATTTCCGTAGTTTTTAACTTCAACAGCTTTTAAAAGTGATATAACGGCGAACATTGAGAAAATGAGTATTTTGTACTATGGAGATAATAGGAAATGACAAGTTTCACCCTTCACTGAATATCTCATTTATAAAATAAATTATAAAACTTTGAAATTGGCTTTAATTTTTAATTTAAGCATCTTTCTATATTTTACACACCGAATTTAGGAGGCATGGCAAATACAGTACATTCATAGATTTAAGAGAATGATGGTTCATACGAGTATTCACATATATTAGAAAAAGTTCAGCGAAGTATGGTTTTAAAAATTGATAATCATTACCCTGAGTGTAGTTATCTCAGCGATTTATTACTGTCAATTAATTAACTAATGAGTAATAATAATAATAATTAATCATTGGAAAAACGAAGGATAATCATAACTCTATGTTTCCTATATAAACTGTTAAATTAATATAATTGACTTCGATATGCTAATGTCTAAGATAAATTTTAAAATTCCAGTTAATTAGAATCACATCTAAAGTAGTTATTTTGCAGCCCTTTACGTCGATCTAATGGACTTAATATTCCAAGTTCTTTAGGTCTGAATAACTTTACGCAGAATTAACAATTGTTTAATATTAAATAGTGTATAATAAATACATCATTTTATATTTTCATTGCTTTAGGTGGTTGGTTTGGTTTTGCCCTTTTGGAGATCTGTATTATATGGGTAAGAAATATTGTAGTAAACTTATTTGTACTTTAATTTGTAATTACATTTTCTTGTAGTTGGATTACTTTAGATATTTTTAACCTGGATTTGGAACAGAAACTTAAAAAAAATATCTTATCTGAAATTTATTCTAAACAATTTGTCATTCAATATTGCAAAACATACTAATTAATTAGTGCGCTAATTTCTCACATTTTCAATTCTCCGTAACCATAATTTTAGTAAGAAACTTTTCATATATTTCTATGATTATTACCATAGCATGCCTTGCCAAATTCAATTATGGACTATCTTGTTTTTCTTCATTTAAAGTAAACTTAGTTATTTAATTATAGGCAGCATATATCTAAGTACATAATGTACAAAATATCTCAATACGCGACTAAATAGAGATAAATTCTTAAAATACATCTACATATATCTAAATATATGAATGTAATTCGTATCTTGTATCAAATCTGATATTAAAACAATGAATAAGGCTGTACTCATTTTATGAAATTAATTGTGCTTACTCAATTGATGACGTCCAGATGGTATCATATCGAATCAGGAAATTCCATCTGAAGAAAGGGGAAAATACGTGAGTCGAATTCCAAGACATTTCTAAATATACTTACTCCACGAGATGTGTAAGCCGTGGATGAATTTTTATGAGTGAAATAATAACAAAGCCACTTTCGGCGGAAGTGGACGAAGTTACAATGCGAATTGGCATGATAAAATATTTAGGAAAACGGCTTTTGATAATTGAAATATCCGGGAGGTCCGAATATAGCAAATCATTGCTTGTTTTGCGTCAACAGGTGATAAGTGGTATTTAAAGGGATAAGTATGTTAAAGTTTTCAATGAAAGTTATCTACTTTAAATCTATAAACTCAATGATTTAATTGTCATTCTTTAATTCGACGACAATACAATAGCGAACATTTTATATTTCATCCTTTGAATTTTTTAAGGTGTAACTAAGTTCAAATCAATTTTCCGGAAATTTCATTAAAACACCTGAACCTTTTGAACTTTCTAGTTTTTTTATAATTAGGAAAAAATGTTATAAAATCTGGATATTTTTCGATTATATTTTTTTTCGTAGCAATAAATTGAGAAAAGTTAATAAACTTTCGAAATCAACACGATTAAAAAATATTTTTCGTATATTTATTGAAAAATATCATACACTTTGCTGAAATAAATCTCACTGAGTATAGAATAAATGCTCTCAAATCAGTAGTTAAAACACAAATTAACAAAAAGGTAGGTACATATGTTTTACTTGAAATAATAAAATTAAATAAAATCTTAATTTTTCAAGAGTAAACAAAGAAACAAAATTTTACTTTTCTATACTGTACAGAAAACATTTTTTGTCAATATTTGGTATACACTTTGTTTTCATCATTCTAAACATTTTCTTTTAAAAGAGGATATGTTTTTTTTTCCAATTTTTCTGGAAAGACAATTTTTTTTTCGACTACCAATTTTTTCGAAAATTTTGAACCTCTAACCTAACCTGTAGTAACTATCCAAATCACAAATTATTTTACATTTGTACGTACTAGAAAACTTTTAGACAAATTTCGAGCAGCAAATATTCAAGGAGACTTTCCCAAACTTAAAGATTCTTCAAGGAAAATTATCAAAATTGAAAACCTTCGCAAAAAAATAAAGTTTCCATAATATATCTCTACAAATTTTAAGTTTGTAGAATAATAATGGAAATTATACGAGTATAACAGTTTATTGCGACATATATTCTCATATTTTGTTTGTTTGAGTTCATTGCTCACAAGCCTAATAAATCATTCCCAGTAAAAAAAAATATATGAACTTTATTTTTAACCACGGCGCACTACTTCAAAACTAGCTCTCTGAGAACTTAATCCTCCAACTCCAGAGATAAAGTTGACAAGTACATCTACGTCAGCGGTATTATTTTCGTATTAATAAACAATTTCTGTAGGAGATTATCGGTTTCTACATACACACTAATCATTAAGATATATTTCACATCCATCGCTGGTAACCTTCTTTGACGTCTGAGCAACTGGTGAGGAGTGACGCCACCACTGTTTATACTCATTTCGCTAAACAAATAGACATGATTAAATGCGTGTTAAGAAAGATTTATCGCTACGCTCCATTGTCCTTTCTCATTACACGCACTTGACTTAGAGAAGCTGGCTTGCACAGGTGAATGAATGAATTAATTAATACACCTCAAATTTGAAAGAGTCGTAAAATTGGCAAGAAGGAAACTAAGGAAATATTTGAGAAATCAGAGCACCGGGCATGGAACAATTGCAGAGGATTTTTGCTTTTTTTGTCACCGCCAGATATCAGCAGGTATGCCTCACCAACAGGGTTCATTGAGTCTGTATCAATGTACTTAGTTTTATAAAAACTAGACTGTTCCAAATATGATTTGCCTAACACTATATATTTCAAAATATACACTGTAGAAAAATCGGTGAGTGAAATGACTCAAATCACTCAATATTGAGCATTTTGAAAACACTAAAACTGAGTATTTTCACTCAAATATAGGTACCCGTTAAATAAATTCTACAGTTAAACTCGTATTTGGTACACTTGTACCTAAATCGGAGTAAATGACCTCATTATTGAGTGACCCCACCCCATTCTATGGTTGTCGTGCGTTATCTGTCTATTCCCATCATCCCCATTAGGTCATCTCGTGGCGTGGTGTATGGCTGGACAAGCTTCCTTTTATCCTGTTATTTTGGTGACAATTGTGTTTAACTGTAGTAGTTTACAATAATTAAAAATAATAATATATTGAGCCTCAATTAATATTTGGTTAAATAAACGGATAGTTAGATTGTTACCTATACTTACTTACGTGTCTGTAACGTACAATATAGGTTATGGCAATCTATTCGTCCGATCAGTTAACCAATTCTTTTCATCGAGACCTAAAATATTGTGTCTAAAACAGATCTGTTTAGAAACCACTGTGGCAGCTTAGTAGTTTATCACTTTAATACAATGATATTTAAATTAAAATTTGAAGAGAATATAAACCAAGAACAGAGTCAAAAGTCAGTTTCTCCAGCATTAAAAATTTAATGTATGCAAATGATATTAAAATATTTATGAGAAAAAGATTTGAGGATTCGGATTCCCTTCAAAATTATTTAAGCAGATAAACTAATCGCGCCTAGAAAATAATTTACCTCTAAACCCTTAAACTAGAGAAATATTGCACTTTATTTAACTAATTTACAGTATGTATCTGAAAACTATTTTACCTATGACCACTACTGTAAATACTTAAAAACACACCGTCTGCGATCAATGGAAGATTCCTATTACGTACGGTAAAAAAATCACACAGTTTTCCTAGCAACCGCCTAGCAACGGCCAATACAATACTGTTTGTATTGACCGTTGCTAGGCGGTTGCTAGGAAAATTGTACGATTTTTTTAACCAAGCTGTGCGTTTTTTTTACCGTACGACGTAATAGGAATCTTGCATTGATTGCAGACGGTGTGTTTTTAAGTATTTAAAGTAGTGGTCGTAGGTAAAGTATAGTACGTAAAACGTGGTGTAATGCAATTACGCACTCATAGAATTACGCACTCGCCGCTACGCGGCGTCGTGCGTAACTTTTCCATTCGTGCGTAAAATGCTTTTTACAACACTTATTACGTAATGTACTATTACGAATGTGAGTTTGTATACTCGTATGTGTTCTATACAAGTATATTTTCTGTTTTCAATTTCCTGATTTCCGTTTTATATTTATAACGGATTTTTTAAATAAAATGTTGTGTTCTTTTAGTATTATGTATTTTTCCCATCCTGAAACTGGCTTTTGGTGATGTACAGCAAAATAAATAATAAAATATTTCTTTAGTATCCATAACGTAGCATCTGGTTATAATAAACAAATGTTTATTTCAACATGATTCGTCAAATAAACCATTTGCTTATATTAACCTACATAATATTATTATTGGAAACACACGGTTCAGTTGAGCAGTCAAACTTGTAAATAAATAGGTGACATCTGCTGCTATAATGGCTTGAATATAGCAGCAGAAACTTTAAACCGACTTAGCGGATTCACATCGTCGGTTTTGCATTATTTTTTCAAGTTCGAATCCGTTCTTGTAGTGTACCAGAATCGTTCGACCCCTGCCAAAGAAAGTTCCCGTCGCCTGAGACCATACAAACACCGACCTTCGTCGCAAAAATATGAAGTTCGCCGTCCCAGAATTAAATCATTTCAAGTATTTCATATATTGGCAGACAACTCTGCACACCATGTATGCCACGGTACGTATTGAGGCCAATGATACTCGAGCAAGGTTAACAATGCACGACCGGTGAGGGAATTTCTTCGTATGCACAGCGGCTTAAGGGCTAGTTTCTCTCAGAGCGAAAGATACAGTTTCCTTAGCATTCTTATCAGCTAAATATAGAAATAAGCTTCATAATTGCGTATAATTACGGTTATATCTAAACGGAAAATATTACTGCAATGGGAGGCGTCGATATTGCATGTTTCTGCAAAGACAACTTCAATAAATAGGGTTTAATAACAGCTCTAACATAAGTGTTGAATAATTTATTTGGTACGTTTTTATTCATTGGGATATTGGAAAATATTAATACATTAAAGCCACTGTGACTTTCTAAAAAATTACTAGCTTCATTCTTCATTCCATATTCATATTCTTTCACATTTTTTTTTCATCTCAACCACATTAAAATAAATAGCAGATTTATTATCTCAATTCAACTGTATCGAAGAAAATTAATGGGCTTATTTTTTTAAATTTGTTTGAATTGGCTTAATACCTTCACAATAAAGGAAAAATACGAGAGCTAATAATAGAATGTTTTATTTTATTTTATTTAGTAAAAAGGGTTAGTTAAAATTGGTTAAGTAAGAAAACAATTCACATTAATCTCATATTAAATTTTTGATACTGTAGTTTCAAAATGTAATTTTTTCAAAAAGTTCTGCGTTTCATATATGTAGAATATAATTGTGTTGTTTGTGTTTGTTAATTGTAATTAATATTTATTCATTTAATTCGCAAGAAGGCTACCTGATGAAATAATCTTGGGAAAATGTAGAAACAAAAATATATCTTTGTATTAGGGTGATGTAATCACTCAAATCTTGATGTGATCAATCAAAGAAACATCTTGTATTTTTGTTATTTTATATTTGCATGCTTAGACTTCTGGTATCGAAGAACATTGACGTCATTTTGATAAGATTTTAAAAAAGTTGAATTTGTTGGAATTACCTTTAAAATAGAGTAAAAAAACGCAAATTACAGGTATTATAGTCAACGGTGTTACAGTTAATATACATATTTTTTCAGTAACACCTCTTATCCTCTCTACTAGCATGGTTTCTGTCAAATGGAAAAAAATATCTTTTAAATTGGACAACTTGTTTTTCTAATTTAATAAAATAACCAATTAAACCGAAATATATCAGGAGATATCTAAAAAATCGCCCATAAACTATGAAGGAGACAATCCAGACACGAGTTAAGTGTGTACGTATGAGGGTATCCAAAGTAAATGATTTCATTATGGTCGGTCTATTTTCGTAAAAATCCTAAGAATCGAATTCATTTTCCGTATTTATTCAATAATTCTTTAAACATGAGTCTATTTTTACCACGTGCGCAAATACCAGTATTTTATTTCATAATTCCGTCAGACATGTTTTAAAAAGACAAAATGTTTTACGCATTACTATTAGAAAATGACTCTTGTTTGTTTTCTTACAAAACAAATTGCGATTACAGTATGTTTATCGTCCCAGAGTTATTAATATTTGCACCCTAAAGCAATGACCGATTTGACATCATGAGAGATGACGCTACAAAAAATGATATCTACTACTAACTATAAAATTATCGCACTTTTTTTCTCGAAAATAAATATATTTACAGTTAGACTGCGCAACATTGTTTTTTACATCTTGAAGTTGTGGCTTTAGTAATGCGTAAATAGATATTTAAACCATATGGTTTAAGTTGCAATTTGTTGATAAGGAATTATCAAATAATCATTCAAGTTTTTTCTACAACACATTGGCCCCCATTAAGATCACGGTCAAGTGCGTCTTTTGAAATGTGTTTAATGCGGGTCTTTGTAAACAATTAGCCAAAACTCGACCAGTTTTAGATAGAAAGACAAGAAACAAGTTTTTCGGGCGATAAGTGCTTTTATGTCTTGTTTTATTAAAATGCAAAATGTAAATCAGGGTTTACTTGTATAAGGCACATTATAGTAAAGAAGATATTAAAAATTTTGATTAACTTACTGTCATCAATTATAAAGCCAGATTATGAGTTTACATCACCCGGATTAAAGGATTTACGCGGAGATATAACAAGACTATAGACTCAATTCCTCGGAGTTTCGTAGTTATACAGAATGGGCCATAAGGCTTTTAATAGCTTCCTTGGATCAAAATAAGGTGATTTATATCAACTAACCTTATTATAGTCTTTCCGAAGTCAGTTGAACATGTATAAAAACGCCTAGCAATAAAACTTAATGAGGGCGTTTCATAGGTGTCCCTAAAATAGTTTTCTGCAAGCAGATGCTAGTGTTTATAACACAAACCTACTTATTCAAAACTTGAGCCTATTTACCCATATAATAAATAAATTATCAATAGAAGTGAAATAAAAAACTACTTTCTCGGGCCTATAACTTCTTAAGGAAGCAAGATGGTACTAAGGTAAATTGATTTAAATCACCTTATTTTCATCCAAGGAAGCTAACCTTAAAATACGCCCATTCTTTAGTAAACATCCTGTATACATGACGGGTCACCAGTAACGCCTCGGTCACTAGGGATCAAATGGCAAATGCTATAGAAACCTGTTTAGGTGGGTATGTGTAGGTTGATTACGGCTACATTTTGGAATACACAGGGCGTCCAGGAAAAACGTACCATATCAAAGTTATGTATTTTTAAATGGAACAGCCTGTATGTTACTGCACTTTTGACGCACCATAAAAAATGGGTGAACTTTATTAAAGGTTCTGCATATCTAGGGCTTATTGTTTGTGAGATATTCCAATTATAGTGAAAATGCAGGCTTAGCAGAAATTTAATATTAATAATAAAAAAAATAGTTTTAAGGAAGCAGCTTTGAAGAGTGTATTTTAGATCCTTGAAGTTATAAATTATTATATTTGTCGTCACTTATTATTGTACAAGGTGTTAAAAAACTGGTGGATACTTTTGTCAACTTTAAACAACAATAACTTGTTTATTTTAAATGGGACACCCAGTGTGTTTTTACTTTGGGAGTTAGGAAATTTAAAACTCTTTCAAACTGTGTATAGGTTCCCTATACCTATCTCTAATGGTATTGGAGATATTTGTGCAGTAAAATTGAAATATCTCACAAACAATAACTCTTTAATAAAATTCACCTATTTTTTCATGGTGCTTTAAAAAATGCAGTAAAATACAGGGTGTTCTATTTAAAAATACATAACTTTTTAACCCTATTCCTGGACATCCTGTATATTTCAAAATATTTTTAAAATGTAGCCGTAATCAACCTACACATATCGGCCAAAACAGGTTTTTATAACATTTGCCGTTTGGTCCCTAGCGACCGAGACGTTACTTGTGCCCCACCCTGTATACTCGCAAATCCATGATCATTGGGTACAGGGTTATAGGGTTATGGTTCAATGAGATCATGAATTCGAATGATTTTGGTGCAATGGGATCATGAATTAAAATGATTTTTAAGTTACTACTACTCAAGTCAGTTTAAAATTTCGAAAACCACTTTCTTGAAGCGTGCTTGATGTTAGGGTCAAAACATGAACTGATTCGCGAATTTTGACATTAGATTCCAATTCAGCGGTTCAAAGTACTACGTGATCCACGACCTGGACACGACCCAGACCATTTTTTTCTTTGTGGTGCTTTGTAATTAGATACAGTCGTAATATAATGGTGATTATGAAGAATTGCAATGATTTTTGCTATCCACGTTTGTAGTGTGTATTGACCTTTAAAATAGCATTTTTAGATTCCTTCCAGTTATAACTAGTTCCATTGATACATCTGTCTCTTTTCGCATTCTTCAGATAACTACATTTTGTTTTAAAATAACTGCTAGTGTAAAATATAAAAGCAAGATCCCTTAATAAATGATGCTAGTTTTATAAAAGCAGGCAAAACGGGTGCTTATCCCTATAATAATCTATTTCTTATTTTCTATCTGATAGAAAAATAATGAAAATTGAACAGAGGAACGGAAATTTAAAATCGGCAAAAAATAAATAAGACATTCTATTTTTTTATCTTATCAAATATAATGCAGGCGCTTATCCATTTCCTATCGTTTTTTTTTTAATTTTTCCTGCATCCTAATAATTGACGTCAGATTCATAGAACTGCACTCGCGGTCGAATTCTTCGCTTATCTGATGATAATAAAAAAAAAACTGTAGGAAATGATTCGAAATTTTTCTGTAAATGTCCAACCTCTTAGATTAGTTTCACAGAAAAACCCTAGAGTTTTACCGAGTACTCTAATTGTAGTTTTTTATTAATTTACATCAGCTTTAAATATAAGGGGGACAATTATATACCTATAATGCTCATAGAAATGAGTCGTGTTTTATTTTTTGACATACTTAGTTCTCCTGTTTTATAAAACAGTTGATGTACTTGTCGATAATCTTGTGGTTGCTCCTTACAAAAAAGCTTTTGGTGCAACTTTTAGTCAACATTGCACCAGACCAGAACCTTTTTTGTAGGGGCCATTCACACTTCTTGAACTGATATCTCACAAAATAGGGAAGCTTTTTCGAAAGATGAACAATTTCTGCAAATACTCTTATAACTAAGTTATTAAACATTTCATTATTCTCCCGCTCGTAAAATATTGTAATATGCTTTTACCACTCTTTGAAAAAATCTCGTATCAATTTTACCCATAAACCTTAATAAATTGCTTTTCGCTGATATCAAGCATTTTTATTTCTCCAAGGCTGCATTACACTACCTTGTCTTTTAATTGCCGACCAAGAATGTCCACCTAGCATTCCAAGAATAACCAGATTGTGGCGTATTGTTCGGTGAAAATGCCAGATACAAAGGAGATTGTGACGCAAATCGCCAAATTATAATGAAATGTACTAAAACCCTTGGAAATATTTTCATGTGTGGCTTGGCCGGATACTCCCAGAAAGAAGAAAATTTGAGAATCAATTTTAAAGTTTAAAGCTCAAGTAAAAGGATTTTTTTGTAATATGATTTATTTTCTAAAAATGACCTGTTTTTAATTTCTTGAAATAATTCAAAGCTTTCAGGCTATGCTGAAATAAGGAAAGCAGTTCTTAACTAATGATATCTTGGGAAACAACTACTCTGCGGACTAAAGTTCCGTCTAGTACTAAATTACACCCACAATATCTAGTAAACAGGTTCATTGCTGGATGGGGCTTTAGTCCGCGGGGTAGTGGTTTCACACAATAATATTAATTAAGAACTTTATTTCGCCTGGTGCGACACTAGCCCTGTTTTCATAGTACTTACAGATGAATACTCGTATGTTGCTCTTTGCCCTTTGATCGCAACAACTTACGATTTTACTAATTGTTTAGTCAAGGAAGTATTATTACGTTTTTTTCAGTGTAGATACCGACTGGCGCTTGGTGTAATTTTTCACGAGTGATCGTATTATCTCGAGCGCAGACGTACAGGTTTGTCATTGTTCATTGTAAACAAATCATTAATAGTGATGACCCTAAGATTTATAGATGTTTAGTTGACCGTGCAATGTTGGTTGCCTAAACTCGGTGGTCACGTGGCTAGTAATTATCTATGAAAGCTCTGTTTGAAATCCATGTTTACGTAGAATTTCATGATTCTACACTTCTGCGATAATGTAATTCCGCCCCTGTTCTCATGTTTATCACCAAAATCCACATTATTTATTATTATTTTAAACGCCCTAAATATTATGAGACAAAAAATATAGTCTAAGGGCTGTAATTATTGACTTTGGAAACAAAACTGACTACATCACAACATTCCATATACCTTCATTTTAATATTCTGTATTACGCATTACAAAGCTTTCCGCGAACGATGATTCGTCAGTTAGTACAATCGTCAGATTTTTACGAACCTTACTCTAGAAACAACGTTTTTAATGAATGAGTAGAAATTAGGCAAGGTCATATTCAAATAGAGATAGCCTCCTTTCTATAATTGCTTACCTACCGCAAGCGAAGGTGTACTGCAATATCGCATTACGATAACAAAGCAGTTCCCAGGCTCGCGAAATTTATATATTCAAATGTATGCAAATAAATATAAATGAAAAAACATTTTAAAACAAAAGATGATCCCGCATCGCTAGGCGTTTTATGGAACAAATATATAAATAACGACAAAAACGTAACAGATGTACATTGCCAAGTAATTTCGTATTTAGAAGGGAATCATCCTTCTTTTTCGACGGCAAGGACCATGTGTTGTTTTTTCTGTACAGGGTCATCTAGCTAAAATGCTAAGATTCGACTGTAATTTCGTTATCTGAAGATATGGGAAAAGGGAAGTATTATATGTATCACTGATTTTTCACGAGGATTCAACTGTTCCATCCAAAGAACAATTGAGTATTGAGTTTGAAATATACAGAAACTACAAAATGAATCATATATTTTACTATCTAACATTTTTCCATGGTGACCCCGTGTAAATTCAGAAGCCGCCCAGCTAAATTTCAAGATATAAACAGAAATGTATGACCATAAAAATAAAAACAATTGCCGTCGCTATTTATTATGGTTTTAATTGGTAACATATCTACATACCATATATCTAAAGACCCGACAGTTGTATAAACCATATGGATTTTTGTGCGATGACATTAAACTATTTTAAAACTTCCTTCTGAAAACAATTAATTACCATTAGTTTTTAGTTGCATTGGCGTAGCTTATTGTTATTCGTGTGCCTCAATTTTATATGATTAGTTCAACCATTGTTAAGGATTCTATGCTTTTAAAACTGTTAACAAAATTAATTATTTCTGTAATGAAAGTTTAGAACACCTCAATTTCTATATACTTAATTACGAAAACCTACTTCACAAGTTTTTTTAGTTCCTAATAGAGTAAACAGTTTTGTATTGCAATAACTGACCATTAAAAACTATTTATTATTTCAAAGAGCTTGAATGACGTACTTTGATGTAAAATATTGTTTTTTGTAATAAATTTAATGGACAAAAACAGCTCAGTAATCAATTTCTATTCTAATTGAAAACTAGTAGAAAATTCGTTTTTTTTAATAGCAATATTTGACTAATACTTCAATGTTACCTTTTAATTATTTGGATTTTTAAATTTCAAATTTCAATTTCTTTCCTGTGAAAATTCGTTATCTTGGTATCCTAATAGCTTTAGTACTGAGGTGTTTCAATTTTCAATTGCTAATCGCTTTTGGCATTCAAACTTACTTAACAGCAAAAGTGATAAGGCATCGAAGTAAAACATTATCGTTATAACATCTCATTAGTTAAACATGTGGTAGGTAATATACAGGTTCGGAAAGTC
Organism: Anoplophora glabripennis; assembly: GCF_000390285.2. Lineage (NCBI taxonomy): Eukaryota > Metazoa > Arthropoda > Insecta > Coleoptera > Cerambycidae > Anoplophora > Anoplophora glabripennis. The sequence goes on along the minus strand of NW_019416268.1, from coordinate 384,492 downwards.
CCCATGGTACATCGGCCGTTATGTGAGAGCGATAAAGTAAGTCATAGAAATCCGTGCGATAGACAAGCATGGTTAGATTGAAGTCGTTTCATAATCTGAATAGTCATTCCCACTTCTAACCCGAAACGAGCCGTGACTATTCAGATTATGTAGTAACGGCTTCACTATAGCCATCCTTGTCTATCGTTCGGATTTCTTTACTTTACTTTGTCGCTCTCATGTAAAGGCAGATGGACCATGTGGAATTTCCAGCCCTGTAGATAGGTAAGATAACTCGGAAAAACTGGAAATTGTAATTGCTATTTGTACACAGTAGTATATCATCACTATTAAATGTAATAAACTGGTACAGATCCGACCATATGTTAGGAATATATAATGTCGAAAGTTTAGCATACATTTTTAAGGTATTACAAAAAGTGTTAACAACATCGTTTATTTCTAATATTGTACCACGGTTTGAATTTGTAACAAAATTTATTTCGTTTCTTCGTTAGTCGAAACAGAAATGAAGTAATTTTAATTTTTACTAGCAATATTTGCTATTTGTAGTGTGTATACATTTTTGCAGACTTGATTGTACTCACCAAATCCTACACCAATATACTTGCCTCACTTTTAACTATACAGGACAACTAGTTTCCTAAATTGAAAACCTTGAGAATAGGTATTATCTTGCACATCTACAATTAGTACAAAAATAGAATGAATATAAAATTATTCTTCAAGACGCACTTTCATCTGGGAGAGAAAGTCATGCGTGTATAGTTTTCCTTCATATATCATTAAAACCATACCACGCAACTTTTCACAAAGTTTTGTTCACTGTTCTACTTTTCTCATTGTCAACACTACTATAGAGTTATTTAAAAATGTATAAAAAGCACCTGAAAGAAATAATTGAAATTGGTTTTAAATATGTTAACAATTTAGTTTTTCTTGAAAACATTTCGATAAAATTCCAAACTCGTTCACAAGCAATTACGACTAATGTAGACGGTTTTCTAGTTTTTCGTTCTAATTTCGGTCTGTACGTGACTTTACGTTTCAACAATCGTAAATCGTTTAGTTTATGGTATTTTCGACTCGGACAAATACACAGATATGATCAATTTGTTACGTCTTACGTCTTTTGTACTTTAAACGTAGCCCATTTGTTTTCTGGTGAAATCGATTAATTATATCGAAGGTGTATTTTTAACTCGCAATAAATTACAATGCAAATACAGAAAACGAAACCCCCAACGATGGCGTTCGGTACGAATAAGTTCGACATCAATTCCCACTATTGGTTTAATGGTGTTAGGTAAAATTTTGTTTTGCTTTTAGGCTTGTATGATTAAGTTTTAGCACCCAAAGGCAACCGATCACAAAAACGAAAGATTACTATTTTTTATTGTCAGAATTACATACCTACCATTATTGTTGTATCATTTACAAAATTGATTTTCTGCGTTTTCTAAAATATTAACTAACTCGTTAAATAAATAAAAATTGTTGTCCTCCTTTGTCAAGTTCTCCCACATTAACGTTTTTTTTTTAAATATTCTTTTACTAACTACTTGGCGCTATATTTAAACGTGTTTATATTATTTTCTAATTAACTTTGCAGAGTAGGTTGAACTATTCGGCAGTAAAATGAACTTATAAGTGTTTCTGAACATAAACACCAAGAGCGGCAAAATGCAATTAAATTGCTATTTTAAAAATAATTGAATTTCGTATTGTATTTGAAACACGTGTTTTTCACGGTTATCAGGGTTATTCCCAAGATTCTACCCCTTTATCATTTTTATTTTCATACTTAGAGCAAAGTGGTATTGTCCAAAGTTGTAGTAAATTTTGTTTTAATTTCAAAACTGTTCTGTTCAAAACTGTTGCAGTTCGAAGATATACTTAAGTCAAACTTTTTTGACTCCTGTATATTTTACATATTTGGATAGAGCGCTGCCTTAACATTACAGTGATATAAAATTTGATCGGTCTATCTCTAATAATAAGATAGATGTGGCTAAAACAATATAGAGATTATTGTTAGCATATTAATTTGATGATATCTAGCTCATTATTAGAGATAGATTTACTAAACCTTATCGAGATCTCAATATAATCCTCAGAAAGCTATCGAAATATATATCTATCCATATATGTATACAGTGTGTTATATTTTGATAGCACACACAGAAAATACTGTTGTGAAAATTCACACAATTGTTCCTAAAATCGTGACAGGAATAAATTGTATCAGACTTTCATCCAATATTTTTTGAATATTTAAGAATATCTATAATTTGTTGGTAATAATTTTACAACTGTAAAAAAGAATCACATTGTAAATGTCAAATTTTCTCACAATTTTTTCCTGTTACGATTTTAGGAACAATTGTGTGAATTTTTACAACAGTATTTTCTGTGTGCAGTTTTGATATCACAAGAAAACTGTATACAACTTTGGTTTAAATAACTTTTTTCTAAGAAAATAGCAAGGATAAATGGGAATATATATTATATATTTGTGTTAGTAATCAAATTTGACGCACTTTTTTGTTCGCTGTTTCTTTCTACGACTATAGACAACAAAGCGTTTTCAACCTACTTCCTTTAGAAAATTTAAGTCGGAAACCTTTTTTTTTGTCCACGATTGTACATTTATTGTTAATCTTAAAGACAATAAAAATAACAAACAAGAGTAGATGTTTAATTCAGATTCAAGTAGACTTTTTTTGTATTTTCGTCCGTGCTCTATCATTATTTCTTTAAGAAAAAAAAAACACTATTAGTGTATTCATTTTCTGGATTTACAATAGGTTGACGAACTCTCATGTAATAAACATTAGATGCACGATGTAGATAGCTATACAAGTATGAATGAGGCCCTACTCCTGTTTTTTTATTCATTATCAAACACGAATCAGTTTATAACTTTAATGGATTGTAATGAGCGTTCAAATAAAAACGTGGTCAAGTTGGTTCTGAAAATTTGGACGTAGGGCGTAGCGTATAGCAAATGAACTTAAACGTCATCTGTCAAAGCGCTATATCGCCGCTATCAATTTGAATATTTTCGTTTTAAAAAGCGTTTAAAATGGTGTTTTCTCAAGAACAAAAAGTGTTTATCATAGAGTCCTACTTTAGAAATGGACGCAAGATTGATGGAATATGGAAGTATTCTATTGAGGAATGTTTCATAGAATTTCAAAATCAATTTCCCGGCGTTGTTGAGTACAAAATTTTTCAAAGTGCAGTTCAGCGTTGTGTTAATGTTTTTCGTGAAACGGGCAGTGTAACAAGAAAAGAAGGAAGCGGCCGACCTAAAAAGCGGACTGAAGAATTAAAAGAAAATGTCCAACAAATAATGGAAAATGCGCCAAGAACTTCTGTACGTGTTTTATCACAAATGGTGGGAGTATCAGTCGGTACCTGCCACACAGTGTTAAAAAAAGATTTGCGTTTGTTCTCCTATCGTTTAACTTGTCAGCAAGAACTTCATGAAGTTGATTTTCCGCGACGGGCTGTATTTTGTGAATGGTTTTTAAACAACTACGGTGAACTTCATAATATCACCTTTTTTTCTGATGAAGCCTGGTTTCATTTAAGTGGTTACGTAAACTCACAGAATATGAGAATGTGGTCTTCTGAAAAACCAGATAACTTTTTTGTCGAGGGCCCTCTACACGCTCAAAAAATTGGAGTTTGGTGTGCTCTCAATCGAAGGAGGATTTATGGACCTATTTTTTTTAATGGTACTCTTACTGCGCAAAGGTATAGAGAAGAAATTATCGCTCCTTTTGTTAACCAGCTGGAAGAAAACGAAATTACAAACTTTTACTTTCAACAAGATGGCGCAAGGGCACATACGGCAGGCGAGACGATGAATATGTTGAGGGAAGTTTTCCAAAATCGACTAATAAGTCTCAATGCTGAACATGAATTTCCACCGAGGTCATGTGATATTACGCCGTGTGATTTCTTTTTGTGGCCTTACCTTAAAAACACTATTTTTGAACTGCCTATTCCTGATTTAAACCATCTGCAGGCTCGACTTATAGACAAGATTCGTGAAATTAACAATACCCCGAGCATCTTAGAAAATGTCTTTAATTCTTTGAGGAACAGGTGTGAAAAGTGCTTGGAACAAGGAGGGGGACACTTTCAGCAGCTGCTTTAATTTATTGTTATAACAAGGAGGGGGACACTTTCCGCAGCTCCTTTAATTGTTTGTTATTGTTATCACGATTATTCTTTAAAATAAAGTTATATAGTCATTAACGTTATTGAAACTGACAGCTGCTATACAGCTCGTTGAGAAATGAGGTTAAGTTGGTCGCTATAAGCTACTCCCTACGTCCAATGTGTCAGAGCCAACTTCGACCACGTTTTTATTTGAACGCTCGTTACATATAAGGATGTAGTGTGATAATCGAGTTCCTACGAAACAATAAAAAATGGTTAGGAAACTTTTTTCTTTAAAATTTGACCGTTTCTTCCTTAATTTTTCCTTATTACTAGGTATTATGACCGCAATATTTTGGCTATATTTTCCTTACTATTCGAAACAAAACGATATTAGTTAATTTATAAAATTCACATCACAAAAACCACAAAATTAATATATCTAGGACATTTATATAACTTATTTTCTAAAACATCGATGGTTATTCTAGGAGGAGGATTTTTAAGGTTCTTGTGGTTTATTTTCAGCTCTAAAGTTAATATTTATTATTCAAGCGGGACGAAGCAAAATCACTGGTTTTTCCGACTTACCACTCCATCAAGCTAGCATTCAATCCCTAGAATAGAAAATCAGATATATAGGTACTTACAACGGAAAGAGAAGCAGTTGCGAAAGCCACAGGAACAAATATACGAGACGTTCAGTCACTGTAAAGGCGCTATCGTAACTGTGAATTATAGCAGGTTGACAAATGCAATGAAATTTTTAATATTTGTTCTGGCGCTGCCGCCATAAATCACTGGGACAATGTTATCAGCGGCAGGGAGACTGCAAAATATACCATGTTTAAGTGGAAAAGCTGATATCAACAGCTAAATATGTATTTGCTACCTCACTCTGCATACAGATAAAAAAGTAACTGACAAAATTTATCCGCAGACTTTACTGTATCACAGAAAGGTATTCAAATGTAAACAATTCAAATGGGCTTTACAAGATTAGAAATATCCGAGGTGTGGCATTGTTATGGATAACAAGTTTTCTTTATAATAGAACTCAGTTTGTGTCTATAAATAATGTTGATTCGAATACAAGAAGTATAACACTCGGTGTACCACAGGGTTCTATATTGGGTCCTGTCCTTTTTTTGTTGTACCTAAATGACTTGACAAATTTTTCTACTGCAGCATATTTTAATTTATATGCAGATGATACTTCAATCATTTTATCTGACAAATTAGACAAAATTTTAACTAATAAATGTAAAGATGTGCTGTCAGATATGGGTGAATGGTTTTCACAAAATTTTTTGTACTTGAATCCCGATAAGACTCAACTATTACGTTTCCATTCCAGACAGAAACATTGTGACCCACTTAACATTACAATCAATAATTCTATTATTCCCAGAGATTCTGATAGTGTGAGGTTACAATTTCATCAAAATAAAAAAAGTACGTGTAATCGTAAGTATCGTATACTTACATTTTTGCAGAATTATATTTATTTTTACAAAATATAAAAGCTACAGAATTGAAGTCTACATAAAGCATTGCGCATGCAAAATAGAATAATTAATTTAAATGGATACACCTTCGGCTTGACCAAATTCTTCTTCTCCGCGAGATTCAGATGCGCAATAGCACCGTTACCAGACTAGCACCGGAGCTCATTCCCTGTCTGAACATCGAACGGTGAACAGCGGTCATTAAATAGTATCAAGTGCATAATCGGCTTTGAAATAAGTATGAATTGGGTCAAGTCCAGGCAATATATAATATAAAACCTTCGTTAAATAACTATATTTACCAGACCGAAGTACCTGTCCTACTATTAATATCTTCTGTCTTTGTCACTCCTACTGTGGTCTCTGTTTTAGATCTGCGCATCTCGTGGGCAAGATGAGTTTAGTCAAACTGTGTATCTCGAACCTTTACGTTAGTTAATGGTGAAAATGGGGAAAGGACATACATTTAGGAAATATTTAAATATTAGACCGCCAAATCCTTCCACTCACCTTCCACTTTTTTATTAAAAAAAAATGGAAAATGCGTAATTTAATTTTTTGGTATAAATACGATAGTCAAAGATAGTCCCTGTAGTAAAAATAGTCAAATACGAGGCCAAATATTTAAATTTAAATAATCCCGCATTATACACTCGACATACACATGGTCATAGAGGCTGGAAATCCTTTACAGTAGCTGAAGGCTACGTAGAGAATTTCGTAGAAATAATACAGAATTCTGAAAAAAATTGCATACTACCACAAGGCGCGTTGAATATAGGTAATAGGTAATATTATCGCTGGTTTTTCATTTAACGTCAACTTCAATTTAGATTCTAATAATTCTGGCAATTTACCAACAGTAAACAATGGTTCTAACAACGTATTGCAGTCTAACAGCATTAATATAGTTGTAAGGCAATAAATGAAAGAGAAATTTTGGAAGCTGTGGAAATACATTAAAGAGTTCCTCGTTCAGATCAAATTTCGTTCTCCTAAAAAACTGCATGAGGGTTTTAGTACATCCTTTGCAGATACTTTTTAATTTAATTTTTTTTTAAATTTCAGTTTTTCCAGAAATTTAGAACATTTCCAAGTAGCCATATATTCAACTAAAAATGTTATGCTAATTTTTCAACAAGGTTTTGTGAATTCTAGATCAACCATAAGTAACTTAACAGTATTTAGCCAACATTTATGTGAAGTACTTAACAAAAGAGGACAAGTGACGCGGTGTACAAGGCCTTTCAACCTATCACCGTAATATATTGCTCATAAAAATTTCTTGTTTAGGTTTCAACCAAATTTATTTGTAACTTATACAATCTTACTTGAATCAACAGAAACATTACGTTAGGTTTTTGCTCAAATACCTACATTGTAATTGGTGGCGTACCTCAAGGGTCTAACTTGGGACCATTGTTATTTCTATTTTCATTGACAACTTATGTGCTGTACTTGATTGTAAGATGTTGATATTTGCCAATGATTTGATATTATGTTAGGTACAGGAATAATTTTGCAGAATTGGTGTCTGGAGAATCACCTCTACGTTTCTGAATGGCAAATAATAACATTGACTCGCAACCACATTGCGTTATCCGTATAATATTGATAAAATTGGATAATATTGTAATACTGTACTATAAGGGATTTGGGAGTCCTCTTTGACTGACAACTAACATTTAATTATAGTCTTTCCGAAGTCAGTTCAACATGTATAAAAACGCCTAGCAATAAAATTTAATGAGTTTCATAGGCGTCCTTAAAAAAATTTGTATAATATGGAGAAACTCTATATTATAAGTTTATTTGACAAACAAGATATTTTAATTATTTATGTCCTCAAACAATTGTATTATATTAATGGTAAATTTCGTTTTGTTCCGTTTTAAAAGGTCTCCAAAATCCCTTAATACTTAATATTAGTAAACACAATATCCCTATTCTCCCTTTTGCAATTGTAATATGACTGATTAATTGCCTATAAAAAATTAAAATTATCTACATCACATCAATTTTCGAATTGCTGCACTGCACTGCTAGGTCATTTGTTGACAACTGAATTTATGGCCACGTCTCCCAGTGTAGCTATGTTTGTGCCGCGTTTGCCTGAGTGTCTATTATCAGATATACTTTCAGTTCAATAGATAAGATGGCGTGTAGATTTCATTAAAGGGACGTTAAATATATAATATAATACGCCCCTGGCGAGAATAAACATTGGTATTTCCATATATTTTACTGTTATCACGTATTATAAAATGCACAATTTTCGAAAAAAATAGGTTTTATATCGACATTTATTTGATCAACCCCTACTAATTTTCGTTGTAGAATCATGTACAGGTATAGATTGGCCGATTCTTTAGCAGACACAATGTATATGTCAGTAATAATAGCGAATGACAAAAACCAAGATTGTGATGATGATTACCATTACAACAAATATATCTTACTGAAAAAATCAACTTTTACCTGCACTTGCACCAAAAATATCTAAAACTAAAAACTGAAACTTTAAGACATACTTCTTATCTTACATTTCGCGACGCCGGTCCTGACCCCTCCGGATTATTGGTTAAGAAAGTGCGGTTTAAAAATAACTCCCCTGATTAGTTTATTGCCCAACGCGGCAACAATTTCGCATTCGCATTATCGCCGTATGTAGAACCCAACCACGTAATACAGTGTAGTGAACGGCGTGCCGAAGATGTATAACTAGGCATCATGTGGAACACGAATGGGCATCCGGTCCGTACTGGTGAATTATAGCAGGCGATTAATAAAAGCCTTGATTTGTATCGTTATTTTTATTGTACCACCCACAAAGGGCCACTGGTAATGGCGCGTTTAATGGCCTTTCCGACTGTAGACATACGTTAAGTTCGAATATAAATAAATAATTGCATCCAGTGGCGGAACTCAAAATTTAGGCTCCCCAGCAAAATTCAGTTCGGGCACTTCTACAGCCTTCAGTTAAACTGGATTGATTTTTCTTTATGAAACACCGAGGCAAATCATTTAGCCGTTATTTAGCCTTAAGAAGACATGTTACGATAAAAATCATTTTGCTAATGGAGCTAACTTTTTATTTACCGTTGCAATCCCATCATCTTACAAGGTAGTTATAGTACAACTTTTACCCTAGCTACTCTACTCGTTCTTTAAAGGTATTAATTTTCAAATAAAATAAAAAACTTGTTCCCAAAAAATGTTCAGTACCAGAAATCCACGTGTAAAAGATATCTAACCCCACAGACAAGATTCCTACCTGTTGATATCGCAGAAAACAACAACTCCATGGATTACATGCCTCAACCAAATTGTCTACAATACACCATCATAAACATCAAGGGATAGGAATTGATTACGCAAGACCCGCACGGTAACAAAGGCAACAGTATATTAACGTGACGTGAACGTGAAAAGCCTTCTGAGGCAGCGGCTCACGCATGTCTCGGTTAACCCGCTTGGCACGCCATTGAATTGCGGCTCTTTCTGACAGTCTTGGTAATAAGTAATCAAAAATAGAGATTATAATGATATGTCCAATTATAATTAATACAAAACACATCAATATCAGCAATTAGGAGTCTTGTCTGTGGGGTTGGATTATTTTTACTTTAAATTTCTGGTATTCAAGAACTTTGGTTGACTGCATTTTACACGCACAACGATATCGAAATTAAACAAGAGTCTGTATTTTAGATAGAAAGTGATGTTCTTGAAGAATGACTCATGTTACACACATATACAGGGAAAATATATCTCTTGATTTACCAAAGGTAACATGTCCCCTAGGTGTACGCCGAAATTAACAGGAAATTGTTATATGTTATGCACCAAAAACACTGACAATTTTTAAGCTGATGGACCCGTTAATATTTGTAATAAAGCATTTTTAGCCCAATCGTCAATCGTCATAGCCTCTATTTCTAGATTTCTCAATTTTAATGAAGGGCTCCGTATTAAAAAGTGCAGTTTTTTTAAAAATTGTACATATGCTATACGTCGAGCTTAGGAGGCACCGATTTTTTTGATGTTTATTGTACATATAGGAAGAAATATAATTATTTTAATTTATGATATTTACCATTTCGATCCTAATGATAAATATTTTTACTTTTTCGTACTCCGTATTATCATTTCCAAATACTTGTTCTGTTATTTAAATAATATACATCTATATATAAACCCGAATAACAATAACAGATACTAGGCATATTACGCATGTCTCGGATTAGCAGTCCACAGATGTCTCCAACCAGTATGATCGTCAGCAAACAGTTTAAAAATCATGCGCAAACACTAAACTTCTAGTCAAAGTTTGAGATTTTTTCTGTACAAACAGTAATTTCATAATACGCATGTTCCAGGCCAATGTTCCCTCTAATTTTTTTGCAAAAGTACAAAAGTTATGGGAGCAAAAATGTTCAAAACGTATGTAAAAGTGTGCAAGGGAGGAAGGGGCGTCCTGTGACTGTGTTTGAAAATGGTGAACAAGCCCATTGAGCGCAGAATACAAAAACAACTGCGCAACTTTCGAAAATTGTTCCAGGCAATTGGAAACCTTTTTAGACTGCTGAAGAAACAAACCTATTACCTATACGAGTTTAAACCCATTTTGTATCTCTTAAGATAACCAGGATTAAAAGCCATAGTAGATCCTAAGTAAAAAATCCCCAGCTCCCTCAAGTGGTGTTGCCATATTCAGACCTTATCCTTAATTAATTCGCCGATAGTTGTTAACATTATCCGTACAAGATTATTCATATTAATTAGAATTTCACTAATTCGTATTTGCAATTTTCAGGGTTAGACGTTGGAGAAAATCCGAGGAATGGGTTTTAAAAGGAAAAGCTGTAACATCACGACATTGGCCTTCGCGGTTGTATGGATTAATGAGTGATCTTGCATTCCTTCGACGCAGCCGTCGTCTTTAGGTACGTCGTTAACGCCAAGTTAAAAAAGTCCATTTAGAAGTCTAAGATCACGTCTATTTTTGTTTGATAGAGCGGTAACTTTGTCATGGAATTTGTATTTAATATTTACGTCCAATTTTTAGGGCAAAAAATGTTACCCGTTCAGTGTTCGATTGAAAATATGAAAAGATTCACAATAGTGTCGAGATATTCAAATTCACTTTACTTGGAGGCTCCCCGTAAGGGTTCTTTTTTAACTTTTAGTAAAAAAATCAACTGGTTAGTTATGATCAGGTCAGGTTAGGTTTTTCTGTATGAAGGCGTATGAAAAAGATTCAATTAAAATTATCTTTGGCCCACGTCAAGCCAAGTCAATTTGGTTGTTTCGGTTCTACCTCCAAGTTGGCGAGAAAAAAACAATCCCATAACCTCAATCTTGCAATTGAACCTGTCAGTTCATTAATTTATGAATATCTAAATGAAACAATAACAAGTTACTTAATTAAAAAACGTAGATACATTTTTATTATTAATCTATAGCAAGTGAATTAGTATCTAAATACGGATGGCAATGCTGACAGTACATGACGAAGACATACACTCAATGCGTACTGAGTGCAAAAGTGCAAATATGTCGAAAACGCTGTTAATTAAAAATTTTGTGTACCAACCTAACCAACCAAGTCAGTTTATAGTTTTTTAATAAGAGCGTTGTATTAAACATGAGTGTATAAATATTTTTTCTTAAAAGTATTCGCTGTTATTTCTAAATATTAATGTTCAAAATTGTGCAGAATTTTCCTGAATATATTAATAAGCATATAGTAATACTGTGTTTATCACCCCTATTTGAGGAATATTGCACCTTCCTCAATTTCTTTTTTTCTCTGGATTCAATTGCATATGTCAAACATTCAGCCAGTCATTCAAAATACGTTCAAAAATTTAACTTAATTAATTTCAAACAAAATTAAATCATAATTTTAATGATAATACATGAGTATTATTAAATTATTAAATATAATATAACCTAATTGTAAGACTTTTCTTTCTATATTGCTAAAGTTTGCGTTCATGTGAACTTCACTTAATTCAATTCTGTTGTGAAACAAACTTCAGTTTCGCTGTTTTTGAATACTGGGTTAATATTTTATTTGTTGTTTAAATTGCGGCCCAGTCAGACGGCTCCAAGGAATGCTGAAGTCCTCAAAATGTTGAAAAACAATCGAACATCGTCTGGCAACGAGACGAACTAATAGTTTACTTATCAGTTTTTTTTTTTAAATTTTTAGATGACCACTAACCAGTAACACACTGTTTATTTTTAAAACTATTTCACGAACATTGTTTTGCAATTATAAATAATTTATCCATATACGTGTCGATTTGTAACAACGAATTATTATACAAATGCGTAACAGATGTAAACAAAATAGTCGAACAAGGAAAACTATTTTTTGCCGTAGCTTAATAACATGAATGAAAGACAGGTAGTTATTTAAAAAAAAAAGAAATCAAAAATAATCCAAGATACTCAACAATATAAGAGGTTCAACAATTGAAATAATTTAACAAACATAATAACCTCTTACACCCCCTAATTGCCTAATTTCCTCTATTTGATTAAACATATTAAAAAATTCGTAAAAATATGGTGCCTATCAATGTACAACTCTTCAGTCAGAACAAATTGTAACCTTCATCATCATCATCATGAGGTTGAAGGAAAAGAGAAAAGTACGCAAATTGTGTTTAAATATTACTTGTAGCAAGGAGCGTATAAATTTAAAAAAATGTTTTGGACATACGTATTAACAATTAATTATAACAATCTGTTTGCAACTATTACATTATAATTATAGAGACGCGCGCGTTTGCGTGTCACAAATTCATAAATTTGTAAAAAAAAAACTTCCTGAAACATTTTACAAATCCTGTATTCCTGTATAAACTCAATAGGTATATCAATACAGAATAAGATTAAAAGTTTTTTCAAATTTCCTGCAAAAAATGGTTATAAAAACCATGTTCTTGTAAAATTAGTTTAAACGCAAGCGATTCCTAAATTCTTTTTAGACAGTTAGGTTTTAGATATTTTTCAGTTGCGATGGCAGTGTTTTTAACTTAGCACATTGTTTTATGTGGGGTGTACCTACCTAGTGAATTTGCAAAAGTGGAGGAACATCATACGCGACAAAAAACAATGTTTCTTATCGACTATCAATAGAAATTATGCAAAAATTGTGCACCTGTTTCGATCGACCGTCCTCTCAGGGCCACCCTGTAACGGACATAGGCATATTCTCATTTTTTGACCTTTCTCTCACTGCACTCTTTAAAAATGTACGCGACAATTCCGCCTGCGGCTGCGGACCACAACCGAGCACATTGTCAACAATTCAGTGCAGAGACTTTCGCAGAACAAGCTCTCAATGCATCCGGCCAACTACTGCGGTCAGCGATCAACAGCGATCCTTTGGCCTTTGTTTAGTTTAACTTGCTGGAATGCCAGCGCTGTCTTCCAGCTTACGTCGCGCTTGCGCCTCCAGGAATTTTCGTTTGTAGCGGGCCTTAAATTAGGGACACTGGACGTTCTTGTCAATTTGCTGCTCGACCCGTGATCAATTAAAATCATCTAAGCCGTCATGAATGCCACGATTAAAGTCGTAAACTGGGTTGCATAGCGCGACAGGACCGGCTTCTCAAATGTCAATGACCTAGTTTATACGGCAGTTTGTTATTTGCGTCACACAGGGGCGCGCGCAGGGGAAAAGAGGAGTTTTCCCCTAAAATGCGAATGACATACAAAAGGCTCCTCACTATTTGGAGTTGTATACCATGACACAAAGACTAGAAGTTACGATATTTCCGTGAACTAAAATCGATTCGTTTGGCGCATGACGTCACGTGGAGAGAGATTTAAGTGGTTCGTTAATAAAGTTCGTGCTAATAGTTTATGGTTACGTAAAAAGTTTGACTGTTTTATCAGTACCTCAGTAGTGACCATTACTTACCAAATATCTTGAACAAATTCAAGCATGTGTCGCATTAAATATATATTTACACGTCCGCAAGTTTCAATACAGATTTTTTTAATATTTTCGTTATTTGGAAAATGGAAAACATTTTGTACAATCAAAAATACAAATAATGTCACATCTATTACAAATATGAAATTTCACCGCACGGCGTAAACAGACTAGTGATACAACTATACTACTACTATAAAAAAAACATCATTTTTAGTAATGGAGATATTAGGAGACGTTGTTGTTAAACATTTTAATGCTACTGAATGTGTTCGATAAGTGCATTTTATTTGAATTGTACCTCAATTTAAAAAAAAATACTCCCATTTTATTTTAAAAACGAGCCATTTTCGAATTCATTTTTAATCCAAGTACCACATGTACCAAAAATCGATTAAGTGGATAAATTTTTGTTACAAATACAACAATTTTAAAGCTTAAAAATACAAAGCAAATTTTATAAAACGTATTGCTCCTAAAAAAGTTAAAGCTTCTATCACAATAGTTTTTACATATATTTAAAATCGTATTTACATAAAAAAATTGTATATCTCCAATATCTCCGCCGCTGTTTGTCCTATAAACATTTACACAAAAAACGTTATAATGTTTTAAAACATTAATCAGCATGTTATGTACTTATCCTACACCCTGTATTTTCCGTATGTTTTTTACATACCTGAAAAGATTCATTTATTTTCTAGCTAATTTTTAATTATCTGTTAATATTCGTTGATATACTTGCATATCAACTACTACTACTACTATTAACTTGATATATTTGCATTCTCATTCGTACTTACTAATATCGCAAATTTCTAAGTAGCACGGCACATACAATATCCACAAATCGCTATCTATTCTCCACGTGACGTCACAACATCCCTCTGACCCTTTCTTTCCTGACTGCGTTCTGATTGTTGGCCATATACTCATTATACTTTTGTTCAAAACCGATTTCGATGTTGGTTCTAAGGCCTTATAACTGGTCGGATCCAATGTCCCAAACGTTTCGCCGTCCTTCAGTGTCTGCATCTTCAGCTTCAGTGATGACTGCAAAAGTTTCGCAGCGTCGCGCAAGATCTGCAACTGACGGCGACAGATATGCCACGGCATAACCCGAAATTGTAACCCTAGATAAATGATACTATTGTAACGTACTTTAAATATCCTCATATGTGCATAAACTTTCATCTTTCACCTACTTGTAAATATTAGAACATCTTTGTTTATTTGGCAGCGGTAGGTGGTGTTCGCGGAATTTGATATTAATCACAAGAAACTCTGTACACAAAATGTGTACATTTACTGAATATTAATACTTATATAATTCAGTTACTTTTCTCACTATCAAAATTTCTAACAAAACACAAAACAAACAAATAATATAAAATTGTGCAATGGAAAAAAAACTCATGGAATCCCATTGCACTGCAGGGGATATATATAAAGGGTTGCCTAATCTACAGGCTGATAAGAATTAGGAATTAATTAGAGCATATTATTGCTTTTATTATTATTATTATGTAGGATTCGCTGTTTCTGATTGTGGAAATATATTATTTAATCATTAAAACGGATCCTTATTTGCAATTGAATCTTGACATGTACGTACCGCAATTCGGATGACTGATACAGTAATTTTAGTAATTTTATAAAATACAAACGTCGTTTATGGCATTGGGTTATAAAAATAATTATGGGATTTATGGGTATGTATGGGATCACAATTCGGGCCAATGGCAATTTATTCAATGTTTTTTTATGCGAAATCTGTTAGCATTGTCACGAATTCTTTTCCAGAGTTACGAGACTGCCACTAGGTGGTGCGACATTGTAAAATGGAATTTTAAGTTATACATAGTTTTGTTTTCTGCGTTTCTAATTTTTAATTAATCAAATTGTTCAGTGTGGCTAAGCTGCGATAGTATTTTATTAACATTTCGACGACCGATTTGTGATAAAGTATCAATAATCATGTGCTGGGACGTGTTAATTATTAAAAACAATTAGCAGGTTATGTATCACGTATGTTGACACTGTTACCGTTGCCAATAAAAATCTCGCGAGGGGCGTAACAACCTACTTGACACTTCCTGTGAAACTTCCAGTATCTGGAACAAGCGACGATCGGCGCTCACCCGACGAGATGTTCACCAAGAAAAAAAAGAAGCCGCAGATTTCGTCGCCCACGAATTTCGAGCACAGGGTTCACACTGGCTTTGACAAACACGAAGGGAAGTATGTAGGCCTACCACTCCAGTGGGCCTCTATAGTGGGCAACAACCAGATACTGAAGTCGACAAATAGACCCTTGCCTCTCGTAGACCCCTCTGAGATTACCCCGACAGAAATACTCGACCTCAAGACTATCGTTCGTGGAGATCACAAACATGAGAACCGTCTAAGTGTTCACCAGGCCAAGCCGGCCAACAGTAATGGTATAGTTCTTCCAAAAATGTCGAATGTTGCCCGGTCCAACTCTCTTAGGTCCTCCAGTCCACCCAGGCTGCGTCGCGAACATCGAAATAATGCCAACGTCCCTCCAGCCGTTCCTGAGGAACATATCATGCAGTATCCTTCTATGAGACGGGATCCGAGTATAAGTAAGTACAGTTTGCTATCTATTTTGATGTAAAAATATTATATCGCTAGGTATATCAATATTTGTATTTGTTTTGAACTATAATTTTTAAAAAGCAATCAATTTAGTTAAATTAAAATGGTCATTCAGTGTGATTTGTACTGGAGAATTTGTCAAATATTTAGCTTCAATCGAGGCTTCAGTACACATTTTAAATAAACCACTTACTGAAAAATTAAACTTGGACTCTATTTACTACTAAATTTGATGAAACATAGCTATGGAGTGACGGATTATGGGTATATAGTTTTAAGAATCTATAATTTTTATAAAATTGCAAATCTCAAACCTGCTACAATTTATTTAAAACATCAGATTTTCAAAAATTATATTAGTAACTTTTTATCTGAAGTATCAAGGCATTATATCCCTCAAACTACCCCTCTTACTAATTATTAGGAAGATCTATTCATTTTTCAGTAAATTTAATATCCAACATTTAAAAATGTAACAGTTCCTGTCCTGGTATATTTGCATTAATTTAAATTATTTTGATTTTTGTATATTTTAAAGGGCATTTTCACATTTGTGTGAACAATTTATATTTTTTTGCAAAATGAATGTTTGATAATTAAAAAAAATTGCAATAGGCCACGCCAACGGTTTTACCTGGTTTAACCTCCTATTATTAGAGTAGAGAAAAAATCAGCAATAAGCACATTCTATTTAAATACTTATAAGTATACCTTTAAATCACAATACCTTGTGAAATTGCTTGAATACTGCTTTTTAATTTGTTTTTAAAATATCTTTTATTTATATCAGTTGACCAGATTCGGCACGAGATCTTGATACAACATAATAACAACCACCAAGGTTTATCAATATTTATCAAGACAGAGATTTATATTCTTTATAAAGATTTCCTTATATTCTCTTGCATTGTTTTCGAGAAAATGGCAATTTTGTATTGTAAATGGTTAGTAATGTTCCAAACGAGGTTCTCCTGAAAATAATTCGCTTTAACATATTTAAGTGATCTGTTTAACTAATAAATATTATTATTATAAGAATGAAACACACTGCCGTTATTCTATCTAGGCAAGCCCCAAGTAAGAGACAGTTCTCCCGCGGAACGATCCCTCAGCAACCACGAGGTACCAAACACTCACATTAACAACATAAACGGCAACATCCCCGAACCTTATGTTGGCTACCCTCCGCGAGAACATGCCCAGATATCCCCCGCAGCTTCTATGGCTTCCAGTGGGCCACCGCCACCAATGGGTCTATCACATCTAGGGTCACACACTCATTCCAGTCACGGTTCACATCAAAGTCTACAACATGCCGGTTACCCTCCCAGACCTGACCAGAATCAAAACGTTAAGAACGGGATGCAACCTCCTCCGGTACACGGGCCAGTTGGTGCCCCGAGTCACACAGCAGCTACAAAGCATCACGAACAAAGATTGACTCATGAACAGGTAGGTTTTTTATTATACAGGGTGTCCGGAAATTATGAGAATAAAATTTAAGGATGGTTCAACTCGAAGAAATTATTGAGCGAGTTCCTATGACCCGTTTTCGAAAAGTCGGTATTTATGATGTTAATACCCATGAGATTATTTTTGCTTAATGAATATTTTGTTATATTTTTTTCGGTCAAGGGATTTTTGAAATTTGATCTCATAGTTTTCTAGTTACCTGTATTTTTATTTCTTTTGGCTACTGACATTTTTGCTTATGTGTACAGTTCAGGGCAGCGCTCCAAATGGTCGTTTCCTCAAAAGACCCCCGGGAAAACCTGGAACGGTTCGTTAAGATCGGGGAGGGTTCCACCGGCACGGTCTGCATTGCCCACGACCGCACCACTGGCCGTCAAGTTGCTGTTAAAAAAATGGACCTGAGGAAACAACAACGAAGGGAACTTTTATTCAACGAAGTCGTCATAATGAGGGACTATCACCATCCCAACATCGTGGAGATGTTCGACAGCTACCTGGTGAATGACGAGCTCTGGGTGGTGATGGAATTCCTCGAGGGTGGGGCCCTTACAGACATTGTTACGCATGCCAGGATGGACGAAGAGCAGATAGCCACCGTCTGCAAGCAGTGTCTCAAAGCCCTAGCGTATCTACACTCCCAAGGCGTCATACACCGAGATATAAAGTCTGATTCCATCCTCCTGGCCCTCGATGGACGAGTAAAGCTCTCGGACTTTGGATTCTGCGCTCAGGTGTCACAGGAACTGCCGAAACGTAAATCTCTTGTGGGCACCCCATACTGGATGTCGCCCGAAGTGATCTCGAGGTTACCATATGGGCCAGAGGTAGACATATGGTCTCTCGGCATAATGGTGATAGAAATGGTGGATGGGGAGCCGCCCTTCTTCAATGAGCCTCCCTTACAGGCCATGAGGAGGATCCGAGAGATGCCCCCGCCTAAACTGAAGAATGCTCATAAGGTGTCGCCGCGTTTACAGTCATTCTTGGACAAGATGTTGGTGAGGGATCCCGCGCAGCGGGCATCTGCCCAAGAGCTCCTCTCGCACCCGTTCCTGAGACAAGCTGGCCCACCAGCCCTGCTCGTGCCCCTGATGAGGGGAGCGAAACACTCGAACTACTCGTAAGCGTACTTAGGGAACCCTGCATATATGTCTATATCTAGCGAGGTAAATTTTTTTTGTACTCCTTTTAAGTGATGGTTGTTTTATTTAGTTTTACATACCAAATATTACTTGATTTAATAGTACTAAAAATATTTTTTTATAGTTATTGTCGCGACTTAAATTATTTTTTTCTAAGGCTTTTTACTTTTATTGCTTCGTAGTAGTTACTTTTAGGTACAAAATGACATTCGGAGAGCACTCTTTCATAAATCGGGAAGTTTCATTTTTACGGTGCTTCGGAATACTCTTCTAAACGAGGAGTTTTTTAAATAGGAGTTTTTCTTTTGACACAACATATAATTCAGTACTGTACGCAAATTTTCTTGAAATATGACAGCGCAAATAAAAAATAAATAAGGGATGTTAATTTAGATAAGTCCGGTTCTGCTTAAACTATGGTTACTTTACATATTCCAATGAAATAAACAATGATCATGCTTGATAAAACTGCTCAACTATAGGTCGAAATAGGAGCATAGTTTTAATTTCATGTGTGGCTTTCGAGGTTTAATTTTATTGTAATTTTACGTTCTTTTATTTAAAGTATGACAGTTTTACGGATTGTTATGCCTTGGTCACTGCCAGTTACAAGCTTATAATACACTTTCTTAGCCTTAAGAAGGAATTATTGACATGCACTTGTTCTTGGGAAGGCTTTGTGGGGTCGGACTAGAATGATTATTTTTTTCGTGTCTCTTGTGAAAATTTGTTAGTTTATCATGTTTTAAGAGCCCCCTCAAAAAATCAGCTCAAAAAAAAATTTTTTAGAGGTCGCTCAAGATTTTTAAAAATTTTCAAAATCGCCAAAAATTTTTTCATTTTTTTTCATTTTTTTTCTCGTTATTTTATCATTTTCTAGGTTGAGAAAAATCTCGATTCTGAAAATTTCAAATCGATATTTTAATTTCTAAATGACACTCATAATTATTTTAACTTCAATGTAGTGTACCTGTTTTCGAGTGACCTCTAAAAAATAAATATCAACGAACTAATAATTTTTTTTTATTGAATTTGATGAAAGAATAGAAATAAATCATGATCCACTTAAATTTTAAAAAATTATAAATATTTGATACAGCGTGGTAGTAAATTTTGCCTTGAGAAATTTTTTAAGTGTCTCGTGATTTATTTCTATTTTGTTCATCAAATTCAATAAAAAAAATTATTAGTTCGTTGATATTTATTTTTAGAGGTTGCTCGAAAACATTTTAGGTACACTACTTTTAAAGTTAAAATAATTATGAGTGACCTTTAGAAATTAAAATATCGATTTGAAATTTTAAGAATCGTGATTTTTTTCCAACCTAAAAAATAAAATAACGAAAAAAAAAATTTTTTTTTTTTAAATTCAATATTTGACAATTTTTTTAATTTTTAAAAATCGTGAGCGACCTCTATAAAAATGTTTTTTGAGCTGATTTTTTGAAGGGGCTGTTAAAACATTTAAAAAATGTAATATTTTGTGTGTCCTGTTTTTACTCATCACCCTGTATGTGTCAAATTAAAATTGTTATTTAGGTTTCTTGATTCTGTATCTCATATAAACTTTTTGTCTTTATTATGAATTATTAACAAGGGAGTTATTTTATTTTCTCACACTAATGGCCCAACCTGTAAAAAAATGTATCAATTGAAAAATGTGCTTATTTTGTTGAATTGTGTTAAAAGAAAAACTCCAACTTAAAAAACATCCTGTATAATTTTAACTACTTTTTCCTTATTCTTTTAAGCACATGTAAATATTTTAAAATCTTTTTTATAATTATGTTAATTTTTTTATCTTGTTTTACGTTTGACAAAAAGTTTGTAAAAATAATTTTAAAAATCTGAGGAAAAAGTATCGAATAAAATAATAGACAAATTTTGTGAATCATATACAGCGTGTCCCAATTTATAGGTGTCCAGGCTGTTAATGTACAAAACAAATGAAGTTCATATATATTTTTTTAAATAAACTATTTATTCGCATGTTTATCATAGGTTAGCAGCCATGCTGTTAGATGCCAGTTGTTTTAAAATGTGTAACAAAAATTATGATTTGGTCCTAGTATTAGGAGCTGACATGATCTTGTGAAAAAAAAAAATTTGATTAATAACAGACACAAACCATACATTTTTGGAGGTGAGATATTTTTTTTTTCGAAAATACTCAAATGTTCATCCGTAGACTTGTAATTAGAGATCTATTTTAAAAAAATTATATTTATTATATCCTCATGTCATGATGTCGTATGTAGGGTTGCCAGATCTCCGGGTTTTGATGGTACATCTTCGAGCTCCGAATTAACATGTCATTTCTCTGGGTTTTCTTTGTTGCAGAAAAATCGTGATTTCTTCGAAAACATTTCCCACATTTCTTGATTCCGTCCTTTTTTTTTTAAATCCATTTGCAGCAGATTGTTTTAAAGTGACATCAGTGGAAAATAGAAATCAAAGAATTTCATTAATTCAACTTTTATGTCCACCTTATTTTCATATCTTAACCTAACCTAACCTAACTTTATGTGGAAATTTGTATATGTACATAAAATCGAGTTCATTTTTTTTATATAATAAAAATAAAAACTTAACTTCCTGGGAAAATACTTGAACATTCAAAGTTAGATACTTGAACAATAGTAATAGTTCTTTTTTGTTTTTTTTTTAATTATTGAAGATTAATCATGCAAAAGCGCAAAATTGGCCCTTTTTGACATTAACTAAAAAAAATAATTGAAAAAATAAAACAGTTAAATAATTGAAATGACGGAAAACATTTCTATATGTGTGTGTTCTTAAAGACCAGGTATTTAAAAGAATATATCTTATCTTCATTTGTGTTTTTACTAATGATCTGTTCACCTATAAAAGATACATCTTATTTTCTAATTTTATTGAAGAAATGAATCTGTTTTACATAAGTGCTATCTTTTTCAAATAATATATCTAGCTGAATTCTGAGCTTTATAGTATATTTAGAAATATTAAGTGCCGAATTTAATTTCTTTCAAACATGTTATCCTTATTTCTTTATATGTTTATAAATTAATAATTTAAATACTCTTACCTTTTATTATGGAAACTAATTGTCATATAAAAAATACTGAAAAAAAACCTCAAAGTACAAATAGTGAAACAAAAAAATATATATTA
The DNA here is from genome assembly GCF_000390285.2 of Anoplophora glabripennis. Taxonomy (NCBI): domain Eukaryota; kingdom Metazoa; phylum Arthropoda; class Insecta; order Coleoptera; family Cerambycidae; genus Anoplophora; species Anoplophora glabripennis. The sequence goes on along the minus strand of NW_019416268.1, from coordinate 362,470 downwards.
AATAATTTCGTAAATAGTGTCTTATTGAAACATTAAAAGCGATTATTGAACTGAACATAAAATTTCTGTGGAAACTGAAATATTTCAAGGCAAAATACGATGATGTCACATCACATAAATAGTACTGAAGTTTTGTTTTAGTAATTCAGATGTTTCAGCTTCCACCTGAAAAATTGCATGAGACTTAAATCAGGCAACCGAAGAGGCCGTTTTCTTAAACTTCTTTTTTCGGTACTTTTCAGTTTCAATGACACACTTGTTTTTAAAGACAGCAATATAAAAAGTAGTCTGTGTCTTTGGCAAACTGGGAATAAGAATTTTAATTTTGATCCTAATCTGCCAAAGTAAAGTACTATTACTTTACATGTTTTATGAGTTATGCATTTTTGAATCTCTGACTGTATAGGTGTATAAAACTTTAACAAAACTAATTTTTTTATCTGAAAATAAGATATGCATTTAAGAACTTAATGTATAATAATCTCTTGTAGCTTCTAAGCATCTCATAATTCCAAAACTAGACCAGTATTAGGGAAATGTATTTTAAGCCGTCCATTTTAGTGCCTTTTGGCGCCTACATACTCGGTCTCTATACTCTTTCGACTATTTATTTGCCTTTTTTTTTGTATAACATATTCCACTGAAATTTTGCAGAATGTTTCAGAATTAAATTGTTTAAAGTATAAACTATATATTTTTTAACAAATACATAAATATTCTCGAAAAATACTTTAAAAATTTTGAATTGAATTGAAAGAAAATTTGTGTTATTAATTTTAAATGATTTTAATAGTGAAACATCCTGTATAGAAAGGAAAGGCTTCCTTCATTTTATCAAGCGTCTTTTGCTGAAAATGTAATATATTTTACAAAGAAAAAACAGGACGAGAATATGTTATATAAAGAAGGCCATCACAGCTTTGTTATAATTTTGTTGATATTAGGCTAGCTTTTGATGCAGCTAATATAATCATATTGGTTATTTTTTTGTTGATATATTTATGAAATCTATAAATATGTAAAGGAGTGTCATAATACACTTTTATTTTTATTATATTTGAACAATTTATTTAACCTTATTCTTATCCTTCCGTACTTTCCATACTATTCCAATACAGGTTGTTCTGTTTGAAACTCCACAGTATATGCGTATAATTGATTTATGTTAGTAAAATTAATCATTTCAAAGAATGTGATCATAATAACTGCAATAATAAAGAATGGGAAGTTCTTTTACAGTACTTTTAAATGAAAATAATTGCTGGCAAGCACGCAAAAAAACCATTGTAAAGATTCAGAAATAAGTCCGTTTTGATAATTGTAGTCAATATTTATTTTGCAAATGGAAAATCTTGCTTTTCATACAGTGTTCTGAGCCGAGCCATCAATTTGTTGTTAAATTAAGTTTTTGCGTAATAACACAAAAAATTGTATCGTTAAATCTGGACAGTGTACCAGTCACTTTGTTGATACAATATCTATTGCCCTTTGACAATGATTTGTCCAACACAGACTTTAAATTAACCTTTTTTGTGCTTTATGGAGTTTATCCTACTCGAGGTATTCCACGGGACGTATTCTTGATTCGTTTCGACCTACAGAGTCTACAATAGATATACTATGAGGGGTGGGGGGTTGGAATGAAACAACCTCTGTAATAATCACTTTTAATAAAAAACAAATAACAAAAGCCTCCAAACAAAAACAGAAGAGTTACAAATATACAAATATATTATTGCTAACCTACACAGTGGCCTCTTTAAAGCTTAAATAACAGTATCTAAAAATGTTCGTTTCCACACCCTGCGCAGCACGCGGATGATATGTTAATATGATACATACAAGTTGTCGAAGTGAACATTGCAACAGAAACGTGAGCTTACTTATCCATTAAGTCCGTTTGACTACAGCCTACAGTGACAGGTTTATAATTATTATCTTAGTATTACAGTCTGAGTTCTGATTATTTTGATTGCATATCAAATATCTACTGGTTACTTCTACCGTTCCTAAGCATAGCGATGATGAGCGGCTACCACACTATTCGCTCGTCGAACAAAAGCAAACCGCACTCCTGGTTCTGGGCCAAGAAACTCTTTTTGGTTAATGTCAGATTTACAAATGGGACTTTTCATTTATACTTCTTCAAATTTTGGAAAATTGCTGGAGGTTGCTCATTGGACCAATATATACCAAAAACCTTAATGAACCAATAGTCTCAAACCACAAGTTTTCAAGATACAGGGAATTGAAATTTAAAAAATATATTTTAATGTCACTGAGGATGATTGGTGTAGATCAATGAAACTTGGGTTAATAACAAACATATTGTTCCTGACAGAGAAACTATTTTCATATGATGATTTTTCTGGAAACAGCTATTCTGCGGGCTAATGCATCGACCAGTAATGACATACTCACAGTCTGTGAGGGGAAACCACCAGACATATGCTGGTTTCAAATTTATTAGCTCTCGTGAGCACGCCATAGGCAAGCCTACCCACAAACGATGCAGTTATTTTGAGACAACATATAACACATATGGTTGCAGTTGTTACTCAATGCCTAGGTCTTCAAACTGACGGAGAGCAACCTGCTATTTCACAAGTTCTATAAATGCAAGACCTATGTAGGCAAAACTGCATTGCAAAAGAAATGTAAGTACGATGGTGAATATAATATAATCACTAAAAGTCGAAAAAAGTCATTGGTGTAGGAAATTTTAATTATTGAGGGATATAGAAAGGCAAATAGGACTGAAATTTCTACATTAACGACTTTTTTACTACTGGTTAACAAATTTGTATACTAATTCAGTAAATTTCTGCTCTTTGTCATCATTAGCCTAAGTTTCATCAGTATATTTCGTATGTCTAACATCTTCAAAGATATCTAATAAATCTGATATATTTTAAACTTCAACATCCTGTACATTAAAAACTTTGAAGTTTAGATAATTAGTTCATTAAAGTTTTTTTTATTATAAATTGATTCAAGGGACAACTTCCTGAGTTAAGACATCTTGTATATTTTGAAAAATTTACAAAATTCAAGATTTCAGTCTTTCTGAAATTATATTTATCAATACAACCTCAAAAGCCTCTTCCAAAAAATTTGCAACGTATTTTTAAATCTGTTGTGCATAACACATTTCATGTGAATAATTAAAAAATTTCAGTCCACATTCATTTTTTGGGTGCCATAGAAATTGCTTGTTTGCTTTTGTTATAGCGGCCTCGGTATAAGCTTGACAAGACCGGCCGGAAAGTTTTTACAATTTTTATAAAAAATTAGCTACCCCGAGCCAGTCGTATTTCCACTTCATTTTTCTTACAAAATGGAATGTTAAAAATCAAGATGAATGGACAAATCAGGGGTTCCGTAAAAAATGACTAGACTATCATGAATTGTTTATGAATTATGTGTGGCAAGTGAGGAAAATTGACGTAAACTGTCATCACCTGAAGTTGAGATTCATCTTTGGGGTACTCATACAATCTCGAGAATTGACTAGATAAGTCGAATATCGGTCATTTGTAAAATGAAAAAAAAGTCTCATTCGTGAAAATGAACACAAAAATTAGATATTAGAGTTACGAAATTGTTCCGCAATTGTATGAGTACGGCAGATATACATATGTTTCTAAATTAATTAATTATTTCCTAACTAAAAATTGTAAAAAAATGTAGCCCAAAAAATAATGTTACCTATCGTGAATGTTTTGGACAGGGTGTTTTGAAAAGAGGTGCAACAAATTCAAGGGCTGACAGACCATCAAAAAATAGCCTATCTTTTGTTTTTGAAATGCGGGGCATCCAAAATGATTTGTTTTTATTCTTGGCCGTATCTTTTTTGAAAAAAAATATGTATGTATGTGTAACACACTGACATGTGTTACAGAAAAGTTTTTGAGGATTTTTGTTGAAATAGAATTCCAAGAAGACTCCTGCGTCACTGGAAATACTTTTAATATCGTTAATTTTGGACTTTGTTGTAGAGGTCACCTAGAGTCCTAGTGCAGTCCTTTCCCAGCAATATTTTTGAATATAACTTTTTTGAGGTTAGCTTTTGTATCTAGTGTTACATATTGTAACGTAAAATATAATTTATTGTTGTTGATATTACTGAAAATGCACTATTTTTTGAAAGGAAAAAAAAAATAAACTGCCTGGGAAAGACGTTGGCTAACCTCTACAAGATACTCAAAAAGTGATAACACGAAAAAACAAAGTGATTTTAATTTAAAAAATTTAATATTTTGTATTTGAGATACAGAGCATCAAAAATTCTGTTTTTTTTTCCACCGCATTTTCAGGAAACAACATTTCACAGCAACATTTTAGAATATAACTTTTTTTAGGTTAGGTTAACAGTATAATGTATATTATCATGCAAAATATCATTTACTCTACTTTTGTTGAAGTTTTGAGTCTCAAAAAGATATACCTTAAAATGTCGGTTGGAGCGATTGCATCTAGTGAACTCTACAAAATAGTTGAAAACTATTAACACTGACATAACCTAAAATAATTGAAAATTTTGATTTAAAAAAATCTTTGATACCCTGTATCCTAAAAGCAAAAAAAGTAATAGGTCCATGGTCAGTGGAAGTCCAAATTTTTTGTTTTACCAGCACCTGAATTTTTGACATCTTATTTCGAAACACAGGGTGTAGAAATGCAAATTGCAAAAAACTAAAAATATATCAGGTACAGATTTCTGCCAATTAATCTCCGTATCAATTTGTTATGTTTTTGTTATTTTCCACAGTATTTTTTTGGTATATTCTACTTTTACCGGTGTCTGCTTGGGTAGATTTTTCTTCCACTTTCACATCAATATTCTTACGCATTAGACTTTTTCCGTTTATAAAAATACATATTAATTTTGTTTCCAAAAAATCCCGAAATGAATGATAACATATAAAGGGATTTTCTTAGACAATGTTATATTAATGTAATGTTATATTTGCATTTGGCAAAGAGATTTGCTGGCCCTGTACGTTATAAAAAACATCTAAACGGAAATTCAAAATCTCCTGGGCGTAACACTGCCGCCGACTTTATTTCTGGGGCTACAGATACAACAGTATTGCTTAACCGTTCACATGGACTCCATTTGCTCAGTAAGTTCAAGAATGGGGCTCTCCCTAAGCGGCAGCAAAGGAGGCCAGGCATTCGCTGCAATATTTACAGGGAACTGCTGTCCCTGTCCAATAAAAACCACTGTTAGCAAATCCGCTAGCAAGCAAGCGGCTCCACACACAAATATATAAAAACCAGAAGGGGTCATGCAAACACGACACACAAAATGAGTCGAAGCAAAACTTGTGAATAGTTTATTAAATAAAAACAAATTATATATAACAATACGTCTAACATAGCTGCGAAAAACAAGAATATTAATAAATAACACAAATTTGTACTACTGAACTAAAAAAGGACTAGTATATAATACTTGGGAAGATAAATCTTATTGTTAGGTTAGTTTTTATTACAGAATACGTCTAGCGAAGGCTTTGTTTGTGGAAAATTCGAAAAGGCAACGAAAATTTCTGAAGTATGCGTCGTTTAACTCTAATTGCTTATAAAAGTGTTCACTGGTCATTAAACATTTTAATTCAAAAACAGTTTCAAGAATACTTATAAAGAAAATAAACGGAAAGTACGTATAAGAGATTCCAAGAATATTGTATAAATATTCTAGTCTCAGAACGATTTCTTCCAAATTAAAATCAATTTCACAATTTATTGGTGCTAATGTTTAATTTATATAATGGAGATTCAATGAACCTTTTGAGATCCATCTAACCCTTGTTTATACAAGGTGTAAGTTTAAGACAGGGTCAGTTTTTATGAGTGTTCCCCAAAATACAAATATGAAACTAATTTGACTACTTATATAATTCCTATACTTCAGTGTAGTATAGTAGTATATAATACCTATAATTCAGTGAAACAAGAATGACCGAAAATGTCATTACATTTTGTTACGTTTATTTTAGCTTTTTGTTTATGAGATGTAGGTAATTTCGAGACTGTATTGAAATATTTTTACTATAATCAAAATATAATGTGTATAGTGCAATGTTAGTTTATTATATTTAATTTTGTAGCAAAATTATGAAAAGTACAAGTATACGAATGAAGAAATGCACGACACATGTTTGGGATTACACTAACCTATAAAAATAAGGAAAATAGGTTAAAAAACATAGTTTTCAATGACAGTCTATCGAAGACAAACTTATGTGTTTCTAATGGCTAAAAATACCTCCATATAAATATGACCCCTATTCAAAGTTACACCCTGTATAATTAGACAACCAAACAAGCTTAAGAATCAAAATGACAACTCTCTTACAAAAGTGTCTGTCATCTTTATTTATATTATGAACAAGGGTGTCAGAGTCACCATTTACTATCTCCATATCTAAGTTTGACTGGCTGCAAAAAAGGAACTATTAATGACATTAACCAAAGTTATATAAATTTTGTCAAGTGCACTGACTGGAATTTTGATATCCTTATCTTGTGAATCGGCAGAAAAACATGTAACATTTAAATAAAAAAATCGTATACTTTTATAACATATTCGTCGCCTTCTCGACTTTTTAAGTGTATCAACCGAATGAAGGAAAGTAGATAGTGCAGTATTGCCACTGACTAGTACATATAACACAGTTCAAAATGAACAAACTACAAGTGAATACTATATACAATCAATCTCTCTCCCACAAGAATGCACTGTCACGTTTCAGTCATCCTCTAAACGAGTCGATCTATCGCCTTCGACTCTGTTACCGTCCACAAAGCAATTAAAATACGCCAATGAAATGAAGCACTTTGAAACAAAAAGTGCACTACAAATGCTGCGGTACCTGATTCCACGTCGAGTTCGTGGTTTGCCAGGATGGCGCCGGCAACGAAATCGGCTCGGAAATCTGGCAGGAGTTCTGCATGTTGCCAGGTAGGGAGTTCCAAGCTTCCCCAGAGTTCTCCACCAGGGCTTGGAACGCCAGCAAGTCCTTGCTCTCGTTCTCCGATAGGGGTAACGGAGGTAGCACGGGCTGCTGTTGGGCGATCTTGTAGCTCGCCTGTCGTAGCATCTGCCGCCTCGACAGGCTATGACTAGTTTCGATACTGGGGGCAGTTGTGGACTGGTGAGACATTGCACACTGTTTCTGGAGGATTTGCCGTTTCTGCTGAAGTAACCTGTAAAAAAGGACTAAATTTATTTTCATGTCCATAATTCGAGGACTGATAAATTTAGATAAGTGAACTTCAGAGCCGAAGTAGTAGGCAGTTGTTGATTATAAATTGTATCTGTCGCAGAAGTGACATCGCACAGGAAGCATTAAAGCTTTATAATCTACATGGTAATGGTTAGCTACTAACCTGTGCTGCATGGCCGTTTGCAACTGTATGGGCTCCACAGGAGGATTCGTGTAACTAAAATTATCAGGCAGGCTGACTCTCTTGTTCCCTCTAGGCTGCAAATACTGATTGTGCTGTTTCTGCCTTTGTGATACTTCTTCAGGAGGTTCCCTGGTTGGGTACTGCGACTGTAACCTCTGCGCCTCCCTTTGCACCAAGTGCATATCCAAAACTCCCTTGGCTTTAGTTTTCTCGCTAAATTTCTGCGAGTTGAAAGCGACCACAGCTTTAGTGGTGTCGGTGACTTGCTGGGCGACCAAACCATCACTGGCACGTCTTCCTTCCCGAAAATCCACTGGAGACCTCGTTACGCCTCTGGTTGTCTTCAAACTGGACATGTGAACCAATGGGTTGTGCTTGTGGAGCACATATCTAGGTGATAAGTAGTTGTGAGTGCTCAAAGCACTGGAACTGGTGATAATCGGCTCGGGTTGCTTTTCAGTCGAAGTACAACTGGGCAGGCTGCTAGTCAACTCACTTGATTCGGACAAAGGATATTCTAAACTCTCGAAATTACTATCACAACTTAAGTTTTGGCTAAGGCTCTTTGACGTGTTGAAGTTCGTGACGACACCGCTAGAGGAACTGGACGAGGCGTAACTCAAACGAGGCCCGTGGTCTTCTAAATCAGTTTCGACGCCCTCATCGGTTGAGCTGGAATATTGGGTTTGGATTTCACTGCTTTTATAGCCGCTGCAAAGACAAATGTTATTAATACATTTGTTTTCTATTTGATACAATGTAAGGTTATATAATTGTCTTCCTACCTGGTATTAAACCTCCCTATGGAACCCTTACTTTCGTGAATATCAAATGGTTGCGGGCAGACCGAGGTGGTCTGTGCATAGGCATAAGGATTACCCTGGTGGCTGTAATCCTTGAACAATGTGGGATCTGCCGAAGCTGAGGGAATAGCTGACATTTGCAAAGTAGACATCAGCTTAGTAGCCTCACTACACATGCTGAAAGTAGTTTTGGTGGAGGCCTGGTTTAGGATTTTTAAAGCGTCTTCGCTGTTAGTTGCGGCTAGCAATTTAGCGGCGTCTATACCGTGAGCGGGGGGAGAATCACAGGTTCTGGGAATGCTACTGATCTTGCTGTTACTTGCGGTGGGGGCGGTAGTTGAGTGCTGCAGGAGGCGCCTGTACAGAAATTAGAATTTAAGGAAACTGGAGTGGAATAGCTAATCAGAAGTGAGATTTTTTTTTTTTCATTAAACCGGAAGAGGGATTTTACGAAATCAGAAATGGGATGTTATTGGGATAAAGCATTCATTAGGAAAATTGTATATTTACCTGCAATCCTCACTGGTGCTTGCCCTTCCGATCTTCCTCATGGCTTGTTCTGCGACATTGGAAGGCCTCCGTCGTTGCACCTCCCTCACACCTGTTTGATTTTCGCCCCCCACTAGTTGGCTCCTTAATTTGTCCAACAGAAGGTAGTAGATGGCAGCGTGGTGATCGTAACTTCCCAAACGAATTGACTAAAAAGGATCAGTTTTATTGTTCTTTCTATACTTTTTATGGTATAGGAAAATGTGAGATTTTATAGAATAATTTTAGAAAAATAGAGAAATACTCACTTCTCTAGTCTTTGAACTGTCTATCCCTAAGCTTTGCATCAGTCTAAGAATTTGTTCGTTGGGTTGTGTATTGGAAACGGATATTGTTGGTGGTAATGTCGGGGGAACCCCCATTTGCATCCACCGGTGCTTTTTAATTTGTTGAATACTAAATCGCTTATTGGGTTCTAGCACTAACATTTTTCTTATAAGAGATTCACAGTCTGAAACAGAAAGATATTTCTTTCTTTTAGAATGTCTGTGCAATAATGGTAAGGTGGCCAGAATTATGAAATTGACCAGGATACAGCACTAGAATGAATACTAACTTTCCCCTCCTTGCCAAGCATTTATAAAATATGTATTGTTATAATTTCGAATTGTAGTTATATACATATCCACGTATATCGTTGTTCGATCTATTTGAAATTACGCAAAAATAGGAATAGTCATCAATTTGTTTTTTAATACTTATTTTTCATTATTTTCTGATTAAAAAGATAACTATGAGTTTAATGCACTTATATAATAAACTTAGTTTTGCCTACATGTCGTTTACATTCTGAGATACGGACGAAAATTTATAAGAAAATATTGGATGAGAATTGTTACATGGCCTTCAAATTTCAATTCATGTTTAGAAATCTCTATAACTGCTGCTTATCTACGGTTATTAAAAGAGAAACGCAAATAATTAAAAATCACGATATATTACCGCTTCTAAAGAAAATGTTTTCGAAAGCGAATGCGCGACAACATAAATCCTTCTAATTGTCCAAAGGGGATTATTAAACATAATTGACTATAGCGGTGGCCCGAGATAAACTGCTTTATGGTTTGTTTACCTCGTTTACCTCGCACTTTCCCGACGCTTCTCCGTGTTATTTACCACGTCTTAAACATTCCTTGAAAATTGCCGTACACCACGTTATGAGAACTAGGTTCCCCTTTTTCCTTTTCGATATTTCCGTTGTTATCTTATATTTTTCAAACCAATATCTAAGGCTATATATATCTATGCTAAGGCAGGAAGTACGTTCATCAGTATCGTTACGCTATCGTTCATTTTGAAGGACAAACATATATAATTCGCGAAGGAATTTATGGTTTGAGAAACATAAAAAAAAATAGGTCGATTTTATTCCAACAAAGAGGACAGTTAAATTATCAAAAAAATACCATAGTTTAGGGGTGTAAAGGTATAACATAAGATCAAGGTGTATAAAAAAAAGTATAAAACAACCAAAAAATTGAAAACAAACAATACTTCAAAAAATAAGAAAGAGAAAAAATATATGTTACCTATCTTAATAAAATCTTGAACCGTAAAAAAATTTAATTAAATAAAAAAAGATGGGAACAACCCTATTATAGGACGGAGATTCGAAGGCATCTCTTTTTTCTTTTTTTTTTGAGCATTGGCAAAAACCGTAACATTTTCTGAAAAAGAATCGTAAATTATAAATCATTTCGCGAAATTTGTGAAATGAGTACAATTCTTTTTGTCGGTATAAACGACACAAAATTTGATGACGCACGGACGCACGGTTGACTTTTTTGTCTTAATAAATAACTTATTATATAGTTGTTTAATTTAATTTTGACCTTTGGCCTCTAAAATTATGATGTTGCATAATTTTAAAGCGGTTGACTTTTTAAAATATTTAAAATTGAACTCGATTTAATAATTTCTTGCTGGAAATTCAGATTTTCGAAGGGCAAAAGAAGTTAGACATACATAATTGTTACATTAACAGGAGAGTGTAAGTAGCGCCCCCTAGAAATTACCATACTCGTAATTGCCACCTTAAAAACTATTGCTGTGCAAAGATACTCAAAATATTAGAAAAAATCGAAAATATTTATTTCACTTTAACATTCTGTAAAACGAAAAGGAGCAATATTCGAATGAGTTATATTCAGTTCAGTTATCATATTCTGACGTCAGCAATCTTCCCTTAAGATGTGTACAATAACTATTAATGAATTTTATATAATTTAATTGCATTTGTCTTCTTTGGTTTCCATTGAGGATGGGAAAAAAAGTTTTAAACACAAACATTTATCCGCAAATAACTAGTGTGGACTTTTTTAATCCCCAAATATGGGTTTGCATAATGGATGAGCATAAATAGTCTTTTTAGGGTTGCCATTTTTGACTTGAATGCTTCGGGTTTCGCAATTATTCTTTGGACTTTGGATTTCAAATAACATTACATATTTATTCATTATTAAAAAATCTCCAGTACACAAATATTTTCCGAATAAATAGAACTTATTGATTGATTTTTATGATGTATTATTCAATAAATCAATGTTTAGTTGTTTTGTTTGATAAATATTGTAATTTATCAAATTATTTTTTTTTACGTATTTTTATTTTTCTTAAAAGGAATTATTATAAAATTACTAATATATAGTTATGTATAACATTTTCTTGACTCCTTCGTAAGGTAATTATTTAAAATGATACTTCGTTATTATCGTTTGATGTTTTCATCCCTAGTTCTTTTCAATTAATCTTTTCTTGCTTAAATTAAAACATGTAGCTTGCAAAAATAACTATAATTGCTTCACTTTGGAAACCAAATGAATGATATTTCCTGATGAGGACGTAATATTTAGGCACTTAGTCTTTTGTTCAAGGTAAACAAAAAACATTTCATTCACTTTTGTTTTTGTGTGAGGGCAATTGTTTTTGTTTTCGTATCGGACATTTGTTTAAAAACATTTATAGTGACCATTGTTTGTACATCTGGACTAGGCATTTGAATCGTCCAAAAAAACGTTTTGGAACCGCAATATCTACAGACCCCAGGGAAAGGCGAGAACGCAACACGAGTTTAGACGGCTGAAAGGGCTGATAATGATAGGGCCTGTCAGTGAAAAAATCGAGTTTAAACGATCGAATAGCTCCGCATAGGTCGTGATTTAGAATAAGGGCGCTCCTTTTGTCATGCAGGGAGGCTGCCTCGATCCTCCGGCCACCCCTCCGCACCACCCGGGCTGTAGGGATTCACCCAAAGACGTCAAGGGTTTTGTTGTGATTGACGTCACAAGTGCGTCATAGGGCGGCGCACGCACCGACAAAAGAACATCGCGTCCGATATTCGGCTCATTTAGCCATTTGCGTGGGGAATGATAGGATCCGGAAGGTTTCCGAAAAAGTCACGGAAGGTCGTCAGCACGAAAATGCAATAAATCCGCGTTCCTTTGGGTGTAAAGGTATCGCCATATATTTTTAGATGGGGCGCCTTTGGTCTAAATTTATATTAGTTCGGCATGGACAAACTTAGATCGAAGATATACCCAGAATAGAAAGTTGGTTAAAAAACTGGAAAAGCGAGGGAAATTTTCCTTTCGTTCTTAGATTATTTCAGATAAATCGAAGTAATCCGTATCAGTTCTACCTCGATATGCAGCTAAGTAGTTCTGTTATTTCATCGAGTCAAATATATACAGTCATTCACATAACATTATGCGTTTTGTCCCTTATCTTTTTTTACCTTTCTATCTAGGAAAAAAATGGTGAAAACCAAAGATTTGAGTAATTTTCTTACGATTTCAAATAAAATAAATAAAAAATTTGATTGTTGGATTTCAAACATTGTTTTTCTTTTAATTAACGCTATACTTATTTGTCGTTTTTTCGAATTCCTCTCGTTTTTTACGTTTTACTGATTCTGCACATAATCAAGATACTGCGGGTATGTTCTCCGCTGTTAAACTTTCTAAACAAGTCTTTAAAATTCTCTATTAAGAAAAAAATCTTATTATTAATGTGTTTTATAATATCTTTAATCTTTCTTCTACACATATTCCAAGCACATTTTTTTATACTTTATCTTTCAAAATCCTCCATAGAAAGAACACGTGGAGCTCAAATAGGGACTAGTAAAATTATTCTTCCATAAAAAAAAAGAAGAAAAAATGGCCTTTGTATAGAAAATAATGGGGTTATAAAACGTCTTATTGTGAAGTTTTTTCTCAATTAAATATTTTGATTTAATGTCAAAACTACAATTTTTTTATGAAGTAGAATAAATAATGCTGATGTAACAATCTCACTGCTTACTTATCTCTGGTACATCATATTTGCTTTAAACATTCTCACATTATTTAGTATAATAATAATGTACCTACTTATCTAAATCTCGGCTACTAAAATTTATAAAATGCAATTGTATACCTAGTGTATCAAAAAACGCAATTATTTGATAAGTTTTTTTTGAACTTTGACATTTTATGCTACTCTACATTATATTATTTTTCTATAACTTCTGAGACCGACAATTAAACTTTTACTTGCTTTTGATTAAAATGACAAAGTACTTCGTAAACTCGAAAACACGCCAGCATTGATAATAATGTTGAAAATATTTAGTGATCCTCAAAATCACAAAAAAACGCCGGTGGAGATGATATAAATGTATACGCTCAGTTGAAGAATGCGAGCGCGGCCAAAGGAAAACGAGCACAGTTGTATTGGGCTTCTGGGCAATAAATCACAGCAGGTGACAAGTGGTTCATAAATTGCCCAGCAGTGCAGTGCAGCGGTGCGGAATTTGGTATGAATCAAGCAATTTTAATTTATTATAGGCACCTTCTATCAATCATTCACATTACAATTGCGAAAGGGAGAAATAAGAGGGATATTTTGTTTACTAATATTATCACAACATGGCATTTTGAAGACGTTTTGAAACGGAACAAAACGAAATTTACCACCAATATAATAAAATTGTTTCAGGACATAAATAATTAAAATATGTTGTTGGCCAAATGAACATATAATAGAAATTTTCTACACTTATATACAAATTATTATAATTTTTTACCTTTAGGAGAAAATTTTTTAAGGACGCCTATGAAACTCATTAAATTTTATTACCAGACGTTTTTTTGCATATTCAACTGACTTCGGAAGGACTTATACTAATCAGGTACCTATATCGCAAGCAGGTTTGCTTTAAAACTTACTAATAGTAACTCAATCAAAATTAATTCTACACAACTCACATAATTTGCAGAACCTTGAAGCCAAGCTTGAAACCTAATATTCTGTTATTGTACTCGGTGCTCGGTGATATTTTAAAAAATTTATCATTTTTCAATTTAAACTATTTTTCGTCAGTTTGTCATTTTCAATTTATTTAAGTAGAAGGGGCTATTAAATTTTTTAATATTAACTTAATCGATTAATAAAATACTTTTTTGTACATTTTAGAAGTATGCACAAATTAACACCGTTAATAACATTCAAATACAGGTTTATGCGATTTAATCATTATTTAATCCGTATCATAAAACAATACCAGGAACTGACAAATGCTTTCTATCAATTTTTCACCACGCGAACAATTGTGGACAAGGCTTCTGCTTCAACTTGAACGGAAGCATGATGTGGTCTATGACTCTATCCATCTAAAATTCATGTGACGATATTAATACAAATGATATAATTCTTTTTATCTTGTTTACGAATATTAACCCTATATAAATTCGACCCATTCATCAATGTACCTGTCGATATGCACTCATACGATGCCATCAGCGAAAATCAACCATTCTGTTGCACACGATTCTTAACATTTGGAAAAACTGGACGCTAAGAAAATCCGAATCGTTTTCCTCTATCAAATAAGACGAGGTTGATGTGAAACAATGCCGTCGTGGTGTAATTGAAATATAGAATTCGTAAGTAACGAAAAATGGACTATTCTAATTGGGCAAATCTGCTTCAACTTGTGACATTCTCGAAATAGGTCACAGAACGTTTATCTAAATTATTTAACAGGCATAGCAAATCGATAGAATGGGAGCTTGTTAGAGCTAAAAGGATTAGCAATAGGATTTAAAAATGTATAGGTACGCTGCAATCAAAATGCACTATTGTTATGCTAAGTAAGAAAACCTAAAATGTGGTTATAACCAGTGAATATAGAGATAAAGATTCCTAATACATTTAATCTGGTAATTAGAAATTCTTTCTTATTTGTATTTGCGATTTAGGACTCCTCTAGATCGCAACGACTTGCAAGTCCAGGATGTTTTATTTGAGAATAACCAGAACAGGAAAACTGTGAAAATTATAATTTAGAAACTTTTAAAAGTTTTTATTTCGAAATATTTTCAGATGTTTTGAAACGTTTTGGTGTTTTAGAGATATATTACGATGTAAGAAACTTTTCTTAGTAACATTTTGTCTTGGCTTATACAGAAAGGACATTTTCCCGTTAAATAAAATCAGCTTTTTTCTAAATTCCCAAGCCATACTGGCTTTTGCAGATTTGAAATTAAGACACATTTTGTTTCACAAATAAGGAGAGCAGCAGCTCATTTTTCAACACCAACAATTTTTTTTTATATCTCACAAGAGTTCTTTCACCCATCCGGGAACTCGCTGTGGATGAGTCATCCCACATCCAAACATTGACGTCTCATAAGACATGAGCTGTACCTAACCCTGCTACTCGAGTCATCGCGGTTTCCCCAGAAAAAAAAACGCGTTGTTAAAAATGATCTTATTGTATGTGTAATTACGAATATGTTGCGTGGGCTAAATATTTATTTATAAATGGAATCTAATAAAGCAGACTATACTCCACTGAAAAGCATTATCTACACATCGGCCCTAAAAATAGAACTGCATGAATTACACAGAAATCCTACGCGCTGGTACAAATAGAGCAAATCCAAACAATCGGTCGTTAATGAATTGTTTACGTATACAGAGTGGACCCAACTATATAAAGAAATTGCTTTTCTCTTCATTGAGACGTGCTTAAATTAAGAGGAATTTATAGAATTGTATTTTCAAACGTTAAACAATTAATTCGAAAGATAATATGGCGTAAATAATTGAAAAAGGCAATCGGACGATGCGAATAGTATTTTTTGAATTTAATACACCTTGTATACGTCAGTTATTGTTCGCCTGGAATCGGTAGACAGCGGGAGAGAGAACATGCTGATACAGCATTACCAAGGGGATTATCAACATTTGCGTCAAAGATAATGTCAATGTTTGTTTAGCTGAGTACTACTTGCGTTAATAATAAATATTGTTTTGCTTCTTTGAATTCTGCGTCCCGTCATCGTCCCCATCAGAGGGCGTGCATCAACCCGTGTAAATTGAAACGTAAACTAATAAAAATACGAAACACATTATACAGGGTGTGTCAATAAATGCGTCATTATCGATTCATGTATGTCCTGAAATATTGTTGTGTAGTTGTATTGGAGATTTAACAATTAAAAAAAAAAACGAATAATTTAAAGAAACTTTGTTTTTCCAAATAAAAAAATTTAAAATAATGGAATTCAGTGGCGTATGTGACATTTTTTGTTTCTAAATTACAACTTTATTTTTGTAAATATGATTTACTTTTCGAAATTTTTTCAAGGTAGCTGTTTGATTATCTAATTCAGTGCGTCATGATTTTTTTTTTCACCAATATTGCGGATACATTCATGGCACACTTAATTGTATGAGGAAACAAATTGAGTAACAAATAAACTTTTGCATAAATCATTTGAAAAAAAATATAGGTTTCGAATATCGAAAAATGCATTGTTGCATATAAATAGCTTATGTTTGGATAATGAATGAAAAACTGGATGTTTTAGAAAAATAAAACATATGCCACTGCGTTTTTTATATCACGTTAGGGAAATCTCCCAAAAGAATCGAACTTGGCTCACCCAGTATAAACCTTTCTCTCATTCAAATTTCTTATAAACGGTGGGTCCAAGACCCAATATACAAGATTCTTCAACAGTTTTGCATAAAATATTTTTTTTTAGTTTTTCTAATACTCAAAAAAAATCAATAAAAAAATTACTAAAAATTAATCATCGCCCTTACGCAAATTACCCCTACACATACTTCATCACTACAATTTTATCACTGTCAATTTTTTACTTAAAACAACGTGTCTATGCCAAAAATTATAATAATCTATTTATATATACTTTAATAAAATAACCGCTTATAATTAATATTTTCGAGAGGTAACATTTAAAGTTTGTAACATTCGATTAATTCCATTAATTTGTAATTCGAAGTACCTACATTTCATATGGAAATATGAAAGAAAAACATGCTGCAATTATGTCTATTGTAGAATATATTAATTTTCTTTAGTCATCAAGTCAATTAACGAAAAATAGCAACGGATCAATCATCATTTCCGTAAAAATTTAATTATTCATAATTTTTCATAAAATATTGAATAGTCAGCAATGCATCCTGGTCAAATATTCAGAATCCGCCTGTTCATATTGTTAGGCCAGGAAATATAGAGTTGGACGCGACTTTTTGTTTCGGCAAGCTGAATTTATCACTAGATGCTAAATATTATGTACAATAACAGATTAGTTTCCACAGTCATACAAATGGGGGGAAGATTGTTTACAGGGTGGTTAATTGTATAATTTTTACGTAAATTCACGTTTTTCGCTTATAACTTTTTTCCGTTCATTTCGTCTTCAAAAGACCTACAAAACTAGCGTTACAGACTGTCAAATATACTATTTTGAAGCGAATTTCGCTTTTTTAACGGCAGGACTATGAATATTATCGTCACAATTTCACGTTGTCACGTTTTGACAGTATTTCTTATGCACTTAACATACTTCCACAAATAAAATATTTTTATCTGGGGAAAGTACTCGGGTTATGACAATATTTTTTTGTCGCTACCAATCTAATTTGTTTAACAATACGCCTTCAACTTTGACAGTCTGTAATTCCGTTGTTTTTCAACGAATCTTGAAGATTTTTTTTAACTTAAAGCTCTTTTCGTAAACTTTCCGAATATATAATAATATAATATATTACTATATCACGCGCGTGCGTCGTATATTTCATTTTGCAAATAAGGCTAAAAAATAACAAAACTTTCCAGGTTGCAAATTTGAAATTTAAAAAAAAAATGATAGATTTCAATGTATTATTATGAAATCTACCATGAAAAAAATCAGTGCGATTGTGGAAGATGCTCGGGATCGTCGAGACTAATAATTAGTTAATTTGTTTATAAGGCCATAACTTGTAAACTATTCAACTTACCGATTCCAGATTTCGTATGAGTTATTAGACAGTGATAAGGAATGAGAGGATGTGATGCCACAACGTTCTGGTAATAATAACGCAGTATATAAATGTTTAATTCAAAAGTCTTTTGAAGACGAAAAAAAGTACTTTACTGTTTTCGCGTGGAAATGAACGGAAAAAAAGTTATAAGCGAAATATGTGAATTTACGTAAAAATTATACAATTAACCACCCTATAAACAATCTTCCCCCCATTTTTATGACTGTGGAAACTAATATGTTATTGTACATAATATTTGGCATCTATAGTGATAAATTCAGCTTGCCGAAACAAAAAGTCGCGAAATGGTCATTACCCAGATCTTTTTCCTGGCCTATGTAATTGGAATTACCGAAGATAATTAATTGGATTCTTCAGGTTATTTTTAATTTGGAACACCTATTCAGGTACACGGAACCCTCCGCGTATGGAAGCAGCTAGTGCCCACGAAAAATGAATTTCAACGATAAGAGAACGTAACGTTTTTGGCGGACACTATATGTATAACTATACAAATTACTTCCAATTATCGCGCGACACAATGTTGCTTTATAGTCGAGCGCATACCTGTTTGAAGGGGGCTTAAGGGATTACCGAGCTGAAGTTTGGCACCCGGAGTATTTGACTTTATTTGTACAAATAATATCGGTACCCTGTTAATCTCTATAACCGTCTAATCTTCTAACTACAGATGTACGGAATATTTATCAACCTTATCGATTTTGCACACGGCAATTGTCGCGTTCGGATTGCGACAAGCGCGTTAAAAATAGTAGAGGTCTCGACGACCTGTAAAGAAACGGTATAATCACCAATAAGATCTGCCTTGTCCTGTTAAGATACAAGTGTAAATAGACATTCTCTAATGAACGAACGGCTTGGTTCAAAACACGAGCGAAGCGAGTGTTCTTAAAAGTCGCGTGAGTGCAATAGACTTTTTACACGTGTCTTACAATGTTTTATCTTCGATAGTGCAAATACCCTTAAAAAATAGTCAATTTTTCATGAATATTTGTATAGTCTTTCCGAAGTCAGTGGAACATATAAAAACGCCTAGCAATTAAATTTAATGAGCTTCATAAGCGTCCCTAAAAAAGTTTTCTGCTAAAGGCAAAAAATAATATTAATTTGTATATAATGCGTAGAAAGTTCCTATTATATGTTCATTTGGCCAACAACATATTTTGATTAAAATATATTACTGCTCGCTAAAAACCAACGGGAATGTATGAACATATCCCTGTCAGGAAAGGATGAGGAAAGGTTGTTAGTTTAGGTTAAAAAAGTTATTAAATAAAAATAATCAAAAAAATAATTCCGCGTTGCTACACTGCACTGCTAGGCAATTTGTCAACAACTGAAATGTATGGCCCAGTCGCCCAGTGCGGCTATGTTTGTGCGGTGTTTGCCCGCGCACGCATTCTTCAACTGGTCGTATACATTTCTACCACCTAATGGCTAAATAAATATGGGAACAAGTTTTTCAAATATTTCAATACCGAGTTGCTGTGTAGCGACCGAACCTGGTACAATACATACTGCCTAGCTCTATAGTCTTCAATGCAGATTTTTTGTAAATGTCTCTTTGTTGACAACATACAGTTTCGAGATATGCAATTACCGTCAGAATCATGTCGTCTGAAACATGTTAGTTTCATTTGACAGAATTCAAAATAATGTTTGTATTTTGTTTAAAAAAAAATCATTTTTTTTAACAATCGAGATATACATTTAGTATCATATATACGAAAAGTAGGTGAGCTTTTAGGTTAATTCAAAAATTAATATTACTACATTACAACATTTTTAGGTTTCACCAAAGTCTGTGACTGAGTAGTACAATGGCGTTTATTACGTTAAATCAATATTTATATTTTTATATTTGGGTATCACCCTATCTAGTGGGTGCAGAAGTGAAGGAAATGCTAATTGTAAAACCTGTGTGACACTGTCTGTATTGAAAAAAGAGTTTCTGGGACTGGCTTTGCAGATTAGTGCTCATCATACTATCAATTTGATTGACACATAAATATAATTGTGCTATGCTTCGAAATGTGGCAGGTTGTTTCTTGATGGTGTCAAAAAAGGAGCTATTGCGACTGAACGAAAATGATGCTCATTAATATAGTACCTACCTATATGATATTTATAGTGATACTTAATATATTTGATAAAGATATATATATGCGATTCTATTGACTACGTTTTGAAACCATAAAGCAGACTTAATTCTAAGATTAAAAAAATTATAACTTACTATCAAAAATTACTACTAACCAAAATTTGAACATAACAATATGAAACACCTTGTATGTACATATTGCATTTATAGATAATTTAAAAATAATCCACCTCTGCTGGAAAATAATATAATTATATGTATATGAAACACAACAATTTATTAACCCCTAATTAATAACTAAACCCCTCGACTAAAAAAAAATAAAAAAATTGAAAATCTCTTTATAACCTAATAATGTAAATAATACATTATACGTTTCGTGATAATCCTAGTATTCGCCACTAGGTGTTGAAAATGTTTTATTCAGCCCATAGGTATTAACACCTTTAGAATAGAATACAAAGCGAATTGCCCAGAGCTAGGACAGGAGGAGGCCCCACAAATCGCTCGAAACTGGCCGCGTTAGCGGTCCGGGAGAATGGGGAAGGGGCTTACAGAAATGGCATGGGTAAAGAGCGATAGTCCCGCTTGACTGTGCCCCATCCGAGGTTATTTTTCCCGCCACGGATATTGGCGCGTACAAAACGAAATTGGGTTGGTATCCACAAGAAGATACAACTACAGTTTTAAGTGGTCATCTACAACTATGCTTGCAGAGCAAAGCGGCGTGCTGGATGAAAATTATCGACGGTGACACAATCTTAGGAAGAAACAATTGCGATATCAAATCAAATTCTGCTCGGAGAGTCAAAGGATCCCAAACGATGCCTTTGCCGCTATTTATATATTCTCTATCTATTACCCACATCGCGAGTTGAGTTGCTAGAATTATTATTGAAAATTGTGCTAAATACGAAGCACTTTGCTAAAAACGAATAATGAATAACATACTGACGGTCTTACCGATATACCTTTTAAAACTAATATCGTGTAATAACTAATTTTATTGCACAAACATAAAATACAATTTTTTACACTAGAAATTATCTAAAAATCTTTACTTGATGTTAACAAATCAACAACGAAGCACGAACAAAATAATATATGTTTACATAGTAATAAACAAAAGTAATAAAAAACTGATAACATCCAGCCAACTATTTCACTGACATTTTTATGAAGAACCCACTTTTAGCTTAAAAAACAGAGATAAAGTGACATATAATTTCGGCGTGAAACTGATGGACATGTGTCATTTTAACTCAAGTGATCTATATCGGTAAGTACGTTTTCACTGAAAATAGTATATAAATTGTTATCACTGGTATAATAAAATGCATGGCATTACGTTGATGATGGATGTATTTGTATGATCTGCTTTGTATTTTTATCAGCGGTATCTAAATGTGTCGAACATACCGATGGTTATTTTCGTTATTGATGTTTCGGGCTAACAAGTTGCAAATATTTTTGTAATCTGAAAAAATTATGGTTCAACATTTGGACGAGATTGGAAGTTTCAATAGATTGGATTGAACGTGGTTTACAAATAGGTCATCCAGTGACGAAGGTATTGGGAGATATTATCCTTAAGAATCTGA
This sequence comes from Anoplophora glabripennis, assembly GCF_000390285.2. Classification (NCBI taxonomy): domain Eukaryota; kingdom Metazoa; phylum Arthropoda; class Insecta; order Coleoptera; family Cerambycidae; genus Anoplophora; species Anoplophora glabripennis. Next base: position 340,652 of record NW_019416268.1, on the reverse strand, counting down.
GAATTCCCATGCCATTTCCATTGAATGAATTGTATTGCTTTCTGAAGAGCGTATTGGTTTTGTGACATCTTCCATTTGGTGTACTTTAGGTTGCTATGTTTGTCATACAAAATTATCAGCTTTTTTTAATGTGCCTGAGTTATTATTGCACTCACATAGCTTTTAAAAAATTCTCTGCTCTTGTTTTTAACCAAGCTACTCGTGTCATAAAAATTACTTTTTCATTTGCTTTCGCACACAAAAAAGGGGACTGGCCCGAGGATCCCACTAGGCTGAAATCTTGAATTGTGGGAAGGGTAGCTTAGAAGCTATAGCACTTAGGCCCCATTGAGCCTCTTGTAGGTATTTCCTTCATCTCTCAATTAGGAGAGCAATTCATATGAGCGGTTAACCAACCTATTAAAGAGAAAAAGATGGTCACGTTGCTCAGGTGCGACTACTCTAATATAGGCCATAGAAGGCCAAAGTTCTCACAACATGGTTTCTCTTGTTGACAAGATGGCAGTGCATTCACATAGCACATGTACAGTATTGTCTCGTCTTCCTGTTCACAACCCTTACAAAGAGTTGTTCCACACTTCCTCATGTGGTGAAAGTGTTGCCTCAGCAGTATCCAGTTTCAATACCTGTCATCAGGCGAAGATTTGATCTAGACATGGCCTTGCTAGGGTAGTCTAAGAATTCCTTATCAAATTGACAGTTATTTGTTTCATCCCACCGTTTCATAAACTCTTTGTGGGTGTTTTCCTTGATAATTTGAGTAAGTGCTAACAGTGGAAGCACATTGGAGGGACCGGGTCAAAAAATATTTAGGTCCGATGCATTCCTGGCTAGTTTGTCAGCCTCCTTACAGCAATTGCACCGCTCGTGTCCCTTGACCCAGCACACAGATATGCTGTTGGAACCTGAGGCCACAACCAGTGCCTGGTGGCATTCCCATACTGATCTAGTCATTATCTTATGCATACGTAAGATCAGTAATGCTTGTCTATTGTCTGTGTAGATTCTAATGGTTGCGCCTACAGGCAATTTCATAAGCGGCTATGGTTATACGTGCTAATATCGTTTGTACCACATGCATGCCCATCCATTGCCCACTAATATCGGATAAGCAGGATCTAGTATAAATTCCTCATCCTGCACCTTGACAGTGTCTCTAAGTATCATTGACAGTTGACATATTTGTGAACTGATCCAGTGAATTAAAAAAAAAACTACCAGAGACGCACGTGCGGGGCACAGAAATCCACGTCGGTTCGCTAACACGGGGACGCTTTGATGTCACCGTACGAGACGCTGGGCTGCCGCTGACGCAGGGAGAGAGTATTTTAAGACGCAGAATTTATTTTCATAAAGCTGTAAATAAAGTTTTATTGGAAGTGTACGGGTAACAGGTCGGGAATAATTTTTCGATAGATATCGGTGAATCTGAATAACAAACTTCCAAGCGTCGGGTCCCGAACTTCTGCAAATTAATCAATGCGATTTTCATGTCGGCGGCGTTAAATATCCGAGCTGGCGGGGGAATTCTTCGACTTCCCACAAAAGATTTAATTAAATCGTAAAAGTTCCGGCATTAGCCCTGGATGATAATGGGGAATTTTTTTCTGATGAATAACTTTGCGATTTGGGTATACTTTATACAACGGCACTACTTTTGACAATAATGCACAGTCCCAGTCCAGTAAAAATGTGATTGATTTTGTTTATAAGCGCCATTGTCTCTGGATTAACGTTGATTATTAGCTTCTCTTGGCTGTATTTGCATACTTTGGCATAGCTCATAACTGAAGTTTTTTCTAATAATTCAAAAGCTGACAAGGGGACTTCTGACGTATTTCGAAGCATGAACTTGAAATATGTTTTCAAATGGTTCACAAGATTTTATTATAGCGGAATAACATTAAAGACAAACCACTGATTATTTCTCCAAATCCATGAGTACGTTGGCCAAACAGTAAATACAACTACTTGGTTGTGCTTCATGGGCGAAATCTTATACGCAAGTGATGAAAGTATCGCGAACAAAGTTCTTGGCTATTTTTGCAGAACAAGAAAAGGATTCGCAATTTTTAGGAAAGTAGTACCTAATTGAACAATGCCCTATTTTCCTGATTAGTTTGCCTCTCACTTCTAACACCCCCTAAATGTATGATTTAAAATCTTTCTATCTTCATTTCAACTATTTTAAGGTACTACAATATGTTAATTTTAATTCTAAGAAAATGTGAAATATGTGATATTCGCAATAATTTTTTTGAAATGTTAGTGAATTCCCTGAAATGATTATTTTATTCTTCTGAAAATCAAAACAGAATGTATTCCACCTTGTATAATTAAGTGTATTACCCTTGTTCAACATTTTGAGACATGTTAACGACATATGTGAATAGTAGACATCTGACAACATTTTCTTCATACGAGAATATCCAGAATGTTTCCAAAGACACGACAGCTGGAACCATAAGCTTAGGAATGACTGTCGAAAATTTCAGGAATTCCCGGCACAATTTGGTAAATGGATGCTTACTTGGTTAAATAACGTTTGGAGACAAATAGTCGGATTGGATCGAAAGGCAGTGGCAGTAACTGTAATAGCTGACTCACCAAAATGTGCTCAGTTATTTCTGTTCTACGTGGTCTGAAGTTGTGTAAAAGTGCAAGCGCTTTCGTAAATATACACAATCAAAATAGCAGGTGACTTAACATATTCTTAAATTATATAAAGGGCAGGAGTGCACAACGCTAGTCATATCTCGAAATGCAGGTAATCAAAAAATGGTTAAATAAGTAAAGGTGAAAGCTAAGCGTATACTATGACATTTTTAAAGAAGTGGATTAAGAGATTACAAAGCAGGAGTAGTATAAAGTTAACGACTTACCTGAGCTCATAAAATAAGGTATCCTAAATCTACCGGACAGCACTCTATCGCGGAGGGCTTGCAAGGAACATCCATCAAAGGGCAGTGCGCCGCACACCAGGACATACAACACCACCCCCAGACTCTGGAATAAACATTATCATCAATAATTTAATAGCTTCTTTGAAATTACTGCTTAGGTCATAAGAGGGAGATACTATGTTAGTTTAGTAGGTGGTGAAAACATTCTGCCTTAATATTAATTGGAATCGGTTATATTACCTTCAAAATTACTACCTTCGACGAAGAAATGACCAACCTATACAACGACACCAAAACCACTACGATCGGACCACCCCTGCGCCCAGCGGTAGCGACCAAACATTTGCTTCATTTTGAAAATTTATAACCCCCTGTATACTGTTAGATTCTGGATATTTTCCTAACATCTAGCATTATATTAGCAATTCCGTAAACATTTCCAATGTTAAAAGTTAAAAAATATTAAGTAAAATTTATGGTTAATTGATAGCATTTATATAAACCATTATTGGCATTGACATTTAAATCTGTGTTATTTTTGTTTAATCATTTAGAGAAAAACTTAAAAATATATGAATATTTTTCCTTAGGCTTAATTAGCCTGTGGCAAGCCTCGGCGTAATAAATATTATCATTGTACATAAATAATTTGATATAAAATTCCAGTATTCAATGTTTTGTTGTTCAATTCGTAGTGGGATATTAATAGGTCGGTATTGTGAGCCGCTCAAAGGAGAGAGTGTATAATTTTATGAATATAGTATACAATAAGTGGAGTTTCTAAATAATGTAATCCATCGTGAACGTCAAGAGCCAGCAGAACGTAACTGTTGTAAAAAAAAGCGAAAATCGATGTAGAAAGTTTACATTGTGAAATTTGGTACCGTCAGAAGAAGAAAGTATTTTTTTAACTAGAGTCATCGGTGTGGTACTTACCCAAATATCGATTTCAGGTCCGACGTACTTCTTCCCTTCGAACACCTCGGGGGCTGCGTAAGGGGGGGATCCGCACCACGTCGAGAGCTGCCCGCCCGTGGTGTAATAATTGGAGAATCCGAAATCCGCTATTTTTATGTTATTGTTGGAGTCTAGTAGAAGATTTTCAGCCTGAAACGAAAAATAAAATTCTCTTTAGGATAGACTCATTAATAAAAACATAAACAAGTCCTTTAGTAAATAGACGTAGTTTGCAAGATCTTTTACGTTTCGTTGTCACTTGAATAGAAATCTAATTAGCGGAAAATGATTTGTAATGATGTGTAATCAGGGTCAGTTATGTCGGTATAATTAATCTCTGAAATGGGCTCATGTAGCACATTTTTTTTTTAATTTATATTCAGAAAATACACATCGTAGTTAGTTGATGTGCAAAAATTTGATTGTTTTTTTTTTCAACAATTTCAGATGAGATAATAAATGTGCTAATTATTATTTTTAAATTAAAAGATATAAATAACATTCAAAACGTTTTTCAGAATACAAAATTATTGATTACTTATTGCTTACAAAAATAATATTTAAGAAAAATAAATACTAGAACAAAAAAACCAATGCATATGTGGTACAAGAAAGGAATAAGAGATATGTAACTTGTCCCGTTCTTGAACTAGTTTACAACAGGGGATAAGTGCTTTTATCTTATACATAGTTCAATTCTATTAATCCCAGAGATTTCATATTTGCACCAGAAGGATATATTTTTAAACCTATATTTGTAGAAATATCATTTTTCAAAAAGACGGACATACATCCTTATTGCATGAGCGTGTCCAACTGAAATACGTGATATAGTGTTATTTGTTATTTTCAATGTGCTATTTTTGTTTCAGCCAAAATTATTAATTTAATTAAATTAATTACGTAATAAAAAATAGTCCTTAACTAATCCGTTTGGCAAAAAGATTTCTTTGATTAAGTTTTTATTTCACAGATGAAAAAATATCAATAAACAGGCAAAAACCTAAATTTATTCTACAAAATAAGGAAATTCTACAAATAAATAACTTGAGGCAATAGCTAATAACTAGAGATCGGAAATGTTAGGGCGGCTGCAACGTGGTGTGTCATTGTACATGTCTACCTCTGATCTGAAGCAGCGCATCGATCAATTTATTCGATACGTATCTAGCGACACCTTAATGCCTACCCTGTCGGCCACATTTTTTGCTGAGGGACATTGGCGGTGCATTTCATTGTTGTTTGTGCGTGTCTTAACATGTAATTATTTTTTATTATGAATAAATAGAATTAACAATCAGTACAGTGATTCGTGATAAATTAAATACATTTACTGTTTTAACAAAATATTGTGAAAATGCTCGCGCTTGAGCACAAAGATATAAAATTGTGTTTAAATATGTTCATACTTCCCGATGGTTCGTAAGTCATTAATCTAGTTGGCCATGCATACCGTCCTGACCGCCACAGTTTATTAGAAACTGTACCGTGGTACAACCGCCCCCGGTTTCCCCCACTTAAAGGCTACCTTGCACGGGAAATTATATTTATTTGTTTGATGTGCCGTTGAAGTTTTATCAAGGCGTAATCCGTTGGCGTCGTGGTATCTTATCAAATTTTTCCATTTGTCTCGCCCGAGCTTCGCAGTAAATCAGCGCGTAGTAAAAACGAGAACCCTACCCGCTAAATTGCATCTTAAAGCCGCCTACCCCATACGCGATCATCACCGAAAGCCACCCCGCGCTTTAAAAACGCCTCCGGGCCGAGCGTCTCTCAAAAGACCTGTTTCCAGGCTTTTTTATCTCGCTCAAATATTACTTACATAAAAGCACTCCAGCGCCAGATGAAGAACCCTTTCAGGGGCTTCTGAAAGGGGCTCTTTTACTAGTCGCGTCTGCACCGATCGATCTATGGGGTGACGTCAGCGAGTCGCGGCGGCGGAAACCCCTCGCTAGGAGGTCGGCCCGGGAGCATAGATGAGGGCTGGGAATGTGCACGTTGGAAATACGCATACAGGAACTACATGGAATTCCTAGATTTGAAATAAGTTCACTCACGAGTGAAACAATATGACCATTTCTTATTTATTTCTCTTTATAATCTGCTCTTTATTTCTAAATTATAAATTTGGCTTGGCAAAAGTGTGCACCAGATTTTTCCTAATTTTTCCCAGCACATTATTTCCTGGTTAGCCCGACTATGTTGATACGTTTCATCATTTGGCTTCATGGATGTAACAACCAGAAATAATTTCTGGATCAAATTAATGGAATACATCCAGACATCATGGAATTGGATACAGTTCCGTTCCTAGATGCCCTTATCGAGAGGAAACCGATTGCCACCTACAAGCATAGCTTCTATAGAAAGTCAACCCTTAGTGGGATTCCCAAAATCAAGAAAAATCAACAGCCTATCTATTATAGAGCTTTTCAGAAACTGCGATTATTAGGATCAGGGAACTTCAATCCATCACAATTTGGGATAAATGGATCGACTGTTTTATCTAACCTTAAAATTTAGACAATTCAGTGTTGTTAGCATGATAAACGACAATAAGCTTGCCCATTTTAATGAAAGTTGTAAAAACATATGCTTTGTTTTGTGTTAGATCGTAAAATAACGCAATAAAAATTTATGATTGGCTTTGACGTCAGACGATTTGTCCTTGTTCTGTTCGGAAACGGTTATCCATCATCAGGTACATTCTTAAAACCGAAAAATAGCTGCTAGTGAACCATCTGATCCCAGATCATAGTTTCTCCGAACCCCTTATATCTACAAATATTTAGTGATAAGGTGGACTACTTATTAAGAAAACACAATAAGACCATCTATAACACAAAGAAGAAACAGTGCCATCAGTTGACTAACAGTAATACTAAAACTTTGAAGAGAAAAGATTCTAAGTCATTGTACAGAAAAGCAATTAAACAGGCCAGCGACTTCAAACTATAGGTACACAGAAACACCGTGGACTAACCTACAATTTCAGAGGTAGATGGGAGAGGAATATGTCTATCAAGAAGGCCCAAACAAACGAGTCAGGAAATTGTTTAACCGTTGACATGTGCCAAGGAAGTTTACAAACTAAGTAATTATGCTATTTATTGACTATCTTATATTGTATTGATATACCACAGGCAATATACTTAGGAGCGGATGTTATAGTAAATATAAAAAAAATATTAATTTATGCGCGCTCTTCCTTATTCTCCACGATGTTAAATATAAAGCCATGAACAGTAAGGAAACGTGCAGATAAATTTCATATTTAAAAATACATTTTTGGAATAGGGATTCGTGGGATTCAGCAACAAATCGCCCATAAATCAACGTGCCAGGTTGCAAGATGACATTTAGGTACTTATAGTAACGCTAGTCATGGTCAAATCAAAGCAGAATAATGACTTCTTGATTTAGCTTTGACATAAAATACTATTAGTCTTGTAGCCAGGGGGGTCCCAATTGCCTCCTTTATTTAGATGGAATTACCCAAGCGTTTTTTGTGTATTTTGAGCTGCAGAACACGAATTTTTTGGGTAGAAGTTTGTCCGGACGTCGATAAGTTTTTTATTAACAAAACTTAAATTGTTAATGTTTCATTCAGTTTTCATCGTTTCATTGGTCTAGAAATGAAGAGTACGCGTGTATTAATTGCTTTAAACGCTTGTAAGAAGGCAACCGCTCTCTTACATAATTGGCAGCGCACCCTTCTGAACGCTTAATCGCTATTTGTTTATAGCTTCAAATAACAGTGGAAGAAACAAATTTTCACACTGAAATTACTCATAATTTGTAGTATTTAACGTGAACTTTCAAACGCTGTCATCAGAATTACAAAATACCTATTCAATCAAAAGTTATTAACAATTGAAAATCGCAAAAATTGCATTTTTCGAGTTTTTAACGGCGTTTATCTCGAAAACTATGCGTTTAACAAAAAAATTGCAAGAGACATTTTCTTCTTAAACTGGGTCAAAGAACAAGAAACTTTATTTTGCCAAAAACTAAGTTTTTGTTAATAAAAAACTTATCGACATCCGGGCAAACTTCTACCCAAAAAATTCGTGTTCTGCAGCTCAAAATACACAAAAAACACTTCTGTAACTACATCTAAATGAAGGAGGCAATTGGGACCCCCTGGCTACAGGACTATATATGTGGGAACGCAACTTTCGTCGATTTCTTTTGTTTCTTGTGGAATCGAGTCATGTACTTTTGACCCACATTTTTGGTAGTTCGCGAAACTTCAAACGCAAAGATTTTGTGGTAAAATGGCTCATCAATTCAGTACCAATATGTAGTTGTAGTATGAAATGTTAAAGGCACCACGGGTGTTACAGGACAACAAGGCTCTCGGATGAAGTGCACTGTCGACATTAACGTGTTACTATCCGCATAACACCCTAGGTAATCACTATAATATGAGATGAGTTTAAGGAATTCACTAACTGTGACAAATCTGGCTGCAACTGTCAGTAGAACAAATAAAAACAATTTAAATTGATTCACAAAATTCTGCCACGTTAGGTACAAGTCCAATCAGTTTAAAATTTTTAATAATACTTAGTAATTAGTAAGTAATCTTAATTTAAATAAACAAAGTATTTCCATACCCATTTCTATATTTTTGGCTTGGGTTTAACCTTCATTTGTTAAAAACAGTATCACTGATTTTAAACGAACACTCGGTATCGTAAAACAACCTACACACCATAAGCCTCGGACGTATGCAATCTAGCACCGCACTGTGGAATCAAGCGTGGGCGGGAAATTTCTCTCGCCCGGCCTCTGTGCAACTTCCTAAACAAATACCCGAATACCCCGATAACAATAACTGGCCAGGTCGTCCGGCTAATGGAATAATCGGGTGTTCGACCCACGTTTTAAGCTTTTAAGGGAGGGCTTGCCGGGTAGGGTGGATTAAGTGTATTCCCTATGAGTATGTCTAAAATCCTGATGGGACAGCGAAAAAAAAAGATTATAAGGGGTAACTTGTTGTTTTTGCTAATGTGTGCTTAAGCAGATGAGTAAATAGCTGTGAATTCTGATGTTCTGACTCTTCATGTTTAATAAAACATTTGTTACAAAGAAACAGCCCTGTCCAGAATAAAATAAAAGCCAATCTCTTTAAGACTGTGTGCATAATACTATATGGACTATTCCGAAAGCGATTTTTAAAGCGATCTTGGTGAATCAACGAAGGTTACTTTTAACAGACCAACAAAATTTCCTAAATCCACTTAACATCGTCTAGTCTGCTTTGTAAAAGCAGCCTTCACCATTCCCGTGAACGACTTATATTAATAATAATAAACACGTACGAATTTGATCCATTGATTGGTTGAACTTTTTGCAAACACTAAATGCAAAAGTAAATTTTTGTAAGCATTCGCGTGTAACTGCTCGCGATCGGTTTGCGAAATGTACGTGAGCTGATCGCGAGCAGAGCTTGTAACTACCTACCATCTGCTCGAGATATGTTTGCTGGTCGATACGCATCTTTCAACAGTCGATGGAAATTGTGGCGTGTTACAAGAGAACAAATATAAAGATGCTAATATGAGCATTTCGTAATCTTAACGTCAACATTTTGCTAACAGGACTACTACTAGGTGATAGCGAACTGTTCGCGAACGACTGTGTACTTACATGTAAACATATGCAGGAGCAGATGGTTCAGTGTAGACAATCACGAGTTTGATTTATATCTCCACGATATTCAATTATTTTCTTGAGTTTTAAGGCTACTAAACACTTTGGTTGTTATAATTCTTAAACTACCTAGTACAAATGGAAAAAGTATATTGTACATAGTATATAAAACGACTAGTTTACGGAAAACTTACCTTTAAATCTCGATGTACTATATTACGGTTGTGGCAGTATTCTACAGCAGACAAAATTTGCCAAAATTTAACTCTAGATTGGTCTTCAGTCATTCTACCATACCTGGCAATGTAATCTGAAAAATAAAACAAATCATTAGTTTAAATAGTTTATTTTATAATAATATCTTTCGGCATGGCAGAAATGCACGAAGTACAAAAGAAATCGAAAAATTATTAATACTGGAGTATTACATTTTCTAATCAGTGGTACTGTAGGTACGCCACTGACCTTTCCAATTGAATTACGTTATTACAGTCATTAAATTAAATTAGGAAACAATCGATACACTTGTATAGGAGATACAGCACTAGGTATAGGGGTTACAGTCAGAAAGTCAGTCAGTCTATTTTGTGTGGCGGAGATACAGGGTATCGGTGGCATATTTTTCTAAATAAAATAGTCACTGCTTTACGGTAACAATCATGATATTTTCGGATCCGTCTTTCTACAAATTACTACTCTCTTATATTTTTCGAAAAAAGCCTGATTTTCGAGTAAAACTTAAAAAACAAACTGAAAACCCACTGGATTTTTTTGTGGAGTGTTATTAAACGGCTGGTATACAGTGAACAAATTAATAGCAGTTAGAAGAAATGATATATAGTGCTTTTCATCAAATTCAAGCAGCAATAAATTTGGAACTTACGTTTTCGTTACTAAGAAGATGTCGCGCCTGTGTTTGTGGAAGTGAGGGTATTTTTGAGCATTTACTCAAATAAAATCATTAAAATTATGACTAATGTTATTATTATTAAATTCTGTATTCGATTATACCTATAACTGAATGATTAGTGTTTGCCACATTATTTAAGTAAAACTGTTTTCAGTACGTTTTTTAAGTTTTGCTCGAAAAGCAGGCTTTTTTCGAAACACAAGAGGAGTAGTAAGTTATAGAAAATTGAAAGACCAAAATGTCATGATTGTTACCGTAAAGCAGTAGCATACTATTTTATTTAGAAAATTATGCCACCGACACCCTCTATCTCCGCCACTGGAGCATCTAAATAGAAAAAGGCCTCAGATTTTTGACAATGTTTATATAAATACATGTGCCCAATTTTGTTTGTGAATCACCCTGTATATTTTGTCTATTGTGAATTAAAATATATTTTTATTTAGAAAAAAAGTAAAATTTACTAAAAATTAAACTGATTCCTGCTGCGATAACTTCGCACATTTGCGGAAATGTCATTATCTTCGCCTAAGATGACGCTGTCCATTTTTCGCCTTCAAGGAGCTGCCGGCGGCGCGAAACAGCTTCTAGTAGCGGCGGGAGGTCCAGGGTCGTGGTGATCCTCATTGTGCGTCGATGCCGCCACATCCAAGTCCCCCGGCGCGCCGCGTCCACTGGCAATGACGTCAGAGCGTCAAGGTCTCCCGGCGTGGGTGTTCCGACTACGGGGGACAGTGCCGTGCCGGGATTTAGGGATCTTATACGAATCTCTCTGGGTTACGGGTCTTAGAAACTCCGCTAGTATATGTATTATTAATTCCCCTTACGCCCGCTGTTTCTCTGATTGGATTCGTCGCTAATGCGAAAACACGGGGGTAGAAAATTCGCGCAAATAAGACGCCGGAAATGAGAGAAACGATTTACTTGGCAGTTTTTAATCAACTTATAACAAATGCCAGTTCTAAGTGTTGTAAAAAGGGACGATTAAGTGTTAACCCGTTCCTTAACTGTCTTTTATGTAAGAAAAACCAACACTTCGATTCTTGCCTTTTATTTGACTCAACTTCAGTTTTTTTTTATAATACGGCCCATTCCATGAAGCATAGTTTCTTTCTTCTTTCTTTTTTCCATAATCAGATATTATACACATTTTTATATAAAAAATGTTTGTACAGAAGAAAAATGATTTTTATTGAAAATGTACAAATATTATTTTCGAAAATAAATTTAAATAGATGCCTAATTTAAAAGAAATTTCAATACAAACACATAATAACGACATTTTACCTACAAATTAGCGACCAAATGGCAATTCAACAAAAAAAATAAACGTGCTACAGCTACTGATAAGTTTATATAAATGTTCAAGTGTTAACAAAATATTGTCTGTATTTACTTTTTTCTTCTTTATTTATTGGGTATGAACAAAATAAAAAAATAATGGAATATAGGCTTGTTTCAAATGGATCAGTTAAGGATTATTTTTATGAAAGTAGTTTCGCTCAACTAAAAATCTTACACTAAGAAAAGCAGACAAATACAAAATACACTACATATCGGGCACTTCCAAAAGTTATTTATGGTTCCAAAATCAGTCTCTTTCGTTTTCTGAATTGATAATGTTTGTTTTTAATTATTTTTGGAAATTTAAAGTTGTTTTTAGTCTGTTTCATAGTTAAAAATATTATATTATGTTTATTTTAAAGATAAATCAAATATAATTCAAAAACGTTTTGAAAAAAATCCTATCGGATGAAATCAAGACACAGGATATCAAAAATCTAGATATCTATATATCCTAGATAATAGTAAGTCAGTCAGTCTGCCAATTTTAATAGGGAAGATAACAATAATTGTATTTCAACTACTACGTACTAATACCTATGAATAATTGCATAAAACTATAAATTAAAAATCATTTTATTATTTCCCATTATTATTATGATTTTTCCAATCATAAGCCTAAACTCGTTTGAAATATTTTTCTGAAACGCATTCTAGGAATTCTAAAGTACGTTTGATACTTTGTGAAATAAAAGTAACATTTTGAAATACAAATGACTGATGTCAAACACAATTTACACATTCTAAATTATAACTGCTTATTTTGAAATATACTGGACGTTTTTTGAAATTAAACTTATTAAAACAAAAAAATGAAAATGTTACTTTTTGATATACATTTGGAAAAAGTGTAGTAGATAATAGAATGTCTAACCACATAAATTTAATTCCCTTCGACTTTTCCACGGACCATAATAGTTCCTGAATCCGATCCTAGATGATTTTGAACAGTATATTTAGCCCGCACGTATTTATTTGTTTACTCCATCCTTGTTGATTAAGAGTAAAGTATCAAGGGAATAGATACGAACGTCCCCAATAAATAAAACCTTCAGCTTCCACTTGAGTAGGTTTTCCTTGGATTCTTCCATGCCACTAGTTTTCCATGTATTCAACAAAAACCGAATATTTTCAATATACAAGGAGAAGGCAATCGATAAGACGTCGAATGTAGGTAGCACAAACAAATGCATGTCGTAAAAGGCTTCGACGTAATTGCTTTTATTAATAATATGAAAATAACAACAAATATTATTACGGGATACAGCCGTGGACCAAAAAAATGTTATAAAGTTACATGTTACAAAGCATAAGCAGTTTAGATCGGAAACTTTTTAATGCTCACAGCTGTACAAGAGTTTAGTGTTTAGTCGATTAAAAAAAAAGTAAAAAAGATTTCACTTCATTCGTCTAATTTATTGCAATATATTTATTTCAGTTATCAAAATTGTCAAGTAGTCTACATTTTTACTCTTAACATGATAGCGTAAATATTTTCGCAGATGGGCGCGGTTAATACGGAATCCAATACCTAATGGATAAATTTAAAATATCAGAATCTCCTTTGTGATCTGAAACTGGTGAGTGTTACATTTTAATCTTGATTTTTTTCATGATCGTTCAGATTTTTTACTCACACATTAATCATATGTCTACTTTTCATCATGTTATGGAAAAAACAAAGTACGAACCTGGAATGTACGATTTACTGTCGGACCTTAGAATAAAACATTCTGTTATGGTTATAGCATTTCATTTAAGCTTGAAAAAAAAATATAATTTTTACAGAACAGTAACCTTTTCTTATAAAACTTACCAAACTTCTAGGGGATGGGGGAGTTAACTGACTTTCATTGTTGTCCCCCCGCCCATGATACGCAACATGTTACTTTGACCCTAGTTATTTTGAAAGATATGCAAATAAAAATAATACAAGTTTTGCATACCATACCGAACCAACTTATTTTCTACGTCATGTAAATTTTTTTAAATACAAAAATGCGCCTAACTAATCTCTCTCAAAACGGTTGACAAATTATGTTCTTTATGATGTAGGTAGGTACGTGTATTTATAAATTTCGTACGGTTTGCGGATTGTGCCAAAACTAAGCACAGGTTTTTTATTTGTTTTCATTTTAGATCTAATAAAATCATCATTATTTGTCTTTGATATCTAATATATTTGGAAAACTAAAAATAGATTTAATTAGTCACATAGTTATAAAAATGAATATAGTTCTTATTCAGTAAGTGTTTACATGCTTTGTACATTGTTGAACCAAGTCTAGCCAATTGTATTTTTTTATTGTTTAACACTCGAAGTATGTCATTAGATCAATATCTTGAAGTTTATTTAAGAGATTTATTTTTAAGAAGATATGTGAGAACCTTGACACAATATCTCAGGTTATGAAGTAACCTTCAAGTCCATATCATTTACTTATACGTAAATTATTTTTTTGAGCCATAAGACCACCTGAGTTAGGTCAGGTTAGGTTAAGATCCCTAGATATTTATAGAAAACACGGAAGACATGAATAAACAAAACATTTGCCAACATTTTATAATCGAAATGTACTGGATTAGCAGAAATCTAGATTGTTAATGATATTTCATGCTCACTTATATTTGAAATAATTCTATATTATAAACAAAAAGAGAGCGTATTTCACTCAAATTTCGTATGAGATCTACTATCTATAATAACAAATTCCATGACGGAGTAAATCAATAGCCATGAACCTGCCTATACCTGCCAGATGTTAGAATTCATACCGAATAGCAATCTCCGAGAATTGGCGGAGCTAATATGAAGTGAGATCGAACGTCGACTGTACACTTTTATTCATCGCTTTTCGATAGTTTGAAGTGGTCCTTGCCTATTTAGAGGGAAATAAGGCCTGCGTATCCCCCACACGACAAGTCCTAAAAATCTAAAGTGAAATATGCTCAAGTATTAGAACATTTCAGTAGAAAATGGTTCAATAGGGAGCCTATCTGTATGTACTTATAATCTTAGGGCATTAAAAAAAAGAACAACAGAACAGACAGTACATAAAGAAATGTACAATAAAAAAAACAGTAAAAGATCTCTCGTTCTAGTAGAAGGTTTCTTGATGACTTGCAATATTCATTTCGAAGTAATAAATTTGCATTTTGAATTTTTATATCTTAAAATTAATAAAAGCCATGAACTCAGCATTTATGCTATCCGTTTCCATCTGCCGCAGGTAGCGGATTCTTATAAAAATTACGACACTATATCAAAAAACAAAGCAACAATATTCTGGTTTTTTTAAGTATGTGTTAGTTGTGCTTAATTTAGGATTTAGGATTAATAGGAATTTCGCATTAAAAAAATGTATCAATGTCAGCAACGTAATATCAATATCAATATTCTACTGACGTTATTTATATTCTACTCCAAAACAAAACAATACTTCGAATGTAGCTGAATACCTAGAGCGATTTGGTTTTTCCAACTGCGAATTCTAAATGAATTTTTTGTCTATTCAAATTGATAAAGATTAATAAAATAATTCTTCCATTCTACTTGTTCATTAAATTAAAATATATCTAAATATCCTGTTGTTTGTTTCTTTTTCTTTTAATGTTTTATGTTGTATTATTTTCGCAAACTCAATTTATTTATTTTAAATAATTATTGCATATTATTTTATACGAAATTCGATCTTTTCGCAAAAATAAATCGTCCGAAACGAATACACCTCCAAACTAGCAATTTTTTCCAATATATTCAGTCCCACTCGCTATATTCGTGTCATTATTTTTATTAGTTATTAGTGCCGGGTAAATATTGTGTCACGTACGTTGCCGCTGGACGCAATCCCGCCTTACTTGCGTCAGTATCGATTTATAATATCGGCAAATCATAATCATAAGGTTGAGGAGCGTTAAGAAATTTAAGCGCTGTTCGGAACAGATGCATGACGTGAAGTTATTAAATTGTTTGCGTCCGTCACCGGTTACAATCGGTTGCAAGGGTCCACCCACGCAGATTGTGACCTTTCCTTAATAAGCGCTTTTCCCTTGAAAATGCCGGGATCGAGGTTTTCACTAATGGCCTATCAAGTCATCGGAGAATGTTATTTTTGAATACGACTAATATTCCGCCTTGGATTATTTTTCAGGTTGTTCAAGTTTAGTCGTAGAAACAAAATCCTTGATATTATGTTTCTAGTAATTTAATATATTTATGTGCAAATGCGGGTAAGAAGGGTACAAACAAAATTTGGAATAAGTTAGATATTATTATGTGTATTATTGAAGAAACTTTCTAGGTTGTACATATTTTTGTTGCCAGTTATTTTTCTTGTATCCAGTGGCGGTTGGTGGGGGAGGCTCTGGAGCTTCGTAGCTCGCCTCTACATCTGCAAAATGTTTACAGCGGTGGTCATGGTTACCGCCGCGAAGCATTAAAAGACGGAGCGCATATTTACCATACAATTTGGGCTGTTTACCGCTTTTTTTTTAATAAGCGTAATTTGTTCAGGTATGTCGTAAAATTTTTTGAAAAAATTGTAAAATTTAAATTGGTTGTAGCACTTGCAATGCTATCTATTGAAAAATATCAATGGTGTGAGAAATACCAAACTTTAATTGAAAAATTTACTTCAGACAAAAGCAGAATAGACTCACTATAAAAAATAATGTTGCGTACGTTTTCCGGATATTTCAATAGTAATTCCTAATTATATTTTTTTTTTCAATATTTTGTACCTAAATTTCGCCCTCCTTGATATGAAAGTGAAAGCTACCACTGCTTGTATCCTTTTTCCGAATAAATTGAATTGTAATATTCACAGTTTATAAGAAATTTGAATTATAATTAGAGTAAAAGAAGGGAAATGCGACATTCTTATTTCATGGTTAAGCTGACAGATGATGTCGTTTAAGAAATTTCGATTTGCTCTGGAGCCTTCGCTGACAGATTAGAGAGTTGGGTGGCCATATTTTTTTATAAAAGAGAAAGGAAGATAACGCCATAAATCCAATTTAAAGTTGTTATAGCTGTTTTCAATTAAGATCTGCTGCTTTAATTAACGATAATGACATATTCAATTAAAATTTTCCGTATAATACCGTTTTTTAGTCATAAATCATGGATAGCCATGTTATGTTGGCATATTACATATAGTCCGTACGATATTTGTTGAGATAGAATCCCAAGAAAAAAATAAGCGAATACAGTTCTGTTATCTGAGCTACTGTAACAATTTACTAGGACAGGGCATGCCTTGAAATTGTTTTTCTACCTCGGGTATCGAATGCGGTTACTTCCGCAGGGGTCTTCTTGGAGTTCTATCTCAAACAATATCGTAAGGACTTGTATTTCAATTGACTTACCGAATATTTCTCCTTGGCTAGCATATTCCGACACTAAGTAGATCATATTCTTTGTCTCCATCACCTATAACAAAAAGAACGTAAATTAATTGAAAAGTATGTTAAAGCCTCTCCATAAGTGGCGTCAAAAACTGTGTTTCGATGACTGTTAAAGCTGTAATATCAAATCGAAATTTGAAACTGACCAATTACTCATCAATTTCGAAGTGTTCTATAAAAATATTTTCATATAAACCGCTTGAATAATAGTTATAAGGGTGAAAATTTCACTCTTATTTTGTAGCCAACCAAATGACGTTATTTTGAAACTTTACCATGGCAACGAAAAAATATCTGAAAATTTTTCTCTTGATAGATACCCTTTTGGCATTAGGGTTTATTTAATTCATTTTTTGTATTTTGCCATAGATGGAAATAAAGAAAACAATAGAGAAATTAACAGTAATTAATTATAATTATTAGTAACATACAGTAAAAACACAGTTATTATAAATTGTAGATTGATTTGTGTCAATGGTTTGCACCTTGTGTTATCTTCTGTTATATTTTGGTCATAATTAAACTTACTGGAATTAGGTTTCTCATGGTTTCAATCATTTCCTTATGATGCTCCACATCCAAATGCAAGTAAGGCTTGATTGTCTGTTACTATTAGCTATTCTGCTGTGGAGTTCCACAATGTTTTAATTACACTTTCTTTACAATTTTCACAATTTTTCCTGTTCATATTGAAAACATAATCTTCCAAAATGTTTGTTAATTGTTCTACAGTCAAAGATTCGTCTGTTCTATTATGTCTTTTCACAGCAGAATCCGACTTTTCTATAGGCTTGTTTTAGATTAGGTGTTATTTTTAGATATTTCATTTTGAAATTTTTCGAATTACTTATTGATCTTCTCTTCACAATAATTAGGCTATTGACTATGTACTTTAGATAGGAACTACAACGTAACAGAAATTTTATTGTTTGATATGTTCAATTGACCCTAAAAAATGATAAAACCGCAGAGTACTACCTTTTAAAGGGGTGCGTTTTTGAGAATGAAGTAAATAGGTGGTATTTTCAGTTTTTTGACGCATTTTTTCGTTTTTTTTTACTCGTTTTTTGGGAATATTTTTGTTAAAAATACATTTTTTTGACTTCAAAAGGTCTCATTTCGATTGGAAATTCAATTTGCTACAACTTTTCTGATGACAACTATAGTGAAAAAATGCATAGTTTTCGAGTAGGTAAAACTCAAAAACATTAAAATACCACCTTTTACTTCGTTCTCAAAAACGCACCCCTTTAAAAGGTAGCACTCCGCGGTTTTATAATTTTTTAGGATCAATTGAACATATCAAACAATAAAATTTCTGTTACGTTGTAGTTCCTTTGTACCCACTTTTTTTGACATAGTCAATAGCCTAAATTTCAAAGAATGTTAACTTTGACTAAACAGTTAACGTCCAACCAATAACAAATCAGTACGGTTGGCTTTCTTTACATTTTGACTTTAAAATAAGTGAAAATATAATTTATAATAATAATTACTATTATTGCTACTATTATTTTAGTTACTGTCCGTTGAAGTTTAATCATGGACAGCCGAGATGCGTATCAACCTTATAGGTCGACGCCTCGACAAAAATCTATTTTGAGGGTTACTAAGCAGGCTCTCTTAACTGAATATACTGAGTCAATTTGGATAAAAACCCTCGGGAAAACGTCACCCGCACCGTCATTTGTCTCCTAGGAAAAATATCACCGCCGGTCGCGGCTTAGGGTGAATCGTGGTAGCCAACAAGAGTCTATTTTGGGGACGCAATGTAAGATCCAGCTGGGAACGAGAGAAGTAGATTAAATCAAGCGCGGGTGGGATTTAAGCATAAAACAAAAGCGTTTAACTCGACGCGTGTTTCGCTAATCAAATTACGACCGACTGGAGAAGATGAACATCGATTAAATATAATCCAGTTTAAGTAACAACTTATTACGGAAAAAATATTAAAAATTTACACAATTGTAGCAATGTTGTTTGTATAGAACTAATTATAATGCGTCATAATACACACTGTATATAATTTCACTGCAATTATGTTAAATATATTCACTCTCTATTTGGCTGTAAAATTTTATATACAGGGTGTTTCTAAAATAAGTGTGTGTTCATTCGAAGGGGTAAAATAAATTTTGTTAGACAACCTGTGACCTAGTGTCATGTATTCCAGAAAATGAACCAAGAATTATTACGCGAAATTTGGGTCGACTCCGTATCGCTCCACTTAATCAACTGTTTATAATGTAGTAACTAGGTCAAGTTCAGTGTGGTTATTTCCACGGCATTTGCCTGCTCTCGCCGATTGTTTTATTTCAAAATGCCTTTAGCATCCAAAATAATTTCCATATTAAACGCATGAACGATATAATGCTTACATAAAATTCAAAATTCATTGTTTCAAGTCAAATCACAGCACTTGAGAATTTGCTACTCGTGCAAATTTGCTTATAATGGATTATTATAAAGCATTTTTTCCGTGTTCTATTTTTTGTTTCTTTTTCAAATTGCACAGGCCGAAAACCATAAAATGTACACGTTCGTAACTGAAATAAAAACACTCCACAGTCATCAATTTGCTTTTTAAAACATTGCCGATTGCGAAAAACGTTCAGCTGCGAACTTTATGACCGATGTCCGCAACAAAAAGGCTCGAGGTAATATATTTTTAATTATTTGACCAACCGTTTGAACCTCGCAATTTTGTGTAAAGCTGTGAAAGCGCTCTGTACCCAGACGACGTTTATTGATTGCCCAAACATGCAGCAATAATTGTCTAATGCCCCTTTACCAGTGTCGAAAAACGATTGCAATCGCTATAAACGGAGAAGAAATTAGTTTTTGTGTTCCGACCGTTTAAAACATCGATTACTATATACAGAGTATTCATTTAAAACTAAACATAACACCTCACATCGAAAGAGATTGTGTTGCGGCTCAAAAAAATTTTTCGACAAGAAAAACACTGGAGAGTGGTACATGAAAGGTTGCTCAGATTTTAATAGTCTTTTACATTTCAAAGTTTCCGTCATCTTTTTTTTCGCAAGAGCAATGCTATTTGTACTTAGAATTGCTGTACAAAATAGTCTTTACAAAACTTTACATACCTATGGAAATCGATTCTATTAGAAAAAATAGCAATACAAATTCATATGAAATTTTGCTCACTTTATATTTTCTAAACGCTAGCTTACAACTTTATTGTTAGACATACACTATATCCTTTTTTACATTTTATATATTTAAAAAATATGCATATTTTTCTTGGTATATTTTGCATATGCATATTTTGTGTCCAAATCGGGAGCTGTCATGTAAGTATATATGTCATTATGTACCTAATTTTCTCGACTGTGTCAGCAGCAGGAGACAATAGATCATATCCAGCCGACAACAGTCCAGAATGGCCAAAACAACCCAGTTATAATCCGGTTAGTGCAATTGTGTGTGAAATAAAAGTGCAGTTTTAAATGCTGCTCCAGTCAGTCCCAGCGATTTTTAAAGGATCATTTAAGGAAAATTATTATTTAATCGGTCGATGCTTGTTAATCGTGTTTGAAAAGAGAAGAACGGAGGCGAGAAATTAACATAAAAGTAACAACGTCCATTAGAAAGATCACTGTTTAAACAGACCAATTAAATTTGAACTGTTTTCATAGGCTTAGTAGATGTTAGGGCGTCCGATACAGTAAATTCGGAAACTTTGTTTAAGTCTTGAAGTAATCCTAACGAAATAAGTACTCAAAATTGGAGAGTATCGAAAACATGTCGAAATATGATGAAAACCTTAGTAGAGTTTTTGTCAGTGGCGGCCCCTAGGGGAGATACGGCCACTTGAAGGGGTAATATTGAGTAGGTAATCTAATCAGTAATTGACATCTCTGTTAAGTGTCATAAATAGTAATTTTCTCATGTCACAATTTGATACAGTTATTTTCAGCAGGAATTTTTGAGCACGTAATAAATAATTATTGAAATGGATTTTACTAGAAAACGACTCATGCTATTAAAATCTAACAAGAGTACCTTTTTTGTGCAAAATATGATAAATTTTCATAATTTCTCTTCAGGAAGCAGAAAGTATTGCGTACAAAAATATATTATGCCGGTTATTAAGCATATAAATAGAACTACAAAATCAAAATTTCGCAATTTAATGTTAAACCGTTTTGAAGTTATGCAATAAAAACTGTTTCCTGAGTTACCCCTTCAAGGGGTTGAATCTCCCCGGCGGCCCCGCCACTGACAAAAACTCTACCAAGGTTTTCATTATATTTCGACATGTTTTACATTGTCTCCAATTTTGAGTACTTATTTTGTTAACACCTTATATATCCTAAAATTTCGAAGACATTTATATTGTACTTTATTAGTCTGAGAAAGTCGAGTTCACATATGTGGACTTTCTAGGTATTCCACAATTTACATTAAAACGTACAAAATAGTATCTTTTTCCTTTAATATTTTGTAATATCGACCTTACCAAAACCACATCCCTTTAAACGTTCTGGTCAACCTACAATTCTAGATAAGAAAAAACTGCCACATGTAGAAAGATAACATTGGTTCGGTTTCATCGTATTGTTTTTTACTTTAGACGCAGGATACTTTGGTAATATTATATATTTTTGCTCAGATTACGACAAACCCTACCAGATAATTAATATTTGGGCCATTTGATGATATTTTTAATGTAATATTCTTGAGAATGTAAGTACATAAACTGAAAATATCTGAGAAAATTGTAACTGTAACCCCTACACTGCCTTTATCAGCGAAAAGAGAATTTGATTTGCTATAATACGATGCAGAAACATACAGGGTGTTCCATTTGAATTTAAAAAGTTTTGTCGGTTTTAAGTTTTCAAAATGTAACGTGAAAATGGGGCACTTATTGTAATTTTCTTCAGGTAATTTTGATAGCGGAAGGTACTGCTTCTTATGTTCTTTGTGTATTCCGAAAAGCAAGTGAAAGCTCCGAGAACGAAGAAAGATGTAAGGAATTTTCGAAACGCTTGCATCGTCAATTTTTTTATAAAATGGCGATTATTTCGAAAACAGTTAGATTTAGGTACATGTTTGATTTATTTTTAATTGCCGATAATGCAATAATATATAGGGTGTTGCATTTAAAATAACGAAGTTGACAGCTACGTTGATGAAACGTCTAATAGGCCACTTACCGTGAAGAACCCTGTATTTAATGGGTATTATAAGTCAGGCATGTACTCCATAGTTGCTTTTCATAATAGTTAAGTGTTTTGTTTGGGTTAGATATCTTTTGCTCAACCAAATAAATGTATAGAATTTGCCGTTATTAGTGACGGTGCCTCCCACTACCTCCGCCACTGGTTAATATAATTGTATACAAATTCCGTGAATGTTTACGTTGACTTAGTGAAGTTGCCAACCCAAGTTTCATTAACCTGCGTCAAACATGTTTCCAGAAAATTGCTTTTAAATTTCTGTAACCCACCAACATGCAAATGAAGCAACTTTGGACAAAAGTATATTTAGATCATTTATAGTATTTCGGTCAAGATTATTTAGTAGCATTTTTGTGCTCCGGCATTTAGATACACCCCGTATGGGCATGTATAATAATTATAATTGGTCGCAACAATATTGCGTGAGGTAGTAACGGGTTAATTCTAAAGATAACCGCGTACAATGTATTTATATTGCGAAACGGGGTTGATTAAACTTATCTATGTAATAATAACCGACAGTATTATTAAGTGCTCCAGGATGTACATATCTTTCGCAATTTACGTAGCTTTCACATAGCAGATAGTCGTGAACTAAATTAGAAACATAACGATCATGAAGGAGATGTAATGAGATCTATATAAGTATCGTATTAACGTACAGGGTGTTCATATTAAAAATAGAGTCGAATAAAGGCCTGTTTTACTTGCATAACGATTACATCACGTATTTTTGTACGAGGAACTGTTTTCAGTTCTTTAACTTATCAATTTTCTCATAGACCTTTTATGTCTGGAGATATAGAATATTATTATTTTCTACATAAAATTCTGCAATTATTCTTCGCGACATTCACAGGAAGACAATAACCACTAAAATGTTCTTGAACAAACCGTTGTATACTAGATTTTCCTCTTGCCTTATTCTCGTTTACCTTTACGCTTACTGAAAAACTCAAATACGGCCCTGACTAAAAGAATTAAAACCAATACAACACCACATTTCGGAACATACAGTATGTGAAACGAAACAATCATATTTTTTATCTAGTCTAGACCCACACGTTGCGCCACTGAGGTAGATATAAATAGTAAACACCTATGCTATTCAGCATTCTAACTAAACATTTCGTCGTGCCAAGGAAGCCATTGATGGCGTCCATTGTTTGACAAAATATTTCAGCTACGCGTACACTGTATGGGTTTTCTAAAACGTTCGAGATTCGTTTAAATTTGACAAAAATCCAGCGTGGTATTCGATACGTTCAGTGTTATCAGAATATTGTCGATATTACTGCATATTTCGGTAGTAAAAATCGAGGGCGTCAGGAACATGCGACGTGGATATTTTTTCGGGGAATTTCAGAAATGCGAGCAATGCCATTTATTTTTACATTCATTGATTAACATCAATGCGTAAATAAAGCTTTATTTCAATTATTCTTATTTGTCAGTTTAATTGCAGTTTGTTAAATCTATGAATAACTATGAACCTTTTATGGGAAATCGAAAAAAAAAAGTTTTAGAACAGAGTATAGAGAAATAAGTATTTTTATTTAGATCAAAGTATTAATAAATATTATTGTTATTATTATCAAAATGATATAGGACATATTTTCTTTTCGGTTCTGTGCCCACTAAGTGTCCTTTTGTCCTTTTAGAGCTTGGCGATTTTTGGCCCAGTACTATATCTTTTCATAAGTAATTAGTGTGTCAAGTTTAAAATAAATCGTTCCTATTTTAAAAAAGAGCAAGGAAGGAATAAAAAAATTACTTTGAGATTATATGTATAGGCCTGTTAATGTTTATATTTCGGTTAAAAAAAGTGAAAGCCTTTATCATCTTTTCTGCAGAGGTAGTAAAATATTATCACACACGCACTCATTTTTAAAATCATAATTGGTTTCTACAAATGTAGCTCGTGATCAGAGTAATCGATATGAATGAAAATTTACTATGATTTATTACGTTCCTAATGTTCTCTACATGAAGGGAAAAGAAACAGGAATTTCCAGGTGATTTCGAATGCTCCGCAAAAGCTTTTACCCTGATATTCTCAAGGAAATGCATAACATCTTTCGTGCTGCCCCCGCGCCCCGCCAGTTCAACAGGAAAGAAGTTGCCCGCAGTCGAAAACGTTCGATATGAGCGTTATATGCTCGACTCCAGGCTAAAAGTAACGACATATATGGTTCGGCTCAGAAATGCAAGCAATATAAGAACGCAATAAAAATCACTGGATATATTTCCTTCACGAGAGGAACTATGTTGTAGCGTTTATATTTGTATTTCTGGGACATTGCCTAAAACAAAATTAGATGAGAATCTAAAGGAAACAAACGATGGCTTAGCAATAGTGTAAAAAAGCACTATTGTAAGTAAAAAAAGGGAAAGTTAATGTTCTGTAAGCGTTTCGTAATGTAAAGTAACAAACAACATCATTAACAAAGTTAAAGAATGTATAATTTAGAGAACATTTTAATATCGAATGAGAATTAATACTCTCTGGCTCTAAATCTGTGTAGACGAATATTTGTAAATTCTAGAAATATTCGTCAATGGAATATTATTTGCAGAAACATTCTATCCTCACTAAATCTTTAAAAATATGATTCTTTGCGAGCGAAGCTAGATTGACTAGTCAGGCCCTTTGATTTCCGCTCTACATGAGATTAAGCGAATGTACCTATTCATAGATCTATCTGTTAAGCTCGCAAAATTTCCTAAGGAATTAATATTTGAGCTTGTAGAACTTATTTACAAAAAAAATATCCCCTTGCTCATTGATTATTGCAAGCTGTTTCAATATTCTACCAATATTATTGAAAAATGCACATATTCATATACGTTACTTAAAAATATATAGGTTGATAATATTAGCATGTTTAATAATTTTTACCCTAGAAAATTGAAGGGTGCAGTTACTAAATTTGTAGAATATCTTTATAAGTATATTGATAATAAGGAGTAGATTGATAGATGTATGAACTTAAAATTAGTTGAAGATAAACTACCCCTATGGGTTTTCGTACAAGAATACATACAAAAGTATAAGAGCGAATCACGTCAACTCCATAAAACGATAAATTAATTTAGGTGTCATTCAATGTTCTGTTCTAGGGCCCATAAGATTTCTAATTATTATTAAACGACTTGCCATCTTTTATGAATACACATTGTGTCACATGCAGACGATGTTTACTTAGCAACCTTTGACGAAGGGGTAATTCAAGGTTCTGTACTAATATTTACAATTTTTATAAACGTCTTGCCATCTTTTATGAACAGAGATTGGTCATCTTATACGCACACGACGTCACTAGCAACCTTTGGCAAAACATTTGACGAACTGTTACGTATAAGATGAACTTATATGACAAATTTAATGAGTGTTGTTTCTTTTACAATTTAATAGCAATTAACAAAAAAAAAGTAATATAATAAGTAATAAGATTTATCTTGTAATAATTTTTACCATCTGATTAGATTTAGTAGAGTCAATAGTGGTTATTATGCGATAACTAGAAAAGTATATTCATAAGCGCACAAATATTGACCGTGTGTGATCATCCACATTTAACAAATTATATAGTTTGAAAGTACATGTAGCTTTTGCAAAAATCTTAGGATTTAAAACTGGGGAAAGTCAATTCATTCAAAAAATCATAACATCCTAGTTAACTGTTTACAATACATCAAAAAGAAGATTATTAAAATTTTTACCATCCTTCTACTGCAGGCTCCTTACTGTACTGCTTTTTTTGTCACCATTTTCGGTTGGTATAAAGTTTTTCAATAGTCTCCCAATCGGTGTTAAAGATGAATTAATTTTTACATCTTTCAAAATGAAATTAATAGCTTCATTAATTCATTTGTACTGCCGCAGAGTTTCAACACTTTTTTCTCTTACTTTGTATAATTATATTATGTGTTGTTTCGTTTGATTATTATAATATTTACATATATCACGTAAACTGGAATGTTTCTTTGTGCGTGCTACAAATTTTAATTTTGATGCTTTCAATATCACGTTATTATCTTACTGGAATAAAGATCTTCATTATTTTTTACTGAGTGAGTAATGAAAGAAACGAGGAATGAAAGAGTAGTAAAACTAATTGGTGCCATTGAAGGAATTTCAGCTTTGATGAAAAACAAAATATCTACCCTCTTTGCCAGTCGAAAAGAGTTTGTTGCTTTCATGGCATTCCTCTTTAGTATAGCTAAAGTCGTATTGTAGGTAGCGAAATAAACGGGATCCTTAAATTCTCCCCACTATCGTTCCTCGAATATCTTCTTCGTCTCGCTAGCTAATAAAATGTAGCGCGAAGATCGCAAGCTGCAGGAATATCGGTCTGATGTTCATACTAGTAATGCCATGGGTATATTTGAAAATACCTAAATGTTAAGCAGAAATTCCTTAATTCGTTTTATATGTGCACTTTATTATGTACGTTAGTAGAGAAGTGATCAAATTTAGCGAGGAAATGGATGGTGCGAAACAAAAGTACTTCTCTTCTTACAAAAACAAACTGTGAAGTTCCTGAATTCTCTCCCAGAAAAAAACGAAACAATGTAAAAAATTTATTATAACCTGAAAATCTCCATGCTGGACAAAACCACAAAATCGCAAGATTATTATTTTCTATATAGTTTCACAAATTTGGAATATTTTTCCTGGATCAAGGGACAAATCCCCAGATCTGGCATCGCTGGTTCGTACTATACGTTCGCTCGTACACTGGCGACAGTCGGTGCAGTTGCCAGGCGACGCCGTGACGTCACAGCGCCCGCTAGCGTCAGGGGCAGTCAAGTTGAAGGTAGTGTTAACGAACTTATTGCACGGAAACCGGTCGCTACAATGAATAACTGCTCAAAAAGCCATTAGCCACTCCAGGTTATAAAACAGTTAAGATACAAGTGCAAAAAATCATACTTTATTGTAGGAACGGCATAAAGAAAGGAAAAATATAGAGAAACCTCTTTCATCGGCCAACGGTCTTTCGCTAATCGTGTTTTTTCGGCGCAACCACCGGGAGCGCTGTAACATTTGTTTAACTTGATTTTAATTACATTTAAATAAATTAACAGAAAAATTCTATTATAGTGACAGAGATGATATTCATAATATATTTAGTTGTGTTTTTTAATACACCATGATTTGTATTTTAATTATTCCTATATGTTTAAGTAAAAAAAATAAGGCTCTATTAATTTCCATTTACCCCAAAAAATTTTCTTTACAAAGAAATGTAGGGCCATAATAACTTGAAGTATAGCTCATTCGTTTTCGGACACCTTATTATATTATATTGGAAACTCATTTGTATTACATTTAAAATAATTAAATGTTGTATTGGATATGGAAGTACATACAACAAAAATGATATGTACTAAGCCCACCTTGTGTCTGTTCCCCAGGGGTCTCGATCAAGAAACTCGCGAAGCTCACGATGAAATTAATAACCCTCCCATAACGGCATTATTAAATAACATTCTGGCCGTTTCTGCTGGACGCAAACAATACACAAGGCGAGGCCGGAGCGTTTCGCAATTGGAACGGAAAACTATATCAACGAACTGATTTATTTATTATTAAATTTATGATTGTAGCAGCGTGATATTTATAAGTGACGGGTTTCCGAGTTAATGACCCTGATCTCAATGTTTTAAATTTACAGCTCGACACTCGACAAACAGCTCGATAAGGACCATCAATTGTGAAGTTTTCGAATGACGCGCTTCGAATATCTATGGCGACATTATTTACAGAAGCGGGACGTGAAGTAGTCGTCTGCTTCTATGTAATTTACGAACTAACCTCTAAACAAAGATATTTTACGAAAACATAGAAAAACATATAAAAACGTGAAGATTCTGTGTAGAGTTTCTTAAATAAGTACGTTCCTTCAACGGGGTAACAGAGGACGTGTAAATAAACAATTTTGTGGTCTAAAGTGTCATGTGTTCCAGAAAATTAATCAAGAATTATTACACGAAACTTCGGTCGACCCTGTATCATTCCATTTAATCAGCTGATCATCTGCTTAAGCAGTAACTAGGCGGGCGAGGATATGCTATCCTTGCTTTCGTTGACTGTATTTTTATTTACGTTGTTTATTTCAAATTGCCTTATTCGAATCAAGAATTAGCGATATGATACACCAGTTGAGTGAATGCAACGTATAAATGTGGTGGATAAGAAAGATGGTAATGTGTCTTATAGGGAGACAGAGAAAATACCAGCCAAGAGACTTAATCTCCAGTTTACAGAGTTTCTTCTGACGAAGAGAGCGATTTGTGTCTCGAAACGACAAGAAGTGGCAACCAGTCCTGAATTTGTTCAATCATTAGCAAGGAAACTTACAAACCAAACTAAATGGAAGAGTTTTATTATAGTTTGAGTAATCGCAGGTCGAGCTGGTGTGTACCACAAGCTGATTGGTGTTTGAGAAATAGAACATTTGCTTCCCAGAAATTAAGAACTTGCTCCAAAATATAAGCATTATGACCAACTACCAAACACTTACCTTGAGCAACTGCTCCATTTTTATTCATATGAGCAATTGAAAAGAGATTCGTTTTAGGATCTGCACAAAACCACCTTTTGACCAAATTTTTTAAACGACCACAATTTTCGTACTAACTTGCAGCCGTTGTAAATGCCGCCCAAAGAAAAAGTCATAAAAGCGAATTTCTTTTTCACAGGACTATTGAAAATAGTTCGTATCCCTTTCAGCTCTTAAATTTTTGGGAACCACTAAAATAAAACCCCAAATTTACTACTTTATCCGATTGGATCACATCAAGGAAAACAGTTTCTTTGCTGGCTAACTCTTGCATAAACCTGAACACGGTTAACAAATTTGCGTGGAATCCGTCCCTTTCACCGCAACCGCGCTTGGCACATCAAAGGGCAACAGATTCCCGTTTCCGTAAGCACTTAAGGATAACTAGGTACTAAGAATTAATTCATTCCATATCCTGTTTACGCCAGGACGTTATTGACGTTTTTCCGGAGGTGGCCCAGGGGGAGCATCGTTTTAACAAAAACTGTTTACTAGGTTACGCAGATTCGTTGCTGAGGGATCCGTTTCGTGTAATAAGGAGCTTAGGGAGTAGGGTCAATGACCATTTTTTGTCGACGCTTTGTCTGCGCTACGTTCTCAACTTGGAGATTCATATAATTTCGGGTTTATCGCCTTGAGAGTCAAGTTAATGGGGAAATATTGTATTAGGATCGGGATAGGGGTCAGCCTAAACCGTTACGTGGTGAATTTTGCTTGTTTTTTTATTATGGAAGATCATAATGTAGGTCAGAATCCCTAAATATGATACAGTCATTCGAAGAAAAATAAATGAAATAGAAGATAAGAAGACTAAAATACATATATAGAATTTTTTTGCAGTATTAATATGTAGAAAAATGTATGTGTAAAATGAGTACATAGTTAATCCCGAAACAGTTACTGAGTTACTGTATTTGAAGCTTTGTTTTTATTTATCTGAGATATCAGCCAATTTTAGTTAATTTGAATACTAACTGTTCAATAATTTAGATCTCAAGTAAATAAAACGCAGCTGTAGTACCTATAAATTCCAAGATAAATTCAATATTACTACTAATTTCAAATTTACCGCTTTATTAAATTATAAGAGTGCCATCTATTGACAGTTTTCTGAAATCAAATATAGTTAACTCTAGGAGAACAAATAGATGGTTTTGTCCAATAGTTTATACATTTGTTTTCTCTGTAAATAATCCACCTAAAAACGTCTGAGATTCCAATGATAGAATAGGTGGCGAAATTCCCATTAGGTTGTGAAGTTATGATATCATTTATTTCGTTTTTTACTTATGAAATATAATAATTTTTACAAAAGAAAACTGTTTTTTAATTATTTTTTTTTGTTTCATTATTAAAGAAAAATTTCGAAACTTCGAAGACTCTTTGTTTTTCCTTGTCTTACATATGTATCAGTTTATTTCTCCTGTGCATATAATTAGCGTCGGTGAAGATTATTTGCGCGTGCTTTTTATTAACGATTGTTTCTAATTATTTTGTAGGTGTCGTATTAATTTATATGATTCTCTGATTAATAAATGTGAATTAATTAATTAGTATTGGAGTGCTTTATTAAAACAAAAAGAACGTATCCATGACTATTTATAACAATCGGAGGTCACTTAACTCTCAAGTATTTTTAGTTGGACTACAGCGTAACTCTCATTGATAAAGTAATATTACCGACTGATATACAGCAATTGAAATACTACTAATAGGCATATTTTTTCATAATCATATTCTGCTTCCAATTCCATAAATTATTAATATACAATTATCGCAGCAATTTATGTAAATTACTTTGATAACAATTAACATAATTAATTGTGCGCACACCGCAAATAAAGATATTAACATAAATTAACCACGAGTATATTTGATTTATAAATCATTTTCAGTAGAATCGAATTCTTCCATAGCGCTTATATTTCTAAATCTAACAAGGTCGAATAAGAAAACATTTTATTGACAAACAACCAAAATAACGAAGACACAACGGATTCTAACAAACCTTATTAATTAATTTACACGCGATAACAGAATCCTAGATTCAGGGAACCCAACTCAAATTCATTGCAAAATTTGGAAATACTATACATTATTAAATTGGCCCGAGACTCTAAAATGAAGAAAACTGCCAGTGTGGAATCCAAGAAGAAACTCCCTTTTTTCGGAGATCTCTCCTGAATTCGACACCTCGCTTCGACAAGCCCATTTCTTGGGTACAGAAGTTTCTGTTCTTATCTTATTGGTGGGGTCTCTGAATATCGGGGGTTGAAATGGTTTAACTATACTATGCTATATACCTAATTGACTGAATTTACAATTGTATGGATAATTTTGAGACTAAACTGAACTTACAAGTAACCCTACACCTTCCTCTTGTGACTTCGTATAGCAACACGGCACGGATTAGTCACTCTCAGTTAATCTATTCTTTATTCTTACAGCTTGGAAAATCCGCATAAATACCAGCTATTTGATCTATTATTATTTTCCTAACAACTTTTTTAAATATCTTGGAATTCCTACATCTTTTCGAATGTATTTCGCGCGTTTTTAGAAATATCGATTTATCCCTTCACCATGGGCTGAACCGACGCAGTTAATCGATAGCAGATGCCCAACACATGGCCCCAACGATTAAGTCTACTTGTTCAAAATAATTTCGAAATTTCATGAGGCCTTCTCCGAAGGACTGCGATGTTCGAGCTTTGCAAATTTATTACTCCCGGTGACAAGAGGCACCAGTTTCTCAACGACTTCATAGCGAAGCTAAACCTACTTGAAGACCCTTAACTTTTCAATAATTATTCTTGACTGAGTCGACTCATCCGTTCTGAGAACTAACAAATAATCTATCACGAATTCCGGCTTTTGTTACAACTCTTACAGTAATTCAGTCTTAAATTATTAATTATGTAATACTATTGCCCAAATGTTATATTAACTTCAAATGTGTTATTTACCAGCTATGCGACAGTAGACAACAAATTTTAAACAAATTCTATTGTATTAGTCCCTGTACTATCCAAATTCATAGGTTTTAAACTTGATACATTGGCATTGTATCTTAAGACTACTTTCTTTTCAGAACTATTGATGAAATGTTTAATTTTAAACTTAACAGATATGTTATCGAAGAATATCAGTATAAGATTCTCGCCGATTCAAAACATCTAAAAAATCAGTGAAACAACAAAAAATTCGTAATAATTAATAAATAATATTATTTGTCTCTTGCTTTTACACTGAAAGAAATGCGTTTTATTCTTTATTAGAATTCTATATGCCATTATAAGACCATTGTATACTATATGTGACAGTTAAACAGGTGAATATTGGATATAAAACGCGTACTGCTAGCACAGTTGTATAGTGACTATAAACCTTATTCTTTATTAAATGATTGTATAACTAGTATAAAACGTTTTTTATACCCTTTACGAAATAATAGCAATAACTGTTATTAAAGTGTTATCGTTATTAGAACATCTAGTACTGGTTATAAGTTTCATAATAATACATTTATTAAACTGTTGTATACTCTGTATGAGTTAAAAACGTATGACATTAAGTTTTCAGAAATTTTATTGGATAACTGTAATTACAAGCTAAGGTTCTAATGTAAACATACATAAAACATACTATAAAGCATCCCCTGAAAGGTTGAGCTTCTTTCCATCTAATTTTATTTCCTCTGGTTGACTGACTTTATACCCATGCTCTTCTGTCACCGTTAACCTTCTGTTCCTCCATCTTATGTAAAACTTAACATCAGCGATTTCTAATAGGACCTACAAAATAATTATTTTTAAGATTTAGACAAGACTTACATTTGAAAAAACAAAACAATTGCAAGCCATAAAACAGTTAGATACTTACATAATAATTTTCCATTTCACACAACGCGATATGATCATGTATCCCACAAAACATGTGCACATACTGCCCATTTTCATGAAACTAGACGTGTAATAGTCGTAAGTCGATGCACAGCGGACTGTCGGAAATTTTACGATCATAATCGATTTATGCACCGAGAGGTGACGATCACTTAACCATTATAAGACGCGTTTTACACGTTAAAAACGGAAACGTATTCGGTATAAGAACGAATAATTATGTTAATATAATTGTTATATACAAATTCGGATGCTGGTCTTTATACAACAAATCTTCCCTACTATACAATTGGAACATAAAGTCTATAACACCTAATAATGTATAAGTAATTCATTATAACCTTTATTTCATAGATGCATAAGGTGTATTAAGCACCTTCCAGTTAAACTCATTGAATAAGGAGTATGGAGATGATTGCTTTTTTTTAATTAAAGTTGTATATTGGTTATAAAAGTTTTAATATGCGCTATACACATTATTCTAGATAAACAGTTTAATAAGCCCATTTCTTTCAGTGTAACTGGAGTGGCTCTGTATACTCAAGTTTGTAAGCATAAAATCAACAGTACTAGATACTAGACCTTGATACAAAGTCACATACCTACATGTTGAGGTTAAAACTAGTTAGTATCCACATTCAATTTAACTGCTCCATCTACTCTAGAATTTGGATTACATAAATGGAACATGTCTTTTAGAATGACAGTTTCTTTAGCCACTACTCTTTAAGAACGTGACATATAAATTCAAAGAAATGCAACATTTATACCAGAAAATTACAGTGTTACAAGGGTTACTTATTTCTCTTTGGACGAAATTTGTGAGTAACTGTTGCTGAATAGAAAGGGCTTCATGTCAAGTACCAGCGAGAAAATTCGTTTAAGAAACGAAACGAACCAGCGATTTTGCATCTGTCAAGTCATCAAGTGTCCTGTGATACGTCGAGGGGTGGGGGAACATGAGTGGAGTCGTCTCTCGAGACGTCCTGCTGTAATACGGGTAGATAGGCACTAAACTTATACCCTGCCGCTGGCGTGCATTTACGGCTCGGTATTCGATCCATTTACCAAGGTTTGCGACGTTTAGAATGAAGACATTTGCAATGAAAATAATTTATATTTAAACGGGTTAATAGTTTTCATTTAAACTTCGGTTACGGAATTAAATATTTTGTTATTATATTAAAGATGTTCATCGTAATCAATAGGGCTCGACACTTCAGTGCATGAATAGGGCGTACAGGTGGAAAATTAAGAAACAATATTGTTTTTATTGCACGATTTTTTCAAATAGATCAGATTTATTATTAATTTTAAACAATCTACTTAGCAATTGACATCACTTTCAATAATAATTTTGTTTCATATGATTCTCCTACGTAAGATTCTGCTAGCATCGTTAACTTCTGCATCTGCGCCCACCAAGCATGGTTATGATAACCTTCCAAAACCAACTTGTTTATCCCTGCGGATTGGAGATATCTAGCAATTTCGCTTAGTATTTTCTCAAAGGTATTAATATCTATCGTCGATCATGTATTGTTACACGTGAATCGAATGGCGTATTTTTGATAAATCTCAAGTGTCTCCTTACGCGATAAATAATAAAAATTCGGCGTTTTTTGACTGAATTTTCACATAACTAGCGCTTATTTCACGAAACTCGTCTCTTTCACAAATAGGAACTCCAAAAATTGCTACAATCTAAAATTATAATTGCTCTCAATAAAAATGCTTTCATCATCAAATATGTTTTATTAGGTGCTTCATTTACAAATTTCTCTATTGCATTTTGTGTAATAAAGTTGATAAATTTATTTCGTTATGTTTAATTAACTTAAATTAGTATAAAGTTCTTTTAAATATCGAGGTCTAGCATACACTTACGTGTGGGGTTGCGCCGGTCCTGATTACCGAGATGTCACAGAAAAAAAGAAAAATGTGCGCGATATGCACAAAAGGAAGATTTCAACAGGAGTGTAAGTTAGCGAGTTTGAAGCGTGGCAGAAGTTGTAAAGGAAGCAAAACGAAAAGGAGGCGTCTCAGCAAGGAAACTGGAAAATGGAGCAAATTAACTTAACAGAACTTAGGCTTCCTGTCGACGTCGCAATCATTGGAGATTCTCAGAGAATCTTACAGTAGAGCTGCTAAGCGAGGAATGAACAGAATTAATGAGAAAAAGATTCTAAAAGAATATTTCAGTGCAATATTAAGTTTATTACTACAATGAGAAAACGAATTTGTTTAGTTTGTCTTAAAATACAAACATCACTTCTTTGAAATCAAATGATGTATTTTAAGGAAAAGAAAAAAATTTGAAGCATACCTGATAGAGTTTGATAATGTGGGGATGGTCCAACCTCTTCATTATGTCCACTTCCCTGTAGACCTTCTGTAGGTTGCTGGCGTCTAATTGGGACTTGTCAATTATCTTAATGGCAACCTGGAAGAAATCGAATCAAAATTTAGCTTTCTTTTGAATGTGAAGTTTTATCCGTTATCTTTTACCACAATAATAACCTTTCTAACATTTACAAACAAAATGTTTAACAATTTCGACGAAGCATAAACATTTACGATAATATAATGTACACAAGCGTTCGCAAAAGTGTTTGGTAACTCTGTAATAGTAAAACAAGGAATTAAGACGTTATAAAAACTGATAAAATGTTTCATTTAATAACATGTATGTTTCAGGAGTTAGAGCAGACATTTGGTATTTGTTATACGGTTTAACATCAGATAAAGCTAAATAAATATATACGTTTTTTAATACAGAGAGATTAGAGCACATGCGACGGATTAGCTAATGAGTATGATAACCGTTAAAAAAGCAAGTAATGTAGGTACACTGCAAATTATAAAAATCATCAAAATTTGGTGTTACAGTGATAAGTGTATCATTTCCTGTTACTTGTAACATGCACAAACGAAATTTGAACTCAAAAACAGAAACCCGTATGTCCGAAACGTTTAGTCTTTGTATTTCAAGTCTATAACTGACTTTATAGTTCCTTAGCTGTAGAGGTGCCTAGGGTTTCGATGGATATATCCCTTCGGTTTTAAGTTGGCCACCCTGGTGTAGACGCGTAAATTGGGTGAATATGACGAGAGATTAGCAAGGGGGTTTAATTATACGTTACTTTCCCTTGGAAATTGAAATCCGAGGAAGACGTTCCAAAACCACCGTAGATATAACGCTTAATTCATACAATGGAATTATGCAAAGTTAAAATATTGGAAAATTTTTTATCTGATGAAAATTTGGAACCCTGTACGTTACAAATAAAAATGATATTATATTCCATAATATGTAAACATCTCACTAATTTTTATCGGGTCGTAATAGTGAAAATTGTATGTACTTAATTGCTTTTTGTATACAAATGATTATAAAGGGATCCGATAGATGTCCAAAATTGAGCGTCGAAGAAAAACCGCTTCAAATATTCTTCTTTCGAGTAAAAACTCGATATACCGTATGCGCCTAAAGTATGGAATAAATTCAGTAAAAAACAAATTTTTTTGGGAAAAATCCTCGAACAGGTCGATTTTTAATTTAAAAAATACATATTTTAGCATAAAAGGCGATTTTCAACCGTCATTTGTTTTCGTGTAATGACGGCATCGAAATTTTTTTAAATAGCAACTCCCTATTTTTTTCTTGATTCTGAAAGATCGTTTCATTGTCGATCCGACAGTATTAAAATGTTGCCATCTTACATAGGAAAGTTTTCGAGTAAATGACGATTGAATGTTAGAAAACCCAAATCAATTAAAATAAAGCAAAAACGTTATCAAATTTAGTTTTTCGAAATGCATGAAGTTTTTTATGGATCACGTAGGTGTAAATCTTTACAAAGTGTCACTGTCATACCGACTTTCTAAGTATTGTAAGCGATATAAAAATTATTGTTGAATTTAAAGTATTATGGCACATTTAACTGTCACACA
The DNA here is from genome assembly GCF_000390285.2 of Anoplophora glabripennis. Lineage (NCBI taxonomy): Eukaryota > Metazoa > Arthropoda > Insecta > Coleoptera > Cerambycidae > Anoplophora > Anoplophora glabripennis. The sequence continues at coordinate 303,842 of NW_019416268.1, read as the reverse complement.
AAGAATTGAAATTTTAATTCTTATCGGATGCGGGGATAAGACTAGAACGCAGCAGGAAGTTTGCGATTTATTTAATGAAAAACATCCAGATCGCCGTATCAGCCAATCAACAGTCAGTAAGATAGAATCTAAATTTAGAGAAACTGGCAATGTTGTAGATATTCCAAAACCTGGACGTCCAAGCGTTAGTGAAGATCACAAACAGAACATTTTGATAAGTATGGTAGATAATCCTCATAATACTTCACGATTGGTTGCATTAAACAATGAAATTAGTCAGACCACAGTGCTACGTATCCTGAGGCAGGAAAAATATCATCCCTACAAAATTCAACTTGTGCAGGAACTCAATGAAGACGATCCCGACCGCCGCTTACACTTTTGTGAAATTATGATGGATTTATGTCAAGTAAATAGAGATTTACACCGGCAAATACTTTTTTCAGACGAGGCCACGTTTTGTCTCAATGGTACAGTGAACCGTCAAACTTGCAGGTATTGGAGTCGGGAAAATCCTCATTGGATGGCAGAGACACATACCCAACACCCACAGAAATTAAATGTGTGGGCTGGAATAGTTGACAACAGAATAGTAGGGCCTTTCTTCTTTGAAGGAACCCTTACAGGAGAAAGATATTTAGAGTTTTTACAAAATGACCTTGTTCCAGCGCTTGCAGTAATTTTTCCTAACGATAATGACCCTGATATTCCTGATGACACCATATGGTTTCAGCAAGACGGTGCACCTCCGCACTATGCGCGCCCTGTTCGAGATTTTCTGGACAATTGTTTTCCTAGGAGGTGGATCGGCAGACGAGGACCGATAGAATGGCCCGCGAGATCCCCAGATCTTACACCCCTGGACTATTTCTTATGGGGCTACTTAAAGTCCAAAGTGTACGTTAATAGACCACATAATTTAGAAGAACTCCAAAATTGTATTATAGATGAAATACACAGAGTTACCCCAGAAATAATTCATAATGTGCAAGAAGAATTTCTACACAGACTTGCGTATTGTCAAGAAGTCGGTGGGTGGCAATTCGAACACTTAATTTAGGTAGAAAACTTAATGAATTGTATTTGCTTGACATAGGAATTGTTATTTTTTTAATGAATAAAATTTACGTTTTCTAACATTCAATCGTCATTTACTCGAAAACTTTCCTATGTAAGATGGCAACATTTTCATACTGTCGGATCGACAATGAAACGTTTCAGAATCAAGAAAAATAGGGGGTTGCTATTTAAAAAAAATGTCGATGACGTCATTACTCGAAAACAAATGACAGTTGAAAATCGCCTTTTATGCTAAAATATGTATTTTTTAAATTAAAAATCGACCTGTTCAAGTATTTTTCCAAAGGCAATATCAACTACAACAGTTTATTTACAATATCGTTTCCTTAGTACCTATTATGACTGCCTACTAATGATTTTTCAAATTTTTGATAGTCCTAACCTAACGTAATATAATTTTTGACAAAATATATTATGGGTATGAAACAATGAATCAAGGTTTATTCCAATAAAATATATCAGGAAAAATACTCTATTTATGAGTACTTATATTTATTTTAAGTTTGTCCAATTTTGTCCAATTTTTTATTTCGGAAACATTTTTTCCAATTTTTCTTTTTTTTTCCGAAACGTTAAATACCTAATAGCAACCAATATAAACGCATTTTTAAGCTTTATCTGTGGAGTTATAAGCTATGTATAGAGGCCACGTATCAGCATGGGTCTCTATCGATGTAAACATGTTTATTTCCGCGATTTCGATGTACTCCAACATATTCACACATTCGTCACAAGTCGAGCAAGGTAAGGCGTGACGCACTTGAGATTTTGTGGAACGCGAGAAAACATCACTGTTATCGGTTTCATTATACAGGTATTGTTCGTTAATTACCATGTCAAAGATAACATTATTTCTAAAAAATTCCACGAATTTTTTTATATTCATTCAATCTTTCCATTCTTTTAAGGTCAAGTAGGTGTAAAAGAAAGAAACATTCATTCGCCGTGAAGTGCATATCTTCTGGGTTATCTTGGCCACTTATTTAAGAGACACCTTCAGGTCAAAACACATTTTCGGCGTTATTTAATTTTGGAATCTATAGTCAAAAAATTAAATCTGATTAAAACTGATATTTTGATACAGACTGACCCTTGTCAGCTACAATTGAACTTTTTTCTACAGACTTTTTACGTAAAACTTAGTGACGGGGTTATTTTTTAATAACGAATATAATAACAATAACGTTATTAGTTTTCTTAATGGTTACCCATAAGACTATTTAGAAAGAGGGTGTTCTGGGTGTTTTTGTAAATAATTTAATATACCCCAGGTGTCCCATTTTGGGTTGCTATGGCGTGGCTGTGTACCTGACTGACCAGAATCACCATTGAAGATGCAAGCAGTGAAAAACGGCGAACCGGTCCGAAGCATTGGCTGAACATCAGGGCGGACCCAAGGGTTCAGACAGCTGCTCCGCCCCCACAGAGCCTACTCCGAGAACAACAAGGAGAGGTCAAAATTCCTAGCTAAGGACGAGCAGGTGCAAGGTTTGTAACTAGCGGCGACCAGATACACATGGGTACATATCAACATGGGTCGTGAAAGCCTTAAAACCACGACTTGCCCATGAAAATTGAAGAACAAGTAGAGCCAGTAAAATGATTTTTCATTTTCTATATACATTAACAAAATGGAATTTAACAAATGAAGTCTCAACTCAAATCAGTAGTAGTAGTATATGAGGAATAATTTTGTTGAGCCTTTTTTCAATTTAAAATCCTATATGTATATCAAAACCAAAAGGGCTGCAACAACAATTGTTTACATAAAAACTATTCCTAATTTTGGGTTAACATTTTCGTTCAAAATAAATTTGTATATACCTACGCCATTAGCTGAAGTTGAGTCTGTGTTTTTCACACTAAATGCCATTTTGTTTATATATTGTTCGCATAAAACTAATGTTCTATAGATATTATTTTTAAATCATTATTTAACTTTCTCTATAAGCTACTGAATCTTAAAATAGGACATCCTATATAATTGTATTATTTATCTCAGAAAGTAAAATGTGTTCATTTACATCACCTACTATACAAATTTGTTCTTCTCCAAATACAACAATGGCACTTGTTTCATAACGCATGTTTTCAATAACTTAATCTCCTGATTGTAAGCAGGATAAATTGAAACCTCTTGTAGATCATAAACAATGGATTTAACCAACGTAAAATATCTCGAGAGATATAAGTCGACCGTTTGGGAAATCACTCTACGCAGATTTTAGATTATATAAAGTAAATATAAGGTTAGACGTCTAGACAATGTGTGGCAAGCAAATTCAACACGTTAATAACGTCTGAAATGTGAGAAAATTAAGCAAAAGTGGTGACAGTAAATAATGATGTGATACGTCTAGTCAAACAACAGGTGCCTTGAAATTAGTATATTATTAGCTAACTAATTTTGAAGTATAATATTAATACAATGAATCCCAAACGCCACATTCCACAATTGACTAGGAAAATATTAACAAAATCTTCAGGTTGTAGAATTGTGCCTTCCTGTGAAAGGCGTTTTAAAAGAGACGGAACAAATTGTTTAGATAAAATTTAGCTCTTTTTTAAACGTGGCTTTTCATTAATTTTTAGATGCTGTATAGCCGGATAAGAGGTCAAGAGCCCTCGAGCCTTGTCCGCGGAATAATAAATCACACTGTTAAACACAAAAGCAACAACTTAAAACTGTGTAGGAAACCACCAGAAATAACGTGAGCCTCATATTGAATAAAGCTTCCTCTTTTTTGTCACGGCAATCGATCGTCCGTTAAGTGGCTGCCCATTTTTGATTTTAATAAATTAGACGAGGCGCCATTGTACGCATAAATTGGTATTTTCACCCCTGGCCCCATTTTTGGCACTTTGTCACCTTTATCTAGCAACAGTTAAATTTGGGCGTCTTGATATTAGATCAGACCTCGGGGAATATTAAAAAGTATACAACGTTTTTCTGTCACAATCAAGAATTCACCTATCTACTAAATTTTCAGAAAATTGTGGTAATTTTTGTGCCAGTTTCCTGTTCTAAACTAACTGAACTAAACCTAATTATGTACTGAGTACTGAAGAATATGGCAACTTTAACTTGAAAGATTTGTTGAATAAACGTATTTTGTAGTAACTAACTGTAAGTATATTATTTTATTAATTAGCAGCTAAGCGATTTTTATTACATTTAATTTTTGAGTAATTTAATAGATTTACTTATTAAATATTCCAATTATAAACTTGATGATAGTATTTAATTAACTGAAATTGAATTAAATTGTTAATCGATTAGGATTTTCTTTGTTAAGAAGTTAGGTGGCAGGAATTTTTATTGAATATTTTAATTTTAATTCAGTCATAAAACCAGTTACTATTTTTTAAACTGAAAAGCGATTTTCAAAATGTATATGTAAAGCGATAAATTAAAAAAATATATTTCCATAAAAATACGTAATTTTGAAACAACTTTCTTATTTAGGTTAAGATAAGCAGTTAACTTTAATATTTCACAATCAGTTAAAAGTCTAAAATAAGAATTTATTCGTAGCATCAGAGGCATAAGGAAGTGGGTATAATTTTAAATAACTGCGTACGGCACTGGTCTCTAAAATATTTTGTCTACATATTTCTTATAATCTTCTGCTAATATTGGACAAAACATTTTGTGATGTGTGATGTGATGTGTTTTGTGTGTTTTTGTGATTTGATGTTTAGTTTTATTTAAAAATATCTATGATAGCACGTGAAAAACTGCTCTTGTGAAACTGCAAGTTTTTTGTAGAAGTCGATTTTTATATAATATTTGTACATTTAATTAATAAAAAATTAATAAAAGTTCTGAAAATAAGGTTTATCTCCATTTTAACTAACAAACAACTCAAAAACTATGGGATGTTTTTGTTAGATATTAAATGTGAAAGTCGTAAAAAATCATTGCTAATGACTTTTTAAATTCTAATGATTTATTGTATTTAAAATTATATTTCTATTAAAAAATTCTATATGTACTTATTTTTGTATGGGATGAATTCCTTTGGAATTGTTAATTTTTCGATTAAAATATAGACATATTTGTTCTTAGGAAACAGCACCTGGAATCAAACGCATATGGGAGCTTTCAGTGATGGTATACCACAGCATTTTCGACAGTGGTTGCCGGATTTGTGTATCAAGACGGTGAATTTTTGCCCATAATTAATTAAATCACTACCCCAAGTTTTATAAAACTATCTCAAACAATTTAAGATATTTTTCTTTAATTTCAGCATTGTGTATCTCGAAAATACATTTTTGATTTTCTTTGTTAACATATGCATCTTTTCGATACGGAAACGTCAAGTGATATGATTGTATAATCGCTATTTGTTTTTGATTGGCAAAAATATTAGTGCTGGCAACTGAAATCGGTTTTTTGGATAGTCGGTTAACCGGTTTCGGATAATTCGGATTTTTACGAAATCCGAAAACCGGTTATTCGATTCATGAAATATCCGATTATTCAAATAACCGATTATTCGATAATCTACTTTTTTAGACATCGATTTATCCGATTGCACTTGACCTTTTTTTTGGAGATTGATTTCTTCGTAAACAAATTTGACTTCCAGATGTTTGTAAAGACCTTTTTCTTTGTTAGACATCAATTTCTCCGGGTCTGTCTTTGTAAAGCACCGATTTTCAGATATCCGGTTTTGGCGATTCAAGTAACGGGTTATTCGAATAACCGGTTTTAGCAACTATTCGACTAACCGGTTTTATCTGAAATCGGTTTTTACGGAACCCGGTTAACCGGTTTCACTTTTTCCGGTTTTTGCCAGCACTAAAAAATATCTTCCAGAGGATCAATCTTTGATATCACTATTTTTTAAAATCAATTAAAGCGAATATTTGGACACCGCACTAAACGAATTTCATAAAATAAAGATGCATCCACGTTCGGCAAACATTTCCGCAGTTGTAGACAAACTGGACAGACAAAAAAAAACGTCCAGGATAGGCTGCATTTCAATAACTTGTTCAGCAAAAACGCTAATAGCCTTCTATAGGTAATTGACGTCATTACTGACGCAAGTCAGCGCTAACTAAAACTATGTTACTCGTTAATTTCATTCTCCTATACGGACGTACGCGCAATTAACCTGATGTTCAATTATTTTTTATTCCCGTCGTCCCAGGCCGCTAGACTAACAATAGCTCCGCGAGACTTCAGAGAAGTGCGTGAAAAACGAACGGTGCAAGCGCCACAAATTTAAAAAAGGCGTTGAAATATGTTTTTAACTAAACGCAAAATTTGGTTTTCATACTAAACAGAAGGGGTATCAGTTTACAAAAAAATAATACACCCTTTCCGCACAAACTCCCGACTAGCCCTCAGTGGCGGCTCGTGGCAGTGTAGGTACCTATATTGGAGAGGCACACCACCAATCTTGATATTCTGATCCATGTACATTTTTTAAATTAAGTGGTTTCCCTTTTTCTGTATAGGTATTTTAACCACACAAAAAATAGTTCATGAACTGTTACTTTTTAAACATGATAAAAAACTAAAACATCATAAAATAAAAATATTCAAATTAAATATATTTGCGTTTTACCAAAATTAATTTGAGAAAACTATTACTTTTCATATACTCTTTATTTATTTTTTTTTGATAAAATATATGAAATCTGCGCATTTCACATTTCAGTACGCAGGATCGGCAAAATTATACTTTTTTCTAAAAAATATCATGGCAATTTTTTCTAAATTATTTTGGGTCAGCACCGCCGACCCTGCCTGCCGTCCTTGACGCGCCGCCACTGTTATCTTTTCCGACAGTAGAAAGAAACAATTGCGCGTGAAAATTTAAATAGTAAATTTCAATCATTTTGGCACGTTCTGAGAGATCTATCGCCAATAAGCAGTCCAAATTGCGGCATATATCACAAACTGTTATCCAAACGCTTCCGGAGGGCGTAGCAGGCGCAAAGCCTCTTAAATTTGATGAGGGTTTAGCGGTGCAATTAACGTTTAAATATCGTCCTAAAAGGCTGGGGTTGTTCAACCCGTTCGAGCTACTGCTTACGAAAAAGCCCCCGTCATTGTGAGAAATTCAAAGGCGTCTATTATTCGATAGACGTGGATTTAGACGACGATGTCGGCTGCTACCTTGATAAATTGTGTGTCACATAAATAAACTAACAATTTGTTGTACAATTACAAGCATTCAAAACCATGGAGACTGCAAGTAATCAGAATTGTTAAAACTTATTGAGAACTTCTGGAATTGTCTCCGACCTACATGCTGCATGAAATTTTGTAGGAAACTGAAAAATTACTAGGTCAGTTTTAGGTTATACCTAATTACTTTTGTTGTTTAAGTTTCAAGCAAAAACTCATTTATTTTCTGAATTATTATTTTCAACTATTTTTCTCTTGGGAAAAGCCTATGGCGAATATTGCGTGTTAATTCGTCTATTTTTTGTATGTTTGTTTACAATTTGTAATTTTTTTGATTTTAAATTTACCTGTTTGTAACGAGCGTTCAAATAAAAACGTGGTCAAGTTGGTTCTGAAAATTTGGACGTAGGGCGTAGCGTATAGCAAATGAACTTAAACGTCATCTGTCAAAGCGCTATATCGCCGCTATCAATTTGAATATTTTCGTTTTAAAAAGCGTTTAAAATGGTGTTTTCTCAAGAACAAAAAGTGTTTATCATAGAGTCCTACTTTAGAAATGGACGCAAGATTGATGGAATATGGAAGTATTCTATTGAGGAATGTTTCATAGAATTTCAAAATCAATTTCCCGGCGTTGTTGAGTACAAAATTTTTCAAAGTGCAGTTCAGCGTTGTGTTAATGTTTTTCGTGAAACGGGCAGTGTAACAAGAAAAGAAGGAAGCGGCCGACCTAAAAAGCGGACTGAAGAATTAAAAGAAAATGTCCAACAAATAATGGAAAATGCGCCAAGAACTTCTGTACGTGTTTTATCACAAATGGTGGGAGTATCAGTCGGTACCTGCCACACAGTGTTAAAAAAAGATTTGCGTTTGTTCTCCTATCGTTTAACTTGTCAGCAAGAACTTCATGAAGTTGATTTTCCGCGACGGGCTGTATTTTGTGAATGGTTTTTAAACAACTACGGTGAACTTCATAATATCACCTTTTTTTCTGATGAAGCCTGGTTTCATTTAAGTGGTTACGTAAACTCACAGAATATGAGAATGTGGTCTTCTGAAAAACCAGATAACTTTTTTGTCGAGGGCCCTCTACACGCTCAAAAAATTGGAGTTTGGTGTGCTCTCAATCGAAGGAGGATTTATGGACCTATTTTTTTTAATGGTACTCTTACTGCGCAAAGGTATAGAGAAGAAATTATCGCTCCTTTTGTTAACCAGCTGGAAGAAAACGAAATTACAAACTTTTACTTTCAACAAGATGGCGCAAGGGCACATACGGCAGGCGAGACGATGAATATGTTGAGGGAAGTTTTCCAAAATCGACTAATAAGTCTCAATGCTGAACATGAATTTCCACCGAGGTCATGTGATATTACGCCGTGTGATTTCTTTTTGTGGCCTTACCTTAAAAACACTATTTTTGAACTGCCTATTCCTGATTTAAACCATCTGCAGGCTCGACTTATAGACAAGATTCGTGAAATTAACAATACCCCGAGCATCTTAGAAAATGTCTTTAATTCTTTGAGGAACAGGTGTGAAAAGTGCTTGGAACAAGGAGGGGGACACTTTCAGCAGCTGCTTTAATTTATTGTTATAACAAGGAGGGGGACACTTTCCGCAGCTCCTTTAATTGTTTGTTATTGTTATCACGATTATTCTTTAAAATAAAGTTATATAGTCATTAACGTTATTGAAACTGACAGCTGCTATACAGCTCGTTGAGAAATGAGGTTAAGTTGGTCGCTATAAGCTACTCCCTACGTCCAATGTGTCAGAGCCAACTTCGACCACGTTTTTATTTGAACGCTCGTTATATGTATCAATATGGGACCATTATGTGATGGCCAATTAGGCCAGCTTCAAATTTATTCTATATCTATCTTGATGGGAACACACGAAATATCATAACATATAACCTCATCGCGTTAGTGGGTGTAAGACAAAGAAGATTGGACTGTCTGAATTTAAAAATATGTAATTTTTCGTAAAATATCTACAGACCCTGCAAATGAGGTATTTCAAGTAGTGACAGTTTTTGGGGTCCCAAGCAGAGATGGCTCATTAGCGCCCGTCATCTGCTTTTGACATTTTTAGACGGAAATTATTGGCGTCTCCGCTACATACATAAACGTAGAACAATACGTGTAACATCTAGCTGTCCCGTTTTCGAACAATTTGGCTGAGCCGAGCTGATAAAGGTATCTCGCAATATCTGTCGTATTATTCTAAATTTTGGAACGGCCCAGCTCGTGCGTCACGAGCTAATCTATCCAAATCCATCAATAATTGCGCTCATGGGCGACTACAGATAACGTCGTAAAGTATCTGAAATATTCGAAATCTGCCAAAATAAACCACGAGGCGTCGACAAATTTTTTCACGACTACGAAAATATGAGCGATAAGTCACTGCATCTGAATGAAGGCGGATTTATTTACAATCGGTTTTAAAAATGGAACAGTATACTTTGTTTTGTTATGCTAATAGTACGTACAATAGAGAGATAAAAAAAAGAAAACAAATACGAACATACATACGATGAAAAAAGGGTCAACAAAAATTTCCACAGGCAGGGGTCTGATGAAGAATAGGTCTTGCTTCAAGGACATCCTCCTGGGATAAAAATAAACTGACTCAATTTTGCTTACCTAAAAGTTATGTGCCATAATTTTTTAATTTTATTTCATTGTCTTACGATAACACCTTTACTTTTTGAGATATTCGAAATTTTGGTATATGAACCTACAACAGAAGTCGCTAAGAACAGCTTCAACGATATTTTGTTTTTTATTACACTTTTATTTATAGAGATTTTGAGAAAATTCCTTACACCTTCCTTTATATTATAGTGTTCTCTTTTTTTCTTCTTCACTTCACTTTACACTTTATTGTCTATTATTTACTTTTCTAATATTCTACTGACAAATTTTATATTAATTTCCCTGAATTATTGTTTAATATTTTTATTTTAATTTACATTACCAACATTTTTTTAACCTATCGTTGAATTTTTCTCTGCCATCTGCCTTCACTCTGTCATTATTTGACATTTGTTAATATTTACTTATAATATTTAAACTTCAAATTTGTAATTTATCTCAATATTTCAGTAAACATTGACTTTTAAGTTGAGGCAGATTAGGTTTAAGTCGTAAAAGATATTTTATTTAGTTAAAAATTTAATAAAAAAGTTAAGTTTAATTATACTGATAATTGCAAATTAATTTCCCAAGACACTATAGTACGATCATATTCGATGCAAAGTAATAAATCATTGCCTGTCAAGGGAACCAATGAAGTACGCCTTTAAGGGTTTTACAAATTGAATAATTTCTTTATACATTATGAAGGGACGAGGGGATCAGTTCAGGTCTGGCACCCTTGTTGCTACAAAAATTCCTTTATTCTCATAAACTACTTATTTTAAATGTAATTTATTATAAATCCAATTTGTTTCCTAAATTCCACATATGTACTACATTTTACCTCTGTACGCGCCACTGTTGTTTACTTGTTTTTTGGAAGCGCTCTCTAATAGACAGCAAAGCTCGCCAGGTTAGTATTTGATGTATAACCGACCAGTTCGTACACTCGATGCACCTGGGCGACTACAGCTACTACCAGAACACAGTGCGTATGCAGCGGTATTTCAGATTTTACATTGAATTTCATTTTAAATTTGAAACGATTTATCTTACGCCTCCTAAAAATGATGACACGATTTTCCTTTGATAAAAGGCCGACAATTTTTTGCTCTACTTTGCATCGTATACGATCCTACTATAGGCATTTTAATGGTATGCAACAGTTCTTTTTCAGTAAATAAATTAGTGTTTCAAAAAACATCTGTGTTTTCTAAAAAACCTAAGTTTCTGTAAAAAGTGACGGTGTTATAATAACAAACTAAACAAATAAATTATAACCCTCTAACTTATTCATAATCATAAGATTTCATGATCTAATTCGATCTATTTTGACCAGAAAAAGCTACCTACCCTTAAAGTATGGCGCACACTTTATCAGATACTCTCTATAATATTTAAATATTTATGTGTACAACATTTTTTTTAGTAACATCAATGGAACAAGAAGTATAGACAGAATTTATATATACAGGACGTCTACAGAATATTCTTCACCGAATAATTTTCTAATAATTAATTGCATTTTTAGTGAAGGATACACCTAAATATTAAACCACACTGTAGGTATCCGGATCCGGATATTTTCTACGAGATATAATAAACAATTAATTTAGATCTTAAAAAATTTCTAGAATCGTAATTTATCCAAATACATACCGAGATACTTGCAGATATCAATATCTCTTGAACTAGATGGAAAGCTTTCAGACGTCAAGAATTCCGGATAAAGCGTATCCTTGTATGAATTATCTCAAAGTCAGATCTTATCGGTAACGCAACTTGTAATACCAATTGACGCATATTGTTACTTTTTTATTACACTAAGGTTGAACCATCGATACTTCTGATAATCTCATAATTCCGATTTAGAAATTTTAGAAGCAAAACGTATGTCGATGCCGCACTTGAACTTGAAACAAAATCTTTCATTTTATATATTATTTTCTTTTTGATTTAATAAAGTGCAAAATAATTTTAGATAATTACAGGGTGCGCCAATATAGTCCGCACCCCTAAGATAGTTCATGGCTTCACATCTTTAGGTTTTTCTTGGTCTGTTAACCAATCAAAATGGAGATTCACTGTCAAATTATTGTCTAATACCGATATTTCATAAAGTAGGTAACAATTTCACTAATAATTTTCTAAAAAGGAAATACAAGATCTTTAACGTTAAATATAAGCTGTAAAGATAAAGGTGCCCATAGAGTCAGGCACATAACGAAATAATTTGGTGAATTAAATACCAAAAAGTTAAAATAATCTTAATAATAAGTCCAAGTTACGCAAAAACCGTAAAGGTAAATTAGGTTCACGTACTTCCAAAATTTTTAAATAAAAATATACCTCTGTAATGAGAAAATTTCTTAAATTTCTCATCCCCCAGCAAAAAATATGTCTATACGTTCATATTTTAAGGTGCCTACTTTATTATTTTCATCGGCTTTTCATAATAAACAGATACCTCGACAAATACCTGGAATAATGAAACAGGGAGCGTATACATTTCACTTCACTGAGGGAAATCGATTTTGCTAAGATAATCTGTATTATAACAACAATTTTCCTTATTAGTGTTACATTTAATAAATATTATTTTGCTAAAACGATTTTACTGCCTTAAGTCGTTGCTTTACTACGAGTAGAACAGGAATATCTTTATGGTGAATAGGTAGGTATATTTTTTCTAGCATTTCTTCCACTAAAGGTAAGACAGCTTATTGCACCAGGTAATTTACTTTAGTTAGTTGAGGCCTATCTATTAATGGTTAAAAATAATTTACCGATGGCTAGAAGGCTTGAAGAAAAATTTTTATCATAGTAGCTGGATCTTTTTTAATGCGTAGTAATCATAGTTGACATGCAGACGCACGAGCTACATAGACATATTGTATCCAACATTGCGACAGGAAAGATGCCTTGCCCGTCTTTTGTACAAGTAATAATATAACAATAAAATATTATGTCAATAACATAATAATGACCAACAAAGCTTTGGATGTGTGTTGTATATATATTATCAAACATAAAAATTAATATATGCATATAAAGGAGTATAGTTTTTCCGATCTCAGTTTCTGATCATACCCAGTCTGGTCGAACTAAACGTGGAGGTGGTAGAAATGTAAACGCCCAGTTGAAAAATGCGCGCGCGAGCAAACGGCGCACGAACACAGCCGCACTGGGCAACGGGTCATAAATTTCAGTTGTTGACAAATTGTCTAACAGTGCAGTGCAGTAATGCCGAGCAGTAATATATTTTAATGAAAATGTTTTTTTGATATGTCCATAACCAAAATTTACCATAAATATAATAAAATTGTTTGAGGATATAAATAATTAAAATATGTTGTTGGCCAAATGAATATATATATATAATAGAAATTTTCTACACATTATACACAAATTATTATTTATTGCTAGGTGTTTTTATACATGTTCATGACTTCGGAAAGACTATATTTATGTGTAGTGCCAGTGCCTATAATGCTCAACTTCGGCTTATATTTTTTTTTATGTTTAAAAAGTGGCGAGTATGTCTAATTGTAGATATTTTGTTTTTTACTTGTAGCTTTTTAAATATAAGGCAAAGTTTAGGGACAAGTCAATAATTGAATCTAGCTAAGTACCTACAAATAGTTATGGCAAATAAATCACTTATTAGTATTTAAAAAGTTATTTGTTTGAAGTAAAAAAAAATATATATTTGCTCGTATTGTCAATAATCTCGTCCTACGATGACAACTTAGCAACCGCGGTAAAAACTTGATAGGGTTTGTCTCAGTGTTGCAAGCTGTTTTTTTTTCGAAAGATCGAATTTTGCTCATAGAAAAAATATTATTTCTTTCTATAAAGATTGTTAATTAATATCCCGCACAATTAATAAAACAGTTATTCTAAGAATTCGTACCATAAAGCTATCAGTCATTTAGACGTATAACGACCTAAAATAACGTCATGGTTTACAACGCCAGTATTGATATACGTGAAGTTGATCAAACACATACACTTTTCTGGTCATGGCCCCCTTACTACTGAAGATAAATTCATCAATCACTGTATCCGTCATTACGTTCTATCAAAATCGCAGTGTTTTATTTAAGAAACATTGAATAACTTTTCAAAGCGATGTTGATTTATTTTCTTGGTAAAATATTCACATTTGGCTTATTACTCATTTCAAATTAAGTGCGTTGTTAAATTTTATTTTGATAATTTTAAATTTTGATGTAAAATAGTAAATGTCGAGTAATATTTATAATATATGTATTTTGATATTTCAAATTAAAACTGTGCATTTTTGGTTTTGAAGAGATAGACTTTTCTCGATTATGATACAAAATAGGATCACTATCCTTATTGCTATTTCTACGAGAAACAGTACATCTCCGAGCTGAGATTCCACGAACCGCTGTAGCAATTTATCTTGGTCTCGTCAAAAGAGGAAAGACTAAAAAAACTGTTAACATTGTACTGCACCAAATACCCGTCTATTTTCGTTTTCAAGGCGCCAGTAGCCTTTTTAAATTTACTGCATTGCAACTGCTCTCTTTTTCCTATTCTTTGTATGACTCTGGCCCACCCACGACTCTTGTTAAAAATTGCAACAACTTTCTGGGAAGTAAAAAAGCCTATCTGGATCTATATATTGAGTGAGTTAAGTAAGTTCTATATAAAATGTTATAGAAACATAAAATCAAGTTTCCTTTATTAAATTTCATAAAATTATATTAAAGTAAGGGGGTGATGATGTCTTTAACAAGAGCTTCAAAACTTTTATTAAAATTACACTAACAAGTCTGTCATGTTATGTTACTAAATTGGCAATGCCAACAATATCCAATAGTAGCGGCTAGGCTAGCTCCATAGTTGTAATGAAACGCCTACGTACATATCTCAAACTGGGGGTAATAAGGCCAATAAGAAAGTTTTGCTGATATAATCTGTATTATAATATGGATTTTGCTTATCAGTGTTACAACATCAGCAGCTGCTATAAAAGCTTTTGCTAGGGTAGAAGATTGTGCTATAGTTACTATAATAAGTAGTAAGATGGAATTGCAGGAAAAAATAAAAAGTTAACAAAAAAAAAACTCTGACTACAAGTAGGTTTCTTTACCAAAATGCTTTTTGTTATGATAGTAACCTAACTTTTCTGTGCAATACATTAGATTGGGTATTACACTGCATTTATAGCTGATGGTTCTAATGTATAATCCTTCACAGAACTGATCAAATCTTATGGAGGTTTCGACAAAATTTATTGTCGTGTTCAGGACAAAAGAAATAAATACATGTACCAAGTGATCACCATGATATCGATAAAAATGATAAATTTTATATAAAAGTTAATTTATACTGTAAGTCCACATTTTTCGTCTTACAGAAACGGATTGCGACAATGGAGACTTTTTTCACGATTTAAACACAAAAACATAAACCCTTTTTCATAAGTATATTAATTATATCCAGTCCATTTAATAAACCTATGATTTTGCGAAAAATATTATTGTGTGTTAATTCAAAAAACAGTATTTTTTTAGACACAATTTCTTCTATTAATTACGAATATTCCCCAAAAAATGTACAGAATGTTACATTTACAAGAGGTTAATTAAATTATAAGTAATATCACGTAAATGGCCTATTTGTGATTATTTTGACATTTTGACAAATTCGAGAAACCGCTCAATTTTGGACAATTCAGATCCTTGGAACCACAGTGTTTTCGCCATATTCCATCTTCGATTTAAACATCTCAGTTTCTATCCAATCCAAATATTACAGCTTAGACATTATCTTCCCAACTAAACTGTACGCGACCTTTAACCTTAATTAAGTGCTTCCCGAATAATCTTGTGCATAAAAAATTGTTATCTTTTTTACGTTGGCAGTGCTACCCCAGTGCGTAAAGGAAACCTATGACGGCCTACTATGACGTCAATCTGCAATGAATTTCATTTGTTCTGTATTGCTTGATAAATATGTCCTTTAAGCATCTATTACAAATGATATACTACTGCACACGTAGACTATCGAAAATAGCCGGCAAAATGGTTCATTAGAATAATAAAATTTACCATTAACTACATCTAAATAATCTATTTAATTCTCCATGTATAATTTAGATTGTTTGCGTATACAAGTACCTACATTTATTGTTTTTTTTTTTTTCGATAATTTGGTCCCTAAGTAAAAAACAGTAATTATTCCACCAAACGAAACTATAGGTACTTAGACGTGTTTAATAATTTAAATAATATTGTTTGCAACAAAAAAATTGTTGCGCATATGAATTAAAAAATTGAGAATAAGAGTGTTTTAGTTATTTCTGGTAGGGAGTAATTAATTAAAAATTGGTGGAATGAAAAAATAAATAAATAAAAATTCCATAAAGCTCTACTACGTTCAGCCGTCGGTTTTTCACTCCGGGTTTAAAAATAGACGGTGAGATGTAAATAAAACTTGAACTTGATACAGTCTGGAATAAGATTTACGGGCTTAACATATCCTAGTGCACGAGCCGCACAAATGCGAAGAAACTTTACTTTTAAGGGATCCAATCCTGACGGGGTGCAGTCTGAAAATAATCTGAGCCTTACCTCCGTTTTGGTAATCCTGTGCTTGGCGAGCTTCACCACCGCGAAGTTGCCCTTCCCGATAGTCCTTTCTATGTCGTAGAACCCTACCCGGATGGGGTTCTTGGTTATCCTCTCGCGCTCGCCCATTTCCCCGTTTTATGAATAAAAGTCTATTCGAAAACCACTAAACTATCTGGCGTCTACGATGTAACGCGGCTACGTATTGCTAAATTCGATGTCGGTATTGTCATTATTGTGCCTGGGGTCGATTGGGGCGATTCTAGAGATGCGACCACTGGAAAGCGCTGAGGACGACTGGCGGCCGTCAGCTGTTCCGCTATCCGACGCCGCTATCTTGCTCAGATCTAGTGCGCCGCGGAGAGGCGGTCGCGGCCGCCTTGACGTAAATATCAGCTTGCGCGGAGGATTTTCCATGTAGCCCGGGGTGATTTTATGGTGCCCCAAGCTTCGTTTTCGACTCTTCTTGACGTTATTAGATAATGGGGGTGCGGAGAGATATTAGATCAGACCGAGTTGATTAAATCGAATTGTTTGAGGAAAATTTCTCTATTAATATTTTATTATCAATACTGCGATATGCATCTACCATAAGTTTGTATTAAAATTAATGATTAATAGTCTAACGTGTTTGATTTGATAACATACGACGTAACACCTTCGTTCCTTCGTTATTATTGCTTTAATAGAAAACTACAGATTGCGCTCGTAAATTGTAACAAAATGTATCACTAAATTGCGTCAAAAGTTACAACGTATTTACTTATACAGGGTCGAAAAGTCCCCATGGTTCATCGACCGCTACGTGGGAGCGATAAAGTAAGTCATAGAAATCCGTTCGACAGAGAAAGATGGCTATAATGAAAGCGTCTAATAGTCACCACCCATTTCGCCCTTCCACAAATAAGATCCACTTCTTATTCATTATAGCCATCTTTCTCTATCGTACGGATTTCTATGACTTTCTTTATCGCTCTCACGTAACGGCCGATGAACCATGGGGATTTTCCGACCCTGTATTTAGTTGTAGCTGTAAATATGATAGATTCATATTTTGAACTCTACATTAAATGTAAATAGGAATTCATTCATTCTTAACACAGTTGTATCTGCTCAAATTTTTATTAGCAGTCCAACCAAGATGCAAAATTGGACAATAAAAGACCATTTCTGCGACTTTTAGGTATATATAATTATTCCGAAAGTAGACAATCAAAATTTCAAATGTTTCTAACTTATATATGAATTTAAGAAAGTGAATATGAAGCGACATCTATTATGTACTATCTGAATTATACTGAGAAATACAATACGCACTGTAATTGTTGCATTGAGTTTTGAATCACAGAACAATATCGTTGAGTGAGAATTTGTCACACGACATAAACTTTTTGAGTACTAGGTACTCACTATTTAAAAATTAACTTCCATATTTAATAATATTAATACCAAATTGAAAGCATCCATATAAGAGTGGTTCTAAGTTAATTTAATAGATGTCTGCCTCTCCATTGTAATCGGTAGTTCTCTTGTTTATAGATAACTTGTTTTTGTTTACATTCACCTGGTGTAGTTAACAAACTGTAGATGGTGCTTGCCTATAGAAACTTAAATTTTATTAGGATTTTAATTTCTATTTGCATATATAGGTATACTTTATATTTTCAACAATTTATTTTAAATGAAATCATTTTATTATTACCGAAAAATAAGAACAACAACACGAGTACACATGAGTGAAGATCTATAAAATTTGCTCAAATTTCACAGTTGAGTTGCTCTACTGATCGTTTATGAAGCTATGATCGGCACGTAGGACAGTATCGGCACATGCGCAGTTATTTGTTGTTTGTAGTTTTTATTGTCAGTAAGCTTTCACATGATGTTTGTGTCAATACTGTCAGTGTTTATGTTCGTTTGTGATGTAAATAATACAGTTTGAACATAAATATAAATCGCAAACTGTAAATCTTCACGTGGCATTGTAAAGTTAAGTTTTGGCAATGGATCATTTGGCTCAAGATCTCACAGTTGCTCTAGAAGAATCCGAATCCTGCGGTCCAATCGCTTTGGAAAACGGCGGAAAATGGGGCATGAGGCGAAGGACAAGGTCCGCTGGAAACTTACGTAAATATTACAAGTATTCTAAGAAAGGTGCGTCATAGAAAGTATGTATTTTAGATTTGTATTTGAACAGACCTGGGGATCACCATTCAGATGAAAGTTCTAGCAGTAATTCAGAAATGAGGACTGACAAGCACCGAAATAAATTGGTTAGCTTTCACCAGTCTGATTCGGATGACATGTCCCTCAGCATTGCAGTAGCTAAAGCCCTAAATCAAAGGACTTCTTTGAGAATGAAGCACCCTATCCACAATTTTTTACGAGGTATATACCATACTTTGCACTTCACTTCTCTGCTTCAAAATGGTAATTTAATATTTTTTTTGACTCGTTATTTTGTAATTTGATGGTTTAACGAACTTCAGCTTGTAAATTTGATTTTTTATTTAAAAGAAAACACATTCTATCAATTACTTAGGTGTTAGTCACAGTTTGGAAAGTGATTCCGTGAACGAACATTCTCCGGCTCGTCCAAATCTAAGAAGAAAAAGGAAGTTAAAGAGGATGAGCATTGACGAGACTCCCATCCCACCGTGCGGTAAAAGAAAGAGGTCTCAACGTTTGGAAATTGTAGACAATGGCAGATCTATCAGACATACTACAAAAATAAAACCTTTGCACCAGAGTATTGTGGATAAGATTGAGAAGTTCTGTCATCCAGGTCTAGCACCTGACGATGTGAGTATTAGAAATATCGATGTATATAATTTTAGCATTTTAATGTATATCATTTCCCGTAGCCAAATTCTATGGAAACCCAGAGTATTGACGACAACTGCGACATTGCCAGCGAGAGTAGCATTAGTTGGAGTGGTGGTGAGGGCCATGAAGGGGACGATGAATTAACCGATTGGGCTCCCTCTATGGACAATCCGTCTATTATAGACCAATCTCCTTGGAATGATACTGACCCTAGGGAAATCAGAGCAGGTAGCATGTCATTTTTAAGCGTTTCATAGATATTGTGACAATACAACAATATTTAAGGTTGCCGAAGGTTGAGGGAGGAGCGACCCAGCTTCAGTATTAGCACAGGAGCCAACGAAAGGGTGGCCAAATTCCTCCAGGATACTACAAAGTCCGAGTTGAGGATATACGGTGCAGAACGTGAGAAACTTGGGCAGCTGGCTGCCTTGTATTCTCTAGATTTGTGGTTTGAGAGCCCCAGTTCTTCCTTATTGAGGAAAACAAGTAGGACACCCTCAATGCAGCCGACACAAAGGCACCATTCCAGCTTGAGTGCTGTTCATAAAAGGCTCAGGATCCACAGCCACATCGTGTCGTAGAGTTTAAGTTGTCGTTGGATTATATTTATTTGATCGGTTTGACTTAATTTTAAGTTGTTTTCGAGCGGAACGGATCTAATTTTGTAATGTTTTTTAATTAATTCTTTCTTATCGAGGAAGCTAATTTTCAGTGTTAGTCACAAGAGAAGATTTGGTAGGAGTGGAGTGGAATTACTAGACGTACCTACATATCTGTGATTAAATTATTGCTGCTAGTTACGGTCCTGTCTAAAATAAAGAATTTGTTAATACATTAATATTTAATAAAGCATTTAATTTGTATCAGTGTTTGACTTTCGTGGAACTTGTTACAAACATCATTCTGTATGATAGACATCTATTGCATCAGAAGTGGGGGGTTCTATGCAAGTCTGAAGGGTTTTAATTGGACAAAGTTATGAAAGAAAACAATTAATAATGCATTGGGTGAAATGAGGTGCAGTTGAAGTGAATAAAAATAATTGGGAACAGTTAAGAACAAATTCAGGTAAGAGTATTAATATAAAGTAAAAAACAAAGAAATAGTGTTGGTAAAAAAACAGATGTTTTTGAGTTTATCTGCTATTAATGGCTTTGTGTTTAAATTTGAAATCAGAAGTGGGATATAGACAGGCTTAAGGGTGTCCTGCAAATCAAGACATCTAACAGTAAGTTTTAATAATGGATGGAGGTAAACTGAGGGCAATTTGGAGAGAAAACCCAAATGTAACAGTAAAAACAATAAGAAACTGACTTTTTTTGTATAATAAGAGAGAGACCTCCTGTTACTGTAAACTAAACAAATCATGGTGCGTCTTTTTTTCAAACCATGAAAGATTTTTAGTAATTTTTTATTGTTTACAGCTTTTTCGTAGTTTAATAATAACTGAATATGCCAGGGGTTATCTACATCAGTATTTAAAATAATCTGCAGAAAGTGGTAAATATACTTTTGAAAAATATAAATATAAAATATTTTATTATTAGCTCTCACATTGTTAATCTGTTATACAGCTAATTCAAATGATTTCAAAACATTGTATTCAAAAAAAGTCATCAAGTCTGTGTTTTGATACGAAAAAATGTAGGTATCTATCCTCACAAACAAGATTCCTAACTGTTGATATTGGGGTTACATTACATGTCACAATTAGCATTGAATTATACCATCCATATCTAGTAAAAAGCTAGTGGATAGGAAATCTGAAATAATGAAAAATGTCATGTCTAAATATTATTAATATAAAAGTGCATACCCGACAGTGAAAGTGTTATATATAAATAAAATATTTCAGATAAATATGTTCTATTTACTTGACTGATGTATAAAATAAAATTAATTAATATATTGATATTTAATAAAACATTGAATCTGAGTTGCTTGGAACCTGCTACATCATTTTATATAACAAGACTTAGTGCGTGGAAGTGGCATTTGCTGGGATTTAATTCAGCATGGAGGATAACAAATTCAGATGAATATGAAAAATTAAAAAAAGCAATTGTCGGGGAAAGAACAGAAGTGAGTGCGTGTGTCTTTGTGTTATGGATTTGTGTTTCAATTTGAAATCAGAAGTGGGATATAGGCAAGACTAAGAGTGTCCGGCAAATCAAGACATTTAGTAGTAAATTTTAATGAATGGAATCAAATCGAGGACCTTGAGAAGAAAACCCAAATATAACTAGTAGTGACAAACGCAATAATACAATTAAAACTTTTTGCGTAATAAAAGTAACGCTGTTATTCTATTGTAAACAAATAATTGCGCATCTGAAATTTAATAATCTTAAAATTTCCCAATAATCTTCAGTCCGTGAATGAGATTTTTTGACAATTTGTTATCGTTTGTACTTGTACAGTTTTTTTTAATAATTTAGTAATAACTGTGTATTTGCCAATGGTTATCTAAATCAATTTTTAAAATACTCAGCAGAAAATAAAAAATGTGCAATAATGTCTACAAAAAGGCGTTATGTGATTAAATTAATATTTCTTTTTTGCCTACTGTAATATAGTTCTATTATAAAATAGAAAAAATATAAACCTTGATAATTGGACATTATTTTTTGTTTTTGTAAACAAATTGAATAACAGGTAATAGATAATTGAAGTGCCTGTTGACCGACAATCCAAATTTGTTTTTGTTGTTATGGATTATGTTATAATAATTACATTTTGTCTTAAACAAACGCTTGCCTGATAATTTTGACACCTTGTATAGAAATATAGTACGTGTTTACCTGCAAGACGTTTTTGTTTTGTCAGAATATCAATATGTTGTGCATAGATAATAATATAAAATATTTTTGGGTATTTTAGCATTCCAAATGCATTAAATCCAGAATATATTTTGGTTGTCAGTAACTTCGCTGGCATGAGTTAAATTTAATTGAGCCTTAATAAATTTTCCATTAGGTACAGTTAAAACTTTGAAATTTATAACACGAAAAAGGAACTATGTATATACATTGTTCTGGAAAACCGACATACCTGCCCATAAGTAGGTGTGACTTCTTTTTCTGAACTGTTCCTGATAGCTGATAATTTTAATCAATTTTTTACCGAGATTTAATAGGAATTATTAGTTGTCTTAAAACATATCATGCGGAAATAATATCGCGAAGTTACTTAACAAATTCTTTACTCACTAATTACATTTCATAGCAAGATAGCATAATCCGGTGTGAAATGAAATTTTCGAATCTTTGTTTTACATTCTTTCCTTGTGATTTGGTATATCTGCAGCCAAAAAAACTATGTAATTTTAAAATCGTGTAGTAAAAGTATGATGACGAAAAAAACATGAGTTTACGACATATAAATAATATATATTAATTTATAACAAATTGGTATAAATAGTCATGTAAAATATTTGCCAAAACATTCGATTAAAAAAATGCGGGAGAAAGGTAGCTAGAAATTTAAAAAATAAATACAATTTTAATTTAATTGCCTTGTGGTTTTTTAGACCACGATAGTAATAAAATGTATTATTATTATAATTAAATTAAATTATAAATTGAGGAAATTCTCTTAAAACGTATAGAAATTCATCTGTCTTGAACGACAGAGGTTACTTAACTAACTTAAAAAAAACACTGTATATTTTGTGTTACAAAATTACTAAACTAGAGGCTTTGCTTTAAAATTTAATAATAATGTGAAAAAATCACTGCAAGTTCCTGAGAAAGATAATTTCCTTTTCCAACGACTGCAATTTGCTACCTATAAAAGAATTCTTTTACTGACTAAAAAAAGTTCTCTCTAATATCAAGTTATCGGTCTGGGGAGTTTTAAACGAACCACCCTGCACAGCCATTAATAAAATACGTAAAAGTATTATTCTTGCAAAATATATCAATCCTTAAATTAAATTTAGATAAAAACATTCAATTGTATGTACGTAAGCATTGAGAATGTTGGTACCTAATGTCAGTTTTTCTCAAATCATATTAATCATAAGTTCTACAGTGACAAAATCGTTAAAAAAATAAAAAGAACTCCTGCGCCCAGAGTTGCCAACTATATTTAATGGTATATGCCCATTTTTATAGTAAATACTGGCAGAAATCGCCAAATTTAAATGTCTACCAGAGGAAATAAATTTATCGAAGCTTCTTGTGTAAGGTATCTAAATAAAGATAATATAACTTATCATAATAAAGAAATTTATTGAGCAGTAAAATAATATACCACAGTGGAATATCTGATCAAACATAAATTGGGTCTTTGGTCCTGTTTTTTTTTTATACGTGCGTTGTCCGCTATTTAATACTTATTACTTTATGTTTATTAATATTTATTTTAAACGTTTTTATACATATACAGGTATGTATGTACTGAATTACATTATTGTTTATATTTTTTTAGTAAAAGAAAGTTTTGTTCCTTATTTATTAATCGGTCGATAGTCGCACGGTTTAAGGCGTCAGTACTTAAATCGATGTGTGCTAATTCTGGCCGGGTTCGATTCCCGCGGCCGGTAGACCGTAGTTTAGCTATGCTTGTACGGAAGATTGGCACCCTCTATGCAGGTATGGTAGGGTGGAAGAATGTTGGCTTGGGTCAATGTGAGAGATTGACACAGGTTGGCATTTGACCACCCCCCTAATTAATGAGGTTTTCCAGGTTTCCCCCATTCCTGCACTGAATGGTGGTTAGGGCCTACCAACATAAGTCGTTCCTGGGCGCAAATTCGGCCTGCTTAATAATAATAATAATATGCCGCCTCCTCTCCCGCACAAGTCTCCGACTTCTGGGCTAATTCTCGTAGTTAGAATGAGGAGTAGAGATATTATTATTATTTAACTTTCCCTATGGCATGCACTTGAAATAACACGTGTTGGATAAATTTATTACTGATAAAGCTGTGATGTTGACGTGAGTACATAAGTTATTACTCCTTGTTTCTTTTAATAATTTTATAAAAAAAAATAAAATAAAAAAATAAGAGATTTAAACGAAGCGGACAGCTGAAATAGGTATTTTTAGAACTCTTTATTTTGCTTTACTTTCATAAAATCTTTTCTATTTCAGAGAATATATCTCCATTTGAATAGTTTTTATATGTTAATAATTTAACAGCTACTTACCGGTAAATATGTTTTTTTTTATATAGTCAGGTTAGCATGAATTGTTTGCTGTTTTTTAGTACTAACTACGCTCGACATAATTAAATACAATTATTTATTCATCAAAAGACAACTAAAATCGTAAAAGAAATCGGTCACGTCACGTTGATATACTGTTGTCTTTGTTATCGTGCTGATTTTGCATAATTAATTCCTATCCGTTGGTGTTTATTGTGGTGTATTGTAGACAATCTAATTTGTTGCTTTTTAACAAATAATGCATACGTACGCCTATGTTCCGCGGCTCAGTTCTGACAGCCCTAATGATTAATCTCTGAGGACCGTCGCTAAATCGAATTATAAGTTTAAAATGATCCATATCAACATTTCTCATCAGTTGTGGATACTGGTTGTTTTCGTTATTGTATTGACAAATGACAGTCCACCAACAACATATTACCAATTCTTTAAGCAGATTTCAAAAGGCAATATCCAGCTGTTCCACTTTTTTTTTTCATTAGTAAGTTTACATAGTACAATAATACCGATTTATTTAGAAAGGCTGAAGCCGGTCATCTGTGAACAGCTCAACTTTTTTGTTTAATTAGTAATTTATGGACTATTTCGAGAGTAAAAGTGGATTTGATATTATGCAAATGCGCTCGAGCCCAAGTAATCGATTTGAGTAAAATAATTGCAAGAGTCTCAAGTCGGATTAAAGGAATTCAGGGGGAAAAACTTCCATATAAATCGGAGTGCAGTAACTTTTTAAATAGATGCATTATTAATAGCTGGATAAGTGATTTTACAACATCTCGCCTATCGTTTACTTTTTCTGAATAACACACAAGAAAAGCGCGGTCGAATCGGAACATGTTTTGATCTTTTTCTTGGTTTCAGCGGTTTTTTGTTTTAACAGCTCACTCTAGGGAAAGTTTTACCGAGAATTAATTCCCGACGATTCTCAAAAACTTAAAATGTCTGTATATCGAAAACGGTTGAATTTATCGATTTGTAACAAGTATACCTTTGTTATTTAGAATTGAACGTAGTTCCATAATTTCTAGTTAAAAAATTTTAAATTGTAAAATACAAAAAGTTAGACATATTTTTACCTTGATAGGACAGCATAACTAGTGCCCCCTTGACGTGATTCCAACACTGTTAGCAAATTCGTATTTGCCACCTGAAAAAACATAAGACTACAAATTTCAAAACAATCGGTCCATACATACTTAAAAAATCGAAAATATTTTTTCAACTTTAACACCCTGTAGAACGAAAAGGGGCAACAATTGATTAAGGTCTGTTTGGCTCAATCGCTATGTTTTGACGGTAACAATCTGCCAGTAAGTTGTGTACTATTGTTAATGACTCACCCTGTATATTCTTTTTAGGTTATATTTCACCCACAATCTACAGGGTGGTACCTTTATTAAGTCCATGCGAATTCCTTTCTTGCAGCATCTTCTCTCATTTCTCCTTTGAGAAAAGCAACTTTATTCCTCATTGTTTTATATCTCAAATTTTTTATATGGCGAATTTCTTCAATCTTTAATAGTTTAGATGATGGTATTGCTTTCATCAGGATGTAACTTACGGCATTTTCTTGCGGTCTGTTGACATGGGCGGAGGATCAGAGACTTACCGACATACAATTTCAAAAACCTAAACGTATGTTTTGATTTGATTCTAAAAAAAGGTCACGCAGTTGGCTACTTAGATATTATATTATATTATTGGATCTTATTTTTCTGGGTTGGTCAGTGCACACCCCTGCAAATGAAAACATCTAAAAAATAATAAATCTTTATTATTCTGTATCCCAAAATCGAATCATTTGTGTAACTACCATCATCATCAGGACGATGATCGTTTATGTTTTATTTTTATCAGGGAAACACTTGTACAATTTTATCAGTGAAATATTGCAACCACATGCTGCAGAACACCCAGTATAATTTAAGAAATAAATTCACAGACACTACTTAAATTCTTTTGGAATTTAAAGTGATATTTTTTAAGCTTTATTACATTTTCCTAGACTACAATGTATAGGATTTAGAACACTAGTAAATTAATTTAGATTTTAAGCATAACTTAAAATTTAAAGAATAATGAGGTAAACGGCCCTAAATTTGGTCAAGCGGCTTTTTATGCATTTTAAGAGGATTATCTCGAAGACGTAGAAACAATCTCAAAGGTTTAGGATGATTCTTTGATTATTTCCGGAAACTTTCTATAAAATTATTTTTACAAAGTTCTCATAAATATAACCACCGGTCTATCACTTCCTGTATTGTTATTCCTGAGTAATAACTATTTGAGTGAAACTTGATAAAATAAATAAAAAAAAAACATTAAAACTATCTGTACAAAGTGGCTTGTCGTTAGATTTTATAAGAATAAAAGGATCATAGAAGTATTAGAATTATTTTTAAAAGCCTATAGGGTTAAAATATGTTTTCATTCATCCGTATCTTTTTTGAGGAACATTTTTGGTATTTTGAAACGAAAATGGTTAGTTCAAATAGCACAAACCTGTTCTAAAAATATTATTGGGATATCTGGTGTCTAGCTGTAAGACTTTCGAGTGATACCTATCATATGTTACAAATCGGGATATCTTCCAGATGTCCCCAGCATATCTCCAAGGAACATGTGATTTGGATTATATGCTATCCTCGGAAGAGTCTGAGGAGACAACAGAGACACTTCTTATTCTTATTATTCCGCTAACGTATATCCCAGTGACGCATGATCGATGCTATGAGCTGTTAATAGGACAATCTGAGCATGTCTTATTACATGAGGGATACATATCTGGAGGTCCAGGCGACATATTTTCATTTTTACATCAATGATTTGATTTATTTCAGTCTGTACTATCAAAAACAAATTAAGACCCAGTTCAGTGGTTATTAAGTGCAATTAAATTGAACACAAAAAAATAATTGAATTACAAGTTTCCCACAGACCAAAAAAATATAGGTTCTTGTAAAGCATTTTACTTTAAGCAAGGATGCTTATTTATTTCTAAATATATACTTTATTACACAAACCGATTTGATATTTTTTAGTACATTATTTTATGTAATCAGAACATCACAATCAGTTGGGTAGATTGAAAAATTGCTTTCAATTATGTTTTTAATTCTGGAAAAAAATATATCGAAACTGACAGCACAGAAAGTAAAATAGATTTGTATTTTTTAAATAAATGTTATAATCAAACTTAGTTATTCAATTGGTGTCATCTACAAAGTGTAAATTATGTATTTGATATTTCTTAGGAATTATAAAAAAATAGTTCCTTTAAAGTACAATATAAATTGCTATATGACTTGCAGTTACCTAAGTAGTTTCCTAGCAATTTCATAAGATTTTTAAATCAAAAGATAAGAGCTAAAAATCAGTTTTAAAGGTAACAATTTTGTGGAAATGAACAACAGTTAACGTTAAAATTGTATTACTATCATTAAAGTACATATTTATTTTAAAAAAGTATGAACTGAGATTGTCCGGATATAATATCCCAGGGATATCCCATAAAGTATACAGGGTGTCCCACCGGGAACTGCGTCGATCGATATCTAGGAAAGTAAAAATTTGAACAGTTGGCAACATGGCAATATCCCTGGACGGAACACGACTAAAATATCTAGAACTCTCCAGCACTTCCGGTTATACGGAAGTCGATACCAACTTCGTTATTTTAAATGGGACTTCTACATGAAATTTGAGGGTGACTTTATTAAATATTCCCTATACCTAGGAGTTATAGAATTTGAGATATTAATATTTAAAGAAAAAATTTGACAGATGCAAGGGTCCGCTAGTAACTTTTTTTCAGGAGCGTGATATCAAGTGACGTTTTGGTACCTGTAAAGGGATAACATATATAGGTATAGGGTACATTAAATTATGGTATACCAGTTATACAAGTTAAAATATTTAATACTAGGTGTTTCATTTTTGCCGTTACATTTTGATAACTTCAAACAGCTATAACTTTGTCAACTTAAATGGAACACCCTGTATTTTTTATTCTGTCGTTTGCAGATTGAAATTTCTTTTCACGTCATATAATCATTGTTGGGGTTGCCGCTACTACTTTTAGAGATATTTACAATTTTCTATTTTTTGGACACTTTTTCTCGTATCGGACCTGTTGTCAAATTGACCATGACCAGAAACACACCTGTATACCCTACCAGATTCAAAACGGGATATATTCTATATGTTGCAAAATAATGTATATACGCAATGATATAGACACAGGGACAGTATCCGGAATATGTACCATGAATATGCCATTGGGGATAACCGGTGTTATTTTGAAGTCTGCAGCGGTACACTACGCAGTAGTGTATCTGGTTTCGTTAGTTTTAGAATAAGCACGGATAAAACGTGTTGAATGCTTGGCCATGCATGATACGCGCCGTTTTTTGGTGTCTAAAATAATAGCAATTTTGGTCCTTGGAAAACTGGGGCAAATCCAATTTCCAACAACTTCAGTCACAGCTCTCAAAACGATGTAACGACTGACACAACAAATCGTTATTAAACAAAGTACAGTGATTATTCAAAACTAATCGAGAAGCTTGCACGCTTAAACAGGTTGCAAAAGATGTCTTGTAATCGGGTAGGCTGTTTCAAAACTGCCGCATAATTCGTTATTCAATATTCCAAACCAATTAATTACGAATTTCAACGTAATGGCCGTGTCGGGGGAAATTCGGTGGGTTTCTTACTGACGATCCGATAATTCGTTTTTTTCCTATCGGATGGTTTCGACTGAAGAACGGATTTCGAGATTTTTTAAAATCGCCGATTTTGAACGGTGGCTGCTATTTTATATGCAACGGATTTGCTGACATGCCGGGATATATTTTGTAAATGTGTCTGGTAAAGAAGTGACTAAAGAGCGTTTTGCAACTGGATTGTTCAACTGTATAGAAACCTCTTCACGGTTGTGTTTCCAAAAGAAACTCGATGGGACATATTAATCAGTAATTAGCAACGGTCAATAAATAATTATTATTTGTATTCACATGATTTCTTGCTCACGAAATAACGAATTTAGTAATGATTCAGTAAATTCCCTAAAATAAAGTAGATATCGTGATCTTATTTTTTTTATAACCTCTTACGTAATTGTTGCCGTCTTCTGTAGCTTGCACAATAGAATACAGTTTGAACCACTTAAGGTAGTTCATGAAAATCTTGGCAAAATAGGGTGTTTGTTACCTTTTCAGAAATTTCTATAAAATTAAATAACGTGACAAAACACTTGACTCGTATTTTATATTTTTGTATGAAAATATTTAATGGAATTTAAAAAAATATAAAATTAAAAACGAATTTGGCAGACAGTTGTGACGTGCTAGACTATGTCTTGCGTCATCTGTTTATAGGATGTTCAATCAAAATATCACTGTCCTCCTTTTATTTGGTAATAGAGAGAGAGAAAGGAGTTACTGAAATAACAATTTTCTGTAATAGTCACAAGTTGATAACAAGTGGTGTACGATTCGAATAAGAATATGAAAGATAAAAAAAATACGATAAGGACATATTAGCCAGTATAAGTGTATTGTACACTTTGAATTAACATTCATACATATACATATTTTTGAGCGAAACACCAGTGCGAGTATCTAAAATATGGAATAAATTTAGTATATCAAAATTGCTAAAAGAAATATTCAGACATGTCAAAAAAATATATCAATGCATTTGCGTTTAAATACAACACTATCAATTTGAAATATTTATTCCTAGTCAGTTTCAATTTACAGCAATAAATATGTTTTTACCATTCATGTGATTTTAAAAAATCTGCATTATTCAATTAACTTTATTTCAAAACCGTAGCTTTAATTTTATTATATTTGCTTACTACATTTTTTTTAGTCCTTCAAAAATACCAATTTGAAACCAAATTAACAGAATAAAAATGGTAAAATAATATTTAATTTACTGTAATTTTAGGAATGACTAGGAAAAAGTTTTGAAATTTTATACGCCACTAAAAAAATCCAAAATCAAATTAGAGACATAAAAGAAAAAAAATCATCGTTGCGAAAATTTAAGATGTATCCACACACTGATGCACTTCGTATAGCGAATAAAAATGGAAAACTCGATACAAACTAAAGTTTTAGGAAATTGTCTGCATTGTGTTTCGAAGATATAAACAAAATTTATGTTTTTTTTAAACGTACATATTTGCCGCATTTTGAAGTCTACTGCATTTTAACATTTCAGTGATACATATTTACTTTGACACTTTCACAAGATTTTAGATTGTTCCAACCTTCCACAATGGATAAAATTAAAATTAACATGGAACCAGAGCATATTTATGGTTTTCCGCTATTAAATTTACTAAAAAACAGGTCCTTAAATATACTATAAAAATACTATACTAAAAAAGGTGTTTTTAAAATCCCATTGTGCACTAAACGAAGACAATTTTTTGAAATTTTCCTTATGAAGGAATAATTTTATGAGCAGCAATTTGACTTCCATTGTAGTTCTTTCTACGGGGCACTCTGAAAGAAGAAGTAAAACAGAGAGATCTATTAATTTATGTGAGCTAAGGGAGAACATATTTAACGAAATTTAGTACTATCAGTGAGGTGGATTGCAATGTCCTTTGCCTAGAACAAAATAAAGGTATTATAAAACAATATTCCATAAGATATTTTTTCTTAAAAAGGAATTTCAAGATCTGTTTAATAAATATGACCGCGGAAAAGATGCTCACACAGTTGTTCCATGGCAATAATCTTGTCTATGTGTATAAGTAAATAAACCAAAATATTCTACAAACTATCAAAGCAAATATATGTCATTTATGTATTATTGTAATCATACAAAAGATAGAAATGCAAAAAACTACAGACTTATAGATAGTCATTTAAAAAAGAACAAAAGTTTGGATCATATCTTTAAAATTCAACAGTTTCCTAGAACTTTGGTTTTTACCATTTTTTCGTACAC
The DNA here is from genome assembly GCF_000390285.2 of Anoplophora glabripennis. Classification (NCBI taxonomy): domain Eukaryota; kingdom Metazoa; phylum Arthropoda; class Insecta; order Coleoptera; family Cerambycidae; genus Anoplophora; species Anoplophora glabripennis. Next base: position 272,398 of record NW_019416268.1, on the reverse strand, counting down.
AGAAAAGTAAAAACGATAGGGAAGGTGGAATGTTATGTGAATGACTCTGCATAAATTCATTATTAATATATAAATAAAGAAAAGATAACAGTAAAATGTACGAGGTTTAATAATAAACAAAACAGTAGCAAGATGCTAAATCCGGATATAAATGTTGCTCTAAAACCCAAGCTGTTCTTTTATTTAATTTTTTTCAGCCTCTTGCGTTCATCATGAAAGCCATGAAAGTATTTCGATTTTTCGATATTTTATCTACAATAGGTACTGTTGGTAGTGTTTTTTTCTTAATACCTGTGCAAATCTTTGCTTTGTCCATCATTGGCCGATTTCCTGTACTATTACAAATGCTTCAGCTAAAATTGAACTCATTTTACCTCCACTCCACACTTCGTTTCCTTGAGCTCACTTATGACGGTGTTTTACAACAATGGCATTTTGGGCAGTGACCCAGTTTTAATAGAAAACCACTAACGATAAGAAAACATACAAACAAAGCTCTACACCCTTTACAACTATTTTGTGAACAAAAATTGTTGAAATAATTATTGTGTAACTGTTGCAGAAATATATCTGAAAAGAAAAAATGAATAAAATTATTTAAAAAAAAACGAATATAATTGTTCAATACTCCTTTATATATGATACATGAAAGGATATTTATTACATTAGGAAACACAAGTTTATATGCAATTTGGTTATACAACTGGATTTTAATCACAGGTCCGGCTTATAAGTTTTTATGTATATATATTTTTTAAAGGTGTCTGAATTATAGTGTCAATATCAAACAGAAGTGGAACACAAACACAAAACGTATATAGTTTAATTAAACCTTTTCTTAATTTGTCTTCAGCTGAAATTCAAGGTGACCTCAGAAGAATAAAGCTAAAGTTTGGAAAGTTTTAAAAAAAATGTTGAAATTTTAATTATCTACATTTAAAATACATAATTTTCTAATTACACATTCATTTTTACCTTGAAAGTATTCTCGACAGATTTTTCATCACCAGTTCTTTCGGCATAAGAGATTGATCCTTGAATTTAATTGCGGTATTCAAAATTTATCATTGAAATACAAACCCATTCATCGCTATTTCCATATTAACCACTTGCGAGCAAAATAACTTGAGTTTTTTCCATATTCAGTCGCAGCACATTAACTTTTAAAAGTTGTCTCGACGATTTTTTCGTCTGTTTAACCCAATTGTGGGTAAGCCACTGACACCAAACCGACCTACTTTTCCCGAGGATGCTACCAGGAAAGCTATTGTGGTATTGCTCAATTCTGAAGACCGTTTTAACCTATATCCCAACAGCGCGGTGAAAGCACGATCGCTGTTACAAAAATGCAATAAGTACTCCCGGATCGATGAACCGAAAAATCTGATGAACACGCCATTTAGAAAGCAAAAAACTCGGCAACAATACCTCATATTGAATTTGAAACCATAAAATCGAATTGATTATAAACCGATGTAGGTATTGCGAATAGCAACCGTCCATTTCCAATTTGCCGTTAAGGAATTGCTATTACATGATTTAAATAAATGCATTTTTTGGCTGGGGACAGAGTAGGGACAGTTTATATAAGCCCGTCGTGGACCAGAGTGACCATCATTTGCTCGACCACCCCGCCATTCATGCTGTAGCGCACGTAGCACGGGAGAATTTTCAATGTTCAGTCAATCGAGAGGAATCAGCCACAGGCTGGTTTTGTTGGCGATCGTCCTGTCACTCCATCACGCCAGCGGACGATCCGTAAGGCCGGTCACGTTCGGCTACGAGTTGGGAACCCCCATCAGCGATGTCCTTTCCGCTGTGCCGGATCAGGTCGCCGATTTGTCGGGCGCTGCAGCGGAACCGCGTCCGGTTTACGTAGAGTTAGTGAAACAGCCATTGAGTTTGCCTTTAGTGGCCGACGCCGCTGCCGCTACCGCTACCGTTAGTGCCGCAAGTGATGCTCCCGTCAATAGTGCCAGTGAAAAAGTCGAGAAGGTCCTCCGCACGCCTATGGCGTTCTCTATGAACACGGACCAGACGCATGCTGCGTCGGATCTGAAGGAGAAGCTTCAGTCCCAGCATACTCCCGACCAGCAACCAGAAGCTATCGACTACTACAAGTACTTGGCTCGTCTCCAGGACGAAAGCAAGGATTCCGGCGCTGCGGTGAAGAAAGATAACGCCGAGCTTAAGAAAGAGGAAAGCGCCAGCGAAAAAAAGGAGGTTACCGAGGAGAAGAAGGATGGTTCTGACCTCAGAGTGAAGAGCAAACCGAATATATTCTTGAGTCACAGTCCTTCCCATTTCTACAGCGATTATGTCCAACCATCTGTGGAGTTCCACAAGAGCGACAATCAAAAGTCCGAGGATAGCAAAGACGGTGACCACGAAGGCAACGCCAACAATCACCACTATAATCACCACCACAATGAAGACCAGTCCGATGACCTTGGAGGCAAGGGCGAGGCTACTGAGACTCATGAGGAGCATAACGCTGAAAGTCATCAAAGCGGACATCAGAGTGCGACAGAAGAAGGGCAGAAAGAAGAAGTCCAAGCCAGCGCGAGCAATCATGGCGGAGGTAATATTTAAGTTTAACACATGCTTTATGTTTGTTTTTTCTGATACACAGCTAAAATCAGTTTCTATTACCTTGATTGATGATCATCATTGCTTTTAGATATATCCAAAATAAGTTGTTTCTTAAATACCCCTTAAAGAACGTATAAGAAATTCAATGAAGGATAAAGAAGTTAGAAAAATAAAAAACGTAATTTGATCAAAAATTTCATTTAGCCAGTAAAATTTCTTTAAGCTTAAAGGGCCGGTTTGCCACAAGAAGTTTAACTACCATTTAATTAAATCAAATTTGGTTGTCCAGTTTAATCTTTTAATAAACCAACCCTCATTGTTATTAATCTGTTAATTACATTTACATATTAAATAATAATCTCAACTTGCATTTAAATAATATAATATATTTTGTAGAATTAATAGACATACAGGGTGTCCTAGAAAACTCTGGTCAATCAGTAGTCACATATTCCTCAAATAAAAGCAACTGAATTTAAGGCAGCTTAGTCCAATAATGTTTCGCTTATAAGCTACAGGGTGTTAAAATTTTATTTTATTAATATTAACGAATCGACATATGATATCTGATTAAAATTTGGTACATGTTATGTGTGTTAAGGGCACAGAAACCAATAAAATTAATCTATAAACATCTCTTCAACTCCATTAGTGACGTACAGGGGTATCTGTGACCCCTTATTTTTAAAAATATTCACCGCTAATAAATTTCTCAAGGAAAAGCTGATTTGTGGATTCCGCACAAAAAGTGCCTCTTGTAATTTTTTTTCTTTAAATTCTTTGGAAATTCCATTGTTTTCATAAAAAATCCGTGGATTCGTATACCGCTGCTGCAAGAAGTGATATATTTAATGCTGATTTCTATTGTTTTTCGCGCCCTTATAACGTGTACCAAATTTAATTCAGATACCTTACTTCGTTTTCGTATATAATGAAAACTATTTCAAATGTAACACTTAACCTGTAACATTTAAACAAATCACTTATGGACTAAAGAAGATGACTTAAATTTAATTGTTTTTATCTCAAGCATGCATCTCAGCTGTGATTGCTGCATGGTCACTGTTTTCTAGGACACCTTAAACGCAAAGATATGCAAATAACTTTGTGTCTATTCCAACGGTTCAAACTTTAAAATTAAGGAATTTTCTTATAAGAATTTTGCTTATGTTTCAAAATATTAAAGTAGATTAATAACAACAAAATTTTTGGCAGAAAAGAAAATGAGTGGTTGTATATGTAATGTAAATATGAATAATTGAATCAACGATTAAATAAGGCAATGACAGACATAAGTAATATTACACAATAGGTTGATTATTGAGTTTAGCTGTTCCGCTCTGAAAGGCAAACAAGCGATCTTCCATTTGCGCGGAGTAGAAATTATATATTTCTTTCTATGAAGGCGGCGACGGTGGTCATGATGGCAACTACAAAAAAGGCGGCGGCAGGGAGTATCAATCCGTAAACAAAGGCGAATACGGTCAAGTTGGAGAGAAGAAGTACAGCGGCTATCATCACCATGAAAAAGGGGAGAAAGGACACAAAGACAAAGACGATCATATCAACGAGTATGAAGAAAATATAGGTCAGAAGAATGGCCACCACGAAGAGGACGGATACGAGGCCGAGCACCAACACGGCGAGGAAGGAAAGCGCGCTACAGAGGTAATAGAATCCAAATATAAGGATGCCAAGAACTTTTTTGACGTACTTACATTATTTGTTTTTAGTTTCACGAAGAAGGTGAGCACAGTAAAGGACACAGCACCCAGGGAGAGCACAATATCCACAAAAAGGACGAATACGAAAAGAAGCAAGAGTTCTACGACGAAAGTCACGAAGGAGGAGAGCACGAGAAACACGGCGAGTACTTCCATGAAGACGATTATAACAAGGCAAGTACATGATATTTTTTTACATATACGGAATGGAATTTTAATGTAGTTAGCTAGTCTTTCCTGACGAAAATAACAGGTGGAAAATAGGTCGTCATGCATACCCAGCAAACCGCGTCGTTTACAACATATTTTATGAATAATAAAATTTTTCCTGACATTAATCTTGGAAAAATGGTAACAATAGGATAGCGAGACTAACATTTTACGCAGTTGGAAACCTGTTTATGAATTTCTGATTCAATAAAATCGCTACATTTGCGGCATCTTTTATATGCTACAATAAATTGATCAGATTTAAGCCACTTGTTGAAGTTAGGAAATTTACCACAATTTACGTAATTATATTGTCCTTCATAGAACGTTCTAATGCATCTAATAATTCTTGGAAATTTGACATGTATTATTTCGGTGATCATATTTTCATATCAAGTGTCATGAAGGTCATTAATAAATTTGTGTAGGTGACGTATATATCTGCGTAAAAAATGTTATTCTTAATTAAAACGGTTTTTTTTTCAGTGTTAGTTGTGCTTGTTCGTATTTATAGAAACAGCATTTATTGAGTTAAAAAAAATTATTATTATAAAACTTATTTTAATTACGTATAAAATCGCAAATCTTCACAGGGTGGCCACCATAAAAGCGGACACCATCAAGGAGGCGCCCACGAGGAGCACTACGGCAAACAGAAAGAATTCGAGGAAGGCGGGCACGATAGCAAAGACGACGGCCACCAAAAGGCCATCGGACGCGAGGTGCACCACGACCACGAGCAGAAAGGAGGCGAGGAATCGGAGTCTAAAGGAGGAAAGAGATGGCAGTACGAACAAGGCCAAGGCCATGGTGGTGACGATAACAAAGGGGCCCACCAACAACAGGTCGAAGTGGTCGTCGCAGACGGAACAGCCGAGGCCAGCGACAACGGAAAACCCGAAGACAACAAAGGCGCTGATTTTCACATCCATGAAATCACCAACGAGAAGAAACTTCAACAACCCCTCGAGAACTACAACGGTGACCTGGTGCAAGCCACGGAGCTTCACAAACAAATTATCGAGGAGTACAACTATGGCGGCGCCAATCTTGATCAGGGACATGGCAATGGTAATCAGAATGTTGAAGCAAGCCAACATCATCCTGTTCTTGATGCAGGTCATCTACAGAAAGGGGGTGAGTAACAAGTCATTTAAAAAGACCATTCATCCCAGAATCGACACCATTCACGGCTTTAGTTTCAACCTTGTTCTCTTATTTGAATATTGTGCCGTAATTGTGGTCTCTCGCGAGAGACTAGCCATTGCTATCGAGATAAACAAGGCCACCACGCTTCGCATGTGACGTCACTTGCAAGTATTATTCGGTAAAGCAATAAATAGTTAACCATATGGATATACGTATTAAAATTCGATAAATGTGTATTGTTTCGTTTCTAAAGTATATGAAATACAAAGGACAGCTTAACATTTAGTTAGTCTTTTGAATTCGAACTAGATGCATACATTTTACAAGTCTTCCCGTGTAAATGGATTCAAAAACTAATTGATCTTTTATACTGCACCATATGGCACAATAATTTATTCGAAACGGTAATTAAATTGAAATTAACTAATTGAAAATATAAAACTAATTTTTAATGGAAACTTTTTTATCCTCATTTCTTTCGCCATAAAACATAATTTGCGGCACGTCGCTATGATCTTAGTTGTTCTAATAAATATAACACACAAACAAAATGGAAAGTTGACGGATAAAAAACAATCTTTTAATAATAAGAATGTTTAGACATATATAAATAATAAATATTTTTCTTTTATGTGTAAACAAACATAACACTTTTCTCTATATTTAATAGGAAAACTCGCTCAATTTAATATTTACTTACTACAAATATATAATATAACCAAAAAAAAAACGTCATGCTAAACAAACGTGAGTCATGAATTTCAGTGTGGAAAAGTTAGTAAAAAACTTAAAGACACTAGATTTTACATAGTGAAAAAACTTGTAACAAACGTAACAAACTTAAAGTTACTTCCTTTTCCTCACCCCGATCTTCATGTGTCTGGACAAGCTCCATCCCCTCCATGTTGCGAATCTGGCAATGCTAGTTGCACAGCCATGACAAAACTATTATAAAATGATTTTAGGAAATACATAGTTACTGTGTTCAGTTTCTTTATGAACTAATGCTGCGAATTGGGAGGCTACGAAAACACATACATAAAACATAGTCCTTTGAGAAACCAAAAACGTGGGCTTTAGATCCACTTTAACTAATTCCACAGCAAAGACAACAGGTTAATGACTTTTACCATGACCCTTTACTTTTTTATCACACAGCAGATCAGATTCGAAATGCATTGCACTATTAACTCAAGATTATCTCTTCGGTCTAACCTCAAATTTACAACCTGATTTAAATTATCCAAATAAAGCGAAATTTCCTTCAAATTTGATCTATTATCCGGTTATTGAAATAACCTAAGTAATTCGGTTGTCAGTAATAAATAACCGACAAAAGTGACGAATGATGATCAGGAAATACTGGAAATAGCAAGTGATAATCAACTTGTAAATGATCCTAATAGCTTATTAGAACATAATTTATGAACATACAAAAAACTTAATAACAACATACACGATATTAGAACACGAGTTTTAGTAACTAATGTAATGAATATTTTCTTTTAAAATCACTAAATTATTTCAATAATTGTTATGATTTGACTGCTATAAAAAATTATAATAGATATAGAAAATCGTATATGTAAATATCCGTAAATAGTCGGTGCTGTTCGACTGACTGCAAGTCTTGAGAATTCAGGTTATCATCACTCGAATGAGCATACGGTTTTTGAAATCATTCGAATAATTGGTAGTCGGTTATTGAAATAAGTCGGTTATTCCCTTCACTAGAAACTACCACGACTAGTGACGTGTGACGTCACCAATCAAAGGAGTATTAGATGTGAGGCTTTGTAATATAGGTGGTACATAATAATATATAATATTGTTGACGGATTAGTTCATCTAAGCATATATTTGTACCTACAGGGTCTGAAAATCCCCATGGTTCATGGGGCGTTACGTGAGAGCGATAAAGTAAGTCATAGAAATCCGTGCGATAGAGAAAGATGGCTATAATGAAGGCGTCTAATAGTCACCGCCCATTTCGCCCTTCCACAAATAAGAAGTGGATCTTATTTGTGGGCGAAATGGGCGGTGACTATTAGACGCCTTCATTATACCCATCTTTCTCTATCGCACGGATTTCTATGACTTACTTTATCGCTCTCACGTAACGGCCGATGAACCATGGGGACTTTCCGACCCTGTATATAAGCGGGATGGTTTTGGGCTCACTTTTGTCTAGTCTATATTTTACGGCATATAAAATTTTCTTTCTCTTATATTGTGCACAGTATCCAAAGAAAGAAGTCGCTTCAAACATCTACATTTAATAGTTACTTAAACCCATCAATGTTTTATGTAATAATAATGTTTAGTGGGATAAATACAAGGATAATATAGATTATATTTTTAACTTTTTTTTAACTGCCATGAAATTTTGCCATAAAACTGATCCTAAATAATACCGTATATTATTTTGTTACGAACAATCCGTTGCTATTACGGTTTTATGATGTGCCAAATGTAGCTTTGAGTGACATGAAACGTTATCCTTGGGTTGATTTCATTATTGTCATATTTATATTAGTTATACGTAGGAATTGTGATATGTATAAAATTAAATCTACATATTTTAAACTCAACTTTTACACTCTCGACCAATGTTATGCATTAGTAATAAGCTGCACAGCACAACTACTAAAACATACCAACGGCGAAATTGACGTATGACTAACAACTGAATGAAAAAAAAAAAAGAATTAAACAGGACTATACTGTGACAGACATGTAAAATACTGCGTACCTACTGCTTAAAAACTAATACATTTTGACTAAGAATTCACATTTTATTGATGTGTTTCTTTTAGAGATCTCCACTTAGGGTTGAATGGTATATCTCGTTTCTAAGACTCAATGTCCTTCGTCCCATCCCAACTCTAGGCGGGTTCCAATTTTTTTTCTTTTGTACAGACAGAAAGATTTCACTTAAATTCGACTACCTGTATTTTCTCTTGTTGTCATTTTTTTGCATGAATAAAACACTGAAATTACAAACAGTTAAGATCTTTCTTTGCACACACTGATCCCAAATTCCACCCAGCACGGCATATAGAAAGTAGCTAAATTATTGTATTGAGAAACAGACACAGCTTAGAAACACAAAGTATTTACTTAGGGACTAAAATTACTTAAAGTTCATTTTTTGTACATTTTTTCCAAATCACACAAAGCACAGTGTAGAGAAAACATGACACCACGCAAAGACAAAGCACAGCTCAGAAAAACCAAAGCACGTAATAGACCTTTTTAGTAGTGACGCCAAATAATAGGCAACCCCAAAGTGCACATTGTCACGAAGAATTTCTCAATATTTTTACTATAATACTATAGATTGATTTTCGGCCTTATATATAAGTGCCAAGAAAATGGCTTTTTTGTCATGACCTTAAATATCGCGATATTCTGTCTATATTAGCAATATTTAAAAAGTTTCAAGTGACAAACCAAAATAATTACCTATAGAGTTTATATATTTAAATTTATAGAACAATATTGACTTTTATAGTAATTAATAAATTAAAATTATATCATTGTTACTAGCATGCACATTAAAAATAATTTCATGTAAGCGAAGTAGCCTCGCAACAGGATATCATTCAAGAAAAGTTTGGTTGTGGTTAAGAGTACGTCTATAATAAACCACTTGAAGAAAACACACTGACAATATAGTCGTTACGATTTCAATTGGAACCGCATAAAAACATTTAACTCATAAATTCTACGGAATCCATAGACGTACAGAAAAATGTAGCCCTGTCTCGTCTAGATATACCTACTATATTCCGAGCCATATTACCATATAATTACCATCCGATTGTCAAGTTTTTTATGTTTAAAATTGCATTGTAATAAAGCATGTCGTAAAATATCTAAAAATTTATAATTATAATCAGGATAATCGCTTAATTTATCTCGAATCATGTTTAAAGTAGGAACTTTATATTCTTTATGCATATTATAAATTGTGCGCCGCATTACATCGGGTAAAATCGTAAATTTTCTTTAATTTTGTATTTTCGCGTTTCCTCATTGTACCGTGATCAATCCTTCTTTAATTACGCGATAAATTGTCGTTTTCGATATCTTAGTTAATTCGTTAATACGTTTCCTAACTTTTTATCACATCGTTCACTATTTTAATATAATACGTTGACTTTTTACGTGTAAATCTTTGTTTTTAAACTCCGATTTGGTTTCGATACTTCCGACCAGTTCTACTATTTAGGAATTTTCCCGAGTTATTTCGTTACCTTCCGCTTCAGTCTCCAGAGAGCCATGCTAAATTACTAGATAATTACATATAACATTTATTTTAATAACTATACCCTTTACTGGTTACGATATGAACAAATAATATCAATAAATAATAATACGTATTATACCAACAACATACCTCGCCAAGCAATTCTCTGCACTGCACTGGCAAAGCGGCAAAGCTAAGTGAACCCGTGTACCATACAAAAAAAAAATATTTACGACCTAGTGGACCAATACAGGTTTGCGTTGATGACCAGCGCGCCGCCATCAATCCTACCTCAGGCGGACTAGTCTACCAATACCGGCCTCGCCGATTGTTATTCGAGTATAAATTACGAGAAATTACGAGACACATCATGGTCAAAGCATAGGAAGAAATTTCAGGAGAAGTTTCAGGTCCCGTGCTTTAAGATTTACAAGTTCCAATTGACATCGTAACAACTATACAACACCAAGAAAAACAATAAAAAATACTTAGTAGCACTAGAAAACGCCAAGATTAAACAAAACAAGAGAAAATACGCTAATGATGACAGCGATAACATAACAACAAGATCTCACCTGCCTATGAGGTTATTCTTTCCGAGCATGAGCATTAGGAATGACACGGCTAAAGTTAAATTTTTACTTTATTTAAATCTAGGAATATTCTTTTATATCGTTTTTTGTAATTTTTAAGCACATTAGTGTATCTATTTTATGATACACGTGTTGGTTGTTGTTAAATACTTCCAAATCCTTATAAAAATAAATTAATTTGAAGTTGTTCATTTGTATAATCTCTGTCTGTGTAAATAGTACACAAGGGTCAGATTCGATCTGTAAAATTTCAACTATGACAAATGATTGTGGGTTGCCTAAATATGTGACGTCACACTAAAAGAGTCTATCTTAAACACGTATTACAGCGTAATCATCAGTTAAGATTATGAGCAAATCTGTCACACTTGCTTTTTTTTTGTAATAAATAATTAAAACGAAAGGAACAGATATTATGAACTCCGAATTTTATATTTATTTTTTAATATTAATAAAAAAGTAATATAGTTGTACTTAAATTTATTCGAATATGATATTGTTTTGAAAAGTACTGCAAATGGTTGAGCTTAAAAAAATAATAAAACCAAAAAAAAATATGATTTAGACTGCTTTCTAATTAGGTTTAGTTTGTTATATTTGATTTTTTTGCAGTATGATGATGATGGCAGTTGAGCTCCCTATAGATCAAACTAATAAATCTTTTTTACCTCATCTTTTAATGGATGTCGCGCTATCGAACTGAAAATATTATTTTCAAATATTTAAATACTTTGAAGATTGTCCTTTAAAAAGGTACTTTTCATTTATTTCGACAAAATAAACAGTTACATATTAATAAAAAATTGGAAAAAGTAACTGTCACTTTGATAATATCATGAAATATTATTCCGGGATTGTTATGAATTTCATTTTGGATTTGTGAAGTTTCAGTTCTATGGTATGACAACTCTTAAGATTTTGAAATAATGTGTTGGAGTCGGTCCCTTTCTAGATATCTTGTAGCAGTAAAGATCAAATCATGGAGATATACGTAATACACTGTGTCACAATTTCATCAAAATATACATGTCTAGGTTAGGAGCAATATTAGAAAGTAAATTATAGGGACTTTCCCCATACAACCCTGAGAAATTAGTAGAAACTTACCTGACACCCTGTATACTTTTTCTTATAAAAATTTTTATATCCCAGCTGGTCCTGCCCAAGCAGAAAAACAAGATTACGTTGCATCCAAATTTGGACTCGTCTACGGAGCAGAGACAGTGCCCGAGAAGGCAGTACAGCAACCCGACAGAACCGCAGAGAACAATTACGGTGCCGACGCCAACGCCTATATCGCTCTCCTTCATGCCCAGTCCCAACCGCACCCGGCGCACGTCCACGAAAATGGGCAGATCTGCCCGGGAAGCCCGTCCGATCAAGAGGCCACAGCACCTGTTCCTCAGCTGGCCCAACCAGCAGAGTCCCATGGACAAGGTGAGGCATCTGCACCCAACAACCATATTCTCGTTGTTGGTAGCGATGGGAACATATACGGCGTGCTGACTAACAATGGGCCAGTTAATTCGGCGGTTTGATGAATCGAGTGTGGACGGTTGAAAATGTGATGGTAGTTTAAATATAAATTATTTTTATATTTATGTTGTTGCGTTTTGTTAACAGTGTCACGTGCTGGTGTAAGACTGTTATACGTTTAAAATTTATTAAAGCATTCAGTTGAATTTTTAATTTTTTATAAAAAAATGTTTTTAATATACTTTTATGTAAAATGGCGTCAAAACTAATTTATCCTGCACTGATATACAAGGTGAGTCGGATTTTACGTTGGACCCAGGAGTTTGAAAATGAACAGTTTTTTTTCGCATAACGGGGTGATCAAGTTTGAAGAAGTCTATGTTATATATTTGCTAAACCAATGTAGATATTCAAATTAAATTTTGTTTACATCATACCTGGATAGGTAGCCTTAATTTGTGTATTAATATAATGTCTCACAGCATGTGTAAACCAGCAGTTTCACTATGTTGCCGGCATTTTGATATCGTTCAGCCGTTTTCGATGTCTTTGGATGGCGAAGTGCTGATCAGGATCAGGCCGTAATAAGAATTTTTTACTATTGTAAGAAAGCATATTAAAATAGATAATAATAGTAATAAACATATAATTTCAAAATACTAAAATCATTAATCCGAAAAATTACCTTAGGTAGCTTATTTGCTATCTGTTAGTGGCAATATGTTATGTTACAAATTGCAGAGAGTTTCAGAACTACTTTAAAGTAATATATGTTGCTTGTATCTTGTATGATGATGATTTACTGCTGTTTGTTAACAAGATTCTCAAAAAAAGTGTTCTAAATCTCTCTAATAATTACATTTTACATCAAACTGTCGGAGTCTGTATCAAATACTGACATAATTCTCAAAAAACATTTTTGTATCATGCTATTTAAAATTTCTTAACATTAACGCTTGCAATTGTATTTTATATTTGTATTATACAACCTTTGATTACTTTGCATATTATCCTCAGCATGTTATTTACTATATTAAAAAAATATTATTGTGAGTACATGTTTTTTGCAGATTAAAAGCAATAACATGACTTGTATAATTCCCGGACGAACTCTCATGTGCACAAAAAATATTTTATTTTTAAAATGTATTGCACATATCAGTAAAATATTTTTATTATCATGTAGACTTATATATATTTTTTTTAATATAAACATACAACTAAGAAATATTTGTTCATGTAAAAACTGCACATTTCACCATTTTCACTCATTGTGAATTTTATCAAACACAAATTTGTAAACTAAAATTTTTAAATATATCTGTTACACACAGCTGGCAAATTCTGCAGGTTCAAACCGATGCGTAGTCTGCTATGCGCGTCTTACGATTTCCGCTCATCTGAATTTGCTGGTTTAAATATGCTGTGATAACCTATCTGCAGCACTGAATTAAGTAATTTTACATTTTTTCATAAAGCCTTCAGTTTAAAATGAAAACTGTTAAAAAATTTTTATATTGCAATACAAATATAATGATGTTGCAAAAAGCGCGTAGGGAAAAGTGCTTTTCTTGTATTCAGCTTTAGATGAATTTTATAGCAAAATTATATTTTGGACCAATTTGTTCCAAATTTTAAAGACTATATCCGAATTGGTATAACAGAAATATTATTGGTAACATTAAAAGGATAGAATTTCGTTTGAACAGTTGAACAACGAAAAAAAAAACAACTAATTCTTTTTGCCGTTTTATAGAGTCCAAGAGGCTTTGACGATTAATTAAAGTCAGATAGAATGGAGTGGTTGTCCCCTTTTCATATAATTACCATAAAATCGTATAATGTGGCAAAAAAAGTTGACCCGTATTTTTTGCTTTCGCGTCAACTAATTATTTAATTCGTAATTTAAAAAAAATGTAACGTAAAATGAATTTGGCGAACAGTTGTGACGAACTAGATTACCAAAGCCATTTATTAATAAGAAGCGCTCAAATAAAATCTCATGCGTCTGTCCTTTTCCATGTATTTAGTAATACAAGGACAGAGAAAAGTTACAAACACCCCCTTGCCTTAAAGAATTATACTGAAAATTTTCCAAAAGATTTTTGGATCCTAATTAGTTCCAAACAGTAACAAACACATCTATCTGATGATGAGTCATTTAGGCTTTGAATATAACTGCAAAAGGTAATAAATGTAATTACTGTTTTTTTAGCTTAGTCTATATCATTTGGTATAACCTTCGAGCATATACTCCTAGAGGCAGCCATCAGTGATGAGAAAGCGCGACTGGTGTGCGAGAGAGAAAGGAGAATAAAAGGACTTGCTATCTCTCTCGTTCCGCGAGCTGGATTGGTCGGTGCGTGCTCCCCTCCATGCCAATGACCGTCCTGTACCCAAGCCCACACCAATCAGCTCGCGGAGCGAGAGAGATAGCATGTCCTTTTATTCTCCTTTCTCTCTCGCACACCAGTCGCGCTTTCTCAGCACTGAAGGCTGCCCCTAGGAGTATATGCTCGACGGGTATAACTATCTCTATGAAACTTCCTTTAGTAATTGTGACGGTTTTTAATATTAATGATGTTACCCACTAAACATTTTTCAGTTTCTGACATGTTCCAGAAACGTTTCCATTTTTCTTGAAACGTTTCATAAAAAATCCATGCAACGTTCTGGTAACCCAATAGAAACCGAAGATGTCCTCCCCAAAATACGTTTCCAATGAAACGTTTCAAAAAATTGGTTTCAGTAACATTCTTTTGATGTTCCATTTATGCACTCGATATTTTTGTTTTACGTTTCAGTATATTTTCAGAAATGTTTGAGTAACATAATAATTTTTATACCATATTGTTCTCATAATGCTCTCAACTTTAGATAATTTCCGTTTCAGAAGCGTTTTTGAAACAATATAAACAGTGTGAGTAATTTTTTAAATATTTCTAATACTCTTTTGTAATATATTGTGAATGACTTAATTCGTAATCCAGGCAATTTTTTCTGATTTTTCAAAAATTTTAACTGAAAAATGTTATTGTATATTAAAAAAAATAACTGCTTTTCTAGTTTGGGGATGCAGTAACTTTTATCAAGAATTTTTTTCTTTTGGAGGAGCCACTGAAAAAGTTTCTAATATGGATTACGGATTCTGCCATTCATCATACAAATAAAAATGTCACAAAACAATATCAGAAGCGTTTTAAAAAAGCTACACATCATTTTATATTGTTCAAATACGCTTCTGAAATGGAAATTTTCTAATGTTGAGACCATCATGAATATGGTAACAATGACGAAATGATAATTAAAAAAATTAGTTATGATAATGAATCTTGAAATGGTAGGTACATGAAAAACAAATAACATTACTGAAAAATAATATAAAGAAGTTACAATTTCTTCTACGCATAGTCAATATTACATCTAACCTTTTTATAATAAATTTTACAGTAGAAATAAATAAGATACAAAAGGATATCTTGAAAAAATAAATATTTGTAGGTATACTTAAACTCTTTTATTTAAGCATTCCTATACACGTACACAAATATAAACATTTGTACAAAATATAAAATAAATGACATATATTTCACTTGATTCTTCCGTATTTCAAATAGTTCTCCGAAACGTATAGTTCCATGTTCCATTTTTTTTAGTTTTTGTCCTCTTGTCTTTAATAGGTATTAGGTAGTGGGTATAATAACTATGTTTAGGTAGATGTGACGCAAAATTCGAAATCTCTACACATATCGTTTTAAACATTTTGCATCAATATTCATTATTTTATATGCACCTTACAATAACCACAACTGCACACACTATAAATTATCACATAAAATAGCATCAAAGTAACGATCATGGAGACTATTCTCCCTGGTAACGATGAAGAACAACGAAGCCAGGCAAACGGGTAAAGGCAAACCGCAAACCTAACCTAACACCTAACATAATACGAATTGAAAACGGCACACGAGAAATAAATAAATTCGGGCTGTTACGCGCGGTCTGCGCAAGTCACGAACATACATTTTTTCTAGACTTGTGTTATAAATATGCTACCACAATTTTTTTTCTGTTTATGTCTGGTTGTACATATAACAAAGGCAAATGAACTAACGCTTGCTATAATGATGGGGCTTGAGAGCAAAATTTAAGTAATGCCGAATGGAAGTTCCATAAGATAAACAAAAGCAAAGGGTTGTTTGTTTGTCGTTGTTACGTTTCCGAGATCGAAAGGGAATGTTTCGAGTAATGTTTCAAACTCTCTTCAATTGGAATGTTTCGGCTATGTTTCACTAAGTAAGTTTTCAAGTGCTACATTTCTGTAATGAAACAGCAACGTTTCTAGTTATTGTTTCAAATGTGTAGTAAAACAGCTCATTTGCAACGTTTCATTTACGTTTCGTGTTTAGTGGGTACAATGTCAGAGGTACAGCATGTTACAAAGAAACGAAAAAATAGAACGACGGCACAGATCGCACTGGTGCTCTCTCGACACTGTTATTTATATTATTTAGCATGTATACAGGGTGTCCCACCACGAACTCCATCGATGGATATCTGGGAAAACACTCGAAGGATTTTTTTGAAATTGTGGTGGTGTGATACGGGCCGTGGGTCCTACCAAGATAAAACATTTCCAAGGACATCGTACTTCCGATTATACTGGAAGTCAATATCAACTTTTAAACTATTTTAAATGGAACCCCTTGTATATTATTGCATTTTTGGAAAGAGCATTTATTTTCAAGTTGAAAACATAGCACACTCCATACTTAGGATTGACCGTTTCTGAAATATTTTGAATTTTAGACAAAAATTTACAGGTGTAGATTGTCAGCAAAATTTAGTTTTCTCGGAAACACAGGTTTATTTTTTTATGCGAATTGGACATTTTGTAGAAGAACTAATTTATCGGATTTGACATGAAAATTTTATAGTTTTTATACAAGGCGGTCAAAAAAAATTATCGAATATGAAATTCAGAAAATGTGGAAAACTCGAAATTATTAAGTGGAAGCCCCCAATTTTTTTAATATATTCCCATTCTGCACTAAAATTGAGTGTAATTTTGTTACAGCTTCCTTATACCTAAACCCAGTCGTTTTGATTTTATTTACGAATAAACATTTTCCTTTTCCTAAAATGGTGTTTCCATTTGTTTCGCACATTTTAGGTTGGCCGTGCCACTTGTCTCGAAAATTTCACATCATAAATCTATCTGGATCGAGTCACTCCAATAATGGGAATTACGTCTATTGAAAAGTCAAGTCAATTTTTGGTGAATTTCGCCTCATCAGTCCAAATAATATTATAAAAAAAATGATTTTTTTTGAAACCGTACCAAAATAAATTCACAAAAGTAGTAAGTAAACGAATATTCCTTCTCTGTAACTTGTATGAGATTATTCTATATAATAAAATCTATGGCAATTTAAAATCATTTTTATAATCAAATCAATATATTGATGTAGGTATACCTATTAAATTTACTATAGCTAATTTGACCAAAAAAATCACCAATATTTTGGATACAAGAGTTAAGTTGCTACAATGTTTTGAATATCTTACAAAAAGACAACAATTTGTATAGTATAGTAATTACAGGTCATTAACTTATTTAATATTGTCAGGGATCCTGCAGGGATCTAATCTGGGTCCTTTATAATTTCTATTATTTATTAACGATCTTTATCTGATTCGCTCATTAAAAAATTGTAACTTCAATATGAATTTTGTAAAGTTATTGGACAGGGTTGATACATATATAATAAGAAAAAGTCAATATACAATAAAATAATAAAATTCAATTTATTTTTACTTGCTCCGTATTATACAGTTCAATAATATTTTATGTAAAGCATTTAGGTGTACTTTTCGATTCAGCATTGAATTTTGTGCTGTAACATACTCAAATTAAATATAATGAGGCAAAGAGTCAGGTTTTATTATAAGGAACTGAATCTTTCTTCAATTTTCACTTTTTTCTCCAAAATTATGTATCTAAACTCTAAAGTTATTTTGTAGAATGAATATTGGTATGGTACACAAATTTTTATTCACTCTGTAAAAATGTTTGCAAGTTGACACCTACATTTGTTTCATTTTAGTAAACAACTATAGTCAAATTTATTTTGAGGGAAAATGTCCGAATAAACGCTTGAGATTGAGATCCAGAATTTCGAGAAAATGATGTTCAACCGTTAATATCTTGAAAACAGTTGACATTATACAGAGTGACCCATTTCAGATCTGAACACCCTGATAAAAGTTGTATTTATTAATTAGTTTTGATCAAGTTTTCTTTAAAAGGTAGAACACCAAAATCTGTAGTTCAAATAATGTTCTGGTCGATATCCAAAATCTAGGCATGCAAAAGATATCTCACCTCAGGCAAAATTCTTTACATGATATTGCGAGACATAACTACTCTACTGACTATATGCCCCAATTAGCACTGAATTATACCAGCAATATCTAGTAAACAAGTAGTAATTAAAATTTTTTCTAAATAAAATTAAAATGATGTCTAGATATTAATTCAAAAACACAGATAAAATGTGCTTTATATGTAATTATGTTCTATTATAGTCTATCCAATATCAATTGAAGAACCAAGAGGATGGCAGTATGTACCAAGTTCGGTCGCTGACGCAGTAACTTGAAATATTTGAAAAACTTGTTCCCATATTTATTTAGCCATACCCATATACAGGTCTGGTCGAACTAAACGTGGAGGTGGTAGAAATGTATACGCCCAGTTGAAGAATGCGAGCACGGGCAAACGAAATCAAATACAGTTACATTGAGCCACTGGGCAATAAATCTTAGCCGTTGATATGTGGTCGACAAATTGCCCAGCAGTGCAGTACAGCAATGCGGAATTTGGTGTGATTCAGGTAATTTTAATTTTAGACCTTTTGAAACGCAACAAAACTAAATTTACCACCAATATAATAAAATTGTTTGAGGACATAAATAATTAATATGTTGTTGGTCAATTAAATGTATAATAGAAATTTTCTGCACATTATATACAAATTATAATTTTGTGCCTTTATCAGAACTTTTAGGGACGCTTATGAAACTCATTAAATTTTATTGCCAGGCGTTTTTTACATGCTCAACTGACTTCGGAAAGATTATAACATTTATTAATTCCAATTGCAAGAACGTCACTTGAAATCCTAAAGTAAAATGCAGAAATAGAAATGTCCTATCTATCACAGCTATTTGCATATAAATCTTTGTCAAGGGTGATATTAGAGCAACAAGAAGATATTTCTTTCGAAGATTACATTATTTAACAATTTCAATATTCCGATGTAGGTATAAAATAAATAGTAATATAATTTCTTAAATTTTAGCTACAAAAAAACGTTATGGTAGGTCTTGATTAGTAAAAATAACATATGGCGTTTTGTTTAAAGCTACATTTGTGTTCTGCCTTAAAAAAAAAACCTGGTTAGATCTGAAATGGGTCACCCTCTATAAAAAAATTCTAACTAGAAAAAGTCTTACAAATGAAAATTCTTCCCAGGAGCATCAAAACAGGGATATGTTTCTGAGAAACAAAAAAGTTCAATAAGATGGTAAAAAAAATATGAATTACATTTATACATACTTTATGAACTTTTATTTATTTGTAAAACTTTCTCTGCAATAAAATCTTCCTGGGAGTTATTCGTTAAAATGATGAGATTAAACCTCTCCATCAAGTTATAAAAATTGATTTGTAAAATTGTTAAAATAACCATAACGGTTATAATTTTCTTTTCACATCATCACCATTGATATCACTGCTCGAGCCATTTTTTATTGGTGTATCTGGTAACTGACTCATGTTGTCCCAGTTGATTTCCATGAAATCGATTACGATTTTCTTGTTCTTTGGTATGAACTGTCTGAAAAGTTAAATCATGAGTAGAAAATTTGAGAAAAGTAAACATTGATTTTTGGTTGTTAAATCAGCCGTTCACTTTGAGGTAGACTTGAGAGGTTATAGGTCATTCGATATACAGGACAAAAAGGTCCGTCTAATCGTTGACAATGTCTACAGTTTTAAGGAAAGTTGGGTCGTCCGCAGCCAGGGGGCGGCACGATCAACATCATCACATATAAGAAATTATGCCTTAAAAAGAGGCACATAGTTACTTAAACTGTTATGGTAATAAAATTAGGTATTATATGTAATAAATAATAATGATACATGCGTTATTTCTTAGATCTGATGGCATCGATTGCACTGCCCCCTGGATCCTGACGGCCCACAAATGTCAAAATTTGTGGGTAAGTGTCAATACCTTCTTGGACTTGTTTGGTTGTAGTCACTGTCACCAACCATAAATTACAAAAAAAATAAAAAAACTAAACAAATTTGATATCTTTGTTAATGTTTTAAGCACTATATACATAATAAAAATGTTAGTTTAAAATAATAATTAAACAACAAAATGTTATTTTATTGATGACTTGAGTAAAAAATAAATGATTTTATATACAGTGTGACCCACGAAGAACTAGGACGTCACAAACTTTTAGTATCAGTCGACTTACCTATATTTGATTCCCACTGCGTCAAACATCCTTTTAGAGGCAACGGTATGATTCTTATGAGCATGCTTGTCAGACATATAAACGACTTCTTTTATTCCCGATTGAATAATGACCTTAGCACATTCATTGCAGGGAAACAGAGCAACATATAGAGTACAGTTTTTCACATCTGCGCAATTCTTGTTAAGTATGGCATTCACTTCCGCGTGACACACTAAAAAGATGTGACGTAATCGTGAAACATATATAGCCCTAAAAAACTTACCATAAAATGATTTATTGTCTAGTGGATCACTGCAATCCTTTGACCAGGGAAATTCATCGTCATTGCAACCCTTGGGCATTCCATTATATCCAATACCAACAATCACGTTGTATTCGTTTACGATACACGCACCAACTTGAGTTACTGGATCCTTGCTTCTCTTGGCAGCCAGAAAAGCTGTGGCCATGAAATATTCTTGCCAGTCCAGGTATCCCTCTCGTTTTGCATTCCTTCCCCTATAAACAAAAAAAAATCTGTATAGTCTTACAAAATATCTAGAAGCAATTTCTCAAAATAAATAACATGAAATGGATACATTTAAAAGAGTGTTTAATGAAACGTTTACCTTTTTTGTGGAGGTGTGTTCATTTTAAACTGGGAAATTAAAACAGATCTGCAATTTTGAGGTTATAAATTGACCCTGGCACAGCCGATCAGCTGTTAAACGTCACCAGAAAACCCAGTGCAGCCCTTCGCGGCGAAGAAAAGAAAAACCCTGCGTGATAAGCGACAACCGGCTGTCATTTTCCAACATGGCAGAGAGCAGTACGCGCTACGTTCATGTTATGGAAATTTTCCCGTGTTTTGTGTAGTTGTAGTGCTCATTAATTGTGTTTGTGTGTGAATTAGTGGAAAGAGAACCGTACGAGATGGCGGATTTAACTAAACCCCCTCTTAGTGATATAAAACACCCCGAAGAAGTGGTGAGAATGGCTATGAACGATAGTCTCAAATTTGCGGTCCTAATAGGGCTTATCGAAGTCGGACAAGTTTCCAATAAGGAAGTTGTCAACACGGTCCTGCAACTGGTATGTTTTTTGCAAAGCCCACCTTTTCTAAAATTTATATTAATTACTGGGCCTTTAACACGTTAAAGGTACATATTGAAGTGTGTTAAAGCCTCGGTGTTCCCTTCTAAAAAAATGTAAACAATTTATATTGAACAAATATTTAGTAATTATTTCGTCGTAAACAGTAAAAGTGCTGTGCACCAATATTGATAATCTACCTGTTTTCGAATATTTAGTTTGCCGACCTTTACCTATCCATATACTGTGTGTCATCGTCGTTTTCGGTGTAGTAAATTGTAATAACTTTGATTATTACATTTTGTTAATAACATTTTTTTTGTTACCACGTAACACCAATAAAGAGGGCAATGAAAATATATTATTACTAGTTAAATTTAATTGTAAGAGAATTACATTTACAACTTAGTGTTTAAACATGGAGGTAATTATTAGTATTATTATAATAAAACTTCAGGAGATGCCTTGCCAAGTAGGTAGCAATTAAATATTTAGTAAAATAAGAGATAAACGTGTTTAAAAAACAAGCTTTGTTCAAACATCTTTTCTAAGAAAGTGTGATATTCAGTTGTATATTTTTGGTTGTGCTTGAAAAATTAGCAGTTTAACAAAAATATTTGCGATTTTAACTCTTCCACTTTGTTACGCAATTCATATTAGGTATTATGCTTACTGATAATTTTGCAATTAGTGGCCTACATTATTTCAGAATTGCCTACATACCTACCTTGTATATCTGTTTATATATCTGCCATATCTGATTGTAGTATAATTAATCAGAATCAGATGTAATTAGTATGTGATGATAGTGCTTATTTTATACTAAAATCAGTATTTAAATAGAACTGCGCCGTAATAATCAATCAGTTATACAATATATGTAGGTGTATTATAATAGACTCATTGCACTTTTATCGGTTATACCTACCTGCAACCATTTTTGAACAGGTACTATCTCAATTTGTGGAATCATTAATGCACTTATTAATGACTGTCAATATGAAAAGAATGTGATTTTAAAAAATCCTGTGTGGCGTGAATTTACTCAGATTTTATTTGTAAAACCGTACTAAGTAGTCAAATACTATGGACTGCTTTCAAAAGTCTATAGAGCAAATTTAGATGTCCCATAGTGTTCCAATTTGGACCTTTCTTGTTTCTGCATTTTCTTAATGATATTTGCATCATTCCGAGTATGCGTTGTAGTAAAAAAAAAATAATTTCTCGCTTCACATTAATATAAAAAAATGTTATTCTATTTCCTTGAAGTACCCGTAAAAACAATGTTACTCGCATTTTATGCTTATACAGAGTCTTCATAAATCACAATCACAAGCCACGTAACCAGTAATTTTGTTTGGAACAGTAACTTTATTTCCTTCACGTTGGCAATTAAATTTCGGTAAAATTAAAAATTATTAAAACAATAAAATCAAGACTATGTACATGAAAATACAACATTCTGTTTCACCGTCTGGTGATTGGTATAATTTTTCACTAGATTTACTTAGCCAATCAGCTATCGCATTACCTCGAAACGTAACGATTTGTGAATGTTCATTATAAACGAATATTGGTGATTGGCAGTACCAGCCCTGCAATGTTGGTTGCCTAAGTTCAGCGGTTACGTGGATTGTAATAATTTGTAAAAACTCTGTAAGATGGATAGTACTTATTTAGGCAGGGTTAATAATGTTGACACTACAACGTCGTTTTGACAAATTCATATATACTTCTTATAAAGTTCTTTGTTTTGTGATGAGGAAATCACTCGGGGGATCACGAAATCTAAAGAATGTTACCTAAAACACTTGTCCCTTCACTTTGTTAGGTCAAATCTTGATTGTGGGCAAAAAGAACTTTGCTTTGCAATCAAATTAGCATTGGAAAAATCTGTAGGAGCTATATTAGTATACTTACCTACAACGATTTATTCTCCAGAAATAAGTCTGCATAATTATTCAAGATTTTTAAAGAAATATCTTAACATTGACAGTTATAACGTCAAATCAACCAGTACGTAATCCAATAAGGACTTGAATAAACTATTTACACGTTTATTAGAAATAGATTTCCCGAGACTTACTATCTGTTACAGTCTTTTTATATATGATGGAGGCACACAGGGCACTCTATAGCGCGTCTAAATTGCCTCATTTTATAGCTATAGGCATTAATAAATAACATTAGATACGGACACGAAATTAAGTATTTACAAGCAAATAGAAGTGTGATGATAAGAACGTTCTAGTAACATTGGATTGATATTATCTATTAGGATTCTTTTACGAGTTAATTGCAAGATAGTCAGGTACATATGTAACATCCTATTTATTCTACATTGAGAGAACAACCTGTTTACTGTTGATAAGCCACTTTTAATACCAAATGAATGTTGTCTATTAAAAAATTGGTTATTAAATATTTTAACATTTACTTAATACAGGGTGTCCGGAAACTAAACCGACAAACGAAGACAGCAAATTCTATTCTGTGGATGATTTCATATCGATATGATAAGCGTCTTATCCAAAAATGCTTCCTAAGGGCGATATGACTCTTCGAGGGTGACCCTTTGACACTCTTTTTTCTTCGCTATCTATTCAGAAGGATCAAACTTAGGTTGATATGTTTGTGTTTTCTTGCACGATAGTTACAAAATTTCAAGTTTTTTAATAGAATTTTACTTTATTTGTTTTGCAAAGCCAACTACTAAATATTGGGAATTAATTTGTAATTTTGTAACAGTTTAAATAGATTTTCTCGCATAACCACAAGAGTACCTCTTCAATATAATAATTAGACATATCTGCTGACCCTCCTAAATGTGACGCTTATGGTTACAATTAAAAGATTATTTTTACATTAAAAGGCTGTCCGTATAAGAATAAACACATAACCTAAATTTGATTCTTCTATATAAACATTGATCTGAACAAAAAATCAATGTCTGTTCGTAGCGTCCGGGAAAACCGGGAATACCGAAAAAGTCAGGGAATTTGTTATTCTTCATAAAAAACAGGGAATAGTCAGGGAATTTTAAAAATATTCATGAATGTCAGGGAATTTGATGTTTGCAACTGGAAATTTTGTGAAAGCCTGCCCTGGGTTCTTGAAAGAGAAAACTATTTGTGATTTTGAAACCATTATAAGAGGTTCTTAGGGTATAAAAAAGATTATGGAGTCTAGTCGAGAAAAAATTTAATGCATAAACCAGTTAGTATGTAAAAATCGAGGTAAAAATGAACTATAAGTGACCTGGATTTTTTTTATGTCAGGGAAAACTTGGAAAAGTCAGGGAATTCTTTATTACTGTTGAACTATGAACCCTGTCTAGGGGCCATCTTCAAAGAGTTCTTAGGGCACATTTTTGAATAAGACGATTTATGTCATATATTGCTGCATTCGTTTGTCGGGTTAGTTTCCGAACACCCTGTAGAGTGAATTTCTATTTAGACACTTAATTTGAAGTCATTTGTTCTATGCAGTTTATAATGTTCAGGTCTCGGTCTAGGTATATCAATGATTAAACTAGAATATCTATCTAATAATACTGCCCCCTAATCGCATGGCATTGACTTTATCTTGTCTATGTAAATAAATGAGTAAGCAATTTCAGGAAGGTAATTGCCTTTTATCTTTTGTGGATTTGATTTTTGCGCTGTTTATAGCTTTTTTATACTTCTGTTATTTGGGTAATTTGTGAAGCAAATACATAGGCTACTTTCCTTAGTGTCGCGTTTAGGTAATGTGTAAAAACATTTATTTTTACATGAAGACAAACATCATAGTTTTTTTTATGATCATTGTTTCATGATGATATACCTACTTTTTAATTGTATTCCAACACCCTGTATTAGTTGCTACTAACACTCGTATATTAATATATTAAGTATTTGCCAGTTCACCGGCAAATCCTTTATGATATATGTATATGTAATAATATCTACATAATTAATTCCAAAAGTGCAAATATTTTTATATAAAATATTTTTTTACATATATGTTTATTAAACAGAATCTTGTTTCTTCAGTGAGTAAAACATAAAAACAAGAATAAAATTATCGTTTCAAATTACAACCACTGTTTTTGTACAGGTGTATATTATTTTGCGCTGAGGCAATTTTTAACACATAATGTTTGAAATTATCTCTGGAAAATCGATCACGATTTTGTCTTGACATTTTGGAACAAAGTGCCTGAAAAAAACGTATCTTACCAGACAGTTCATAAAATTGTAACTTAGAAAACAAAAAAGAAAAAAAAAAGCAAGTAAGTAGGTACCTGCACATCACTCCTGTCATTTTAAATATATATTTAGCGATTTCAGTGTCTTCGTAGCTTTCATACTTGTCGGACAAATAGACAACTTCTTTGATTCCCGCCTGGCTTATGATCTTGGCAGTTTCGGAACTTGGAAACAGAGTAACGTACATTGTACAGCCTCTCACATCCGCTGAATTTTTGTTCAGTATGGCCGTCAGTCCCGCGTGGCATACTGAAAAGAGATTATTGTTGATAACAAACTAAATCTAACTTGAACAACCTAAACTGTCAGATAGTAAACCAAAATATTATCTTGCTGACAAAAGGTGAACAAATTTAAGATACTGACCATATGGGTACTTATTTCCTTTTATTTCGGTCGAGTTCCTAGCCCAGGGGAAGTCATCGGAATCTTTGGGCATCTGGTTGTGACCCACGCTAACAACTACACCGTGTTCGTTGACTATACAGGCACCTACTTGAGTGATCGGGTCTTTGCTTCTTTGGGAGGCCAAGAAAGCGATGGCCATGAAGAAGTCCTCCCGGTCCATGTAGTTCTCCCTGATGGAATTTGTTTCTCTGGGAAAAGAAAGTATATTTTTATTATCATCTGTAATATAAATGTCGAGGTAAGGGCTTACATCTTCCGCGACATCTCCCACTGACGTCACTATTAGTAGTTTAGTCGTAATCATTCTCTAACGAGTTATCTAAGGATAATTGATCGTTGCGCAGATTGTTGTTGACTTAATTTTCTTATTCTATTTTCTAATCAATATTCTCGGCAACTGTTATAGTATTAATTGTAAAGTATAAATATAATTTTGTGTGATAGATAGGTATGTGTTTATTATAATATATCGCGTAATTTAAACAAGATTGCAATTTGAAGTTGGATGGATAATTATTCATCAGGTGGAATTGTAGATTCATTTGACTGGACTAAAAATATAAAGAGTGCGAATGTTCAATTCTCGATTTTGATACCTACATATCGTTTTTTTAATTGGTTGAATTCTCTATCGAATGATATATCTGTCACCACTCAAGTAACGTCACGAGCGAGTACTGAGGCCTTATGATTCAGGTGGAAACAACATTGTTCTATAATTTTTATTTTTATCTTCGAAAAGGTAAACAGTGTCGCAATAAATAATTTCAGACGCTATCCTTATCAAAAGCTTAATAGATAATTTAGATA
Organism: Anoplophora glabripennis; assembly: GCF_000390285.2. Taxonomy (NCBI): domain Eukaryota; kingdom Metazoa; phylum Arthropoda; class Insecta; order Coleoptera; family Cerambycidae; genus Anoplophora; species Anoplophora glabripennis. The sequence continues at coordinate 245,304 of NW_019416268.1, read as the reverse complement.
TCGAGACATAAAAACTTGACATAAAACAGTATAGGTATAAATAAATCTAGATAGTTTGGTATGGTTGTCTTTTGACTTACATTGTTATATCGGTTAATTTTCAAAAACAAATATTTGAAGTAATACATGTGTTTTGAATACCTATTACTTTGTCGATATACTTTTGTAACTATAGTTAAATTAATAGTCAATATCATAGTTAAAATAATACCTCTCTACAGGAAATTATGTGTGTTGTCTGTGTTATGAATTCTTTTTTATCTGCCTATGGTAAAAAATATTTAAAGTGTTATTTGTCTACAGAAATTCACTCGGAAATTCAATTCAGTATATTATTTTGCTATCTTATTATTTTTTATGACAGTATGTATAGTTGTAGGTTGCAAAAGTTAGGTATTTTTAAAAGTAAACATACATTGTATAAACTTCAAACATTCATAGTAGCACTATTTGTATATAAGTACTTATATGGCTTTAAAAGAAATACTTCATTATTCGAACAAAAATCAACTTATGACACTTCATTTTTGACATATAAATTACTATTTGATTCTTACCTCTGCATGTTTAAAAAAAATGTCAGCTTTTTTTGTCACCTTTGAACTAAAATCACCCGTCTTCGCCTCACTACAATATTTTTATGAGAAAGAACGGTTTCCGATAAATCTACATCAGATAATCATTTTATCGGGTTATAGATATTATTTTTTTATTTTTTCGTATTGCATTCGAATTATAAAATCCCCGAGGTAAGTAAATAACCTCTCTAAAACTCTGATATATACGCTATGACGCCCTGGCGAAGTGTATGTATGGCATCCATTGAAATGTCAAAAACGTTACTCTGCTGTGATATTAATTTGACAACAGTGTATTACGATAAGGGCGTAGTATTTATAGATATCCGAGTAGATATCAAGAATGAGCTCATTCAGTTATATTTAATTTATAACTCGTTTTTACATTTTCCGCAGAGCATCTGTGATGTCACAAGCACTTGATTCTTTCTAGTTATTTATTTTTGTTTTTTTTCGTTTACTGGTATTTTTCCACCCATAAAAAATATTAAAGAAATAATTGAAGAAACCGTAGTACCAAAAGAATTAGTTAAGGGTTATGTTAATTAAACTATTTTTGTCTAATCAAAAATCGCACATTGAAAAATGCAGACAAGTAAAAAACACGCGTTATAATATCACGCACTTCAATTGAAGACTCTTGTGTAAGAAGGGGATAAGTCAATGTTTTTAAATTATATTTCTGCAAACATAAGTTTAAAAATGTACTCATTTTGTCTGGTGCGAGTATGGAATCTGTGGACTTAACAGAAATTGAACTTTAAATTAAAATCATTTATCCTACTACCGTGCTACTGGTAGTTACAAATCACTTACCCCCTTCTTGCATCACATATGTGTGTCGTTTTTTGCGATTGGTATTTGTTCTGGCCATTTGTTCGTCTTCAATATTATTTTTGTCGGTACCTATCTGGTAACTTTCTAACATTTTTCTTAATTATGTACTGTCTATTATTAGTCTTATGTATGTTGTGTTTGTGATGAGAGATGACCTTGGAACATACTGTAGGTAAGACATAAAAATAATTCGCACCAGTTTTTAAACGGAAAAAGATAAATATTTACTTTGCCGGTATCAGTTTTGATAATTTATATCTTGATTACTCCTTTTCTCGATATTGAAAATATGTGTGCATTTTAGCAAACAATTGTACAAACTTTTATATAGTCTTATTAATGGAATTATATTTATCAAAACATATGTATCATAACGTCATCCTTGTTGCCAACGCATGATGTACTTATGTCAGGATGATTAGCTTAAATAATCAAGTTGAAGAAGGAAAATTTGTTGGCAGCAGGTTGCTTGATTGAGATGGTAGAAAAAAAATTATATGCATATTCTTTATTTCAAAATTTGTAACATGATTTTTTAAGTATAGTAAATAATAAGAATAAATAGTTTTTTCCTTTGGCTCATGTTATTTTCCGCCGCCGTAGCTTGTCAGTTCATGGTGTTTGAAATGATATCCTTGAAATTAATTTCAATTTTTTCCTGATTATTTGGTACAAATTGCCTATAACAGAAAGATGGTACGAAAAATAATTGCTTAAAGTTAAGGAACACACTGTCTTGTTATTTTAAAATTTATTACTACCTAAATTTGACACCTGTCTTTTCAAACATCTTTATTGCTGCATCAGTTTCTTCCCACTCTGTATATTTGTTGGTCAAGTAAACAATTTCCTTGATACCGGCCTGAGCCATGACTTTGCCAGACTCGCAACTTGGAAATAGAGTCAGATACATGGTGCAACCCCGCACATCTGCAGAATTTTTGTTTAGTATGGCAGTTAGTCCAGCGTGGCACACTGAAAAGAGATCATTATTAACGCCCTGTTCAACAACACGAAATTTCAAAAGCGGAAAACTGCAACAGGTCCATTTGACCTATCTAAATATTGGAACCAAATTAATTACATTAGAATTAGTCTAACCGAGGATTTAATGCTGCTTACGTCGTTGACTGTACGTGCACGTTTTGCTATTGGTCTGGTATCTTCAGAGACTTACAAATATTATAGGGTTGAAAATGTTAGTGAATATACTGACCGTACAGATACTTGTTCAGTTGTATATCTTTGGAATCTCTTGCCCATGGAAATTCGTCAGAGTCATGGGGCATATGGTTGTGACCAACGCCAACCACGATGCCATCTTCGTTGACGATACAGGCGCCGACTTGAGTGGTGGGATCCTTGCTTCTTTTCGCGGCCAGATAGGCAATAGCCATGAAGAACTCGTCGTTGCGCATGTAGTTGCTCCTCATAGTGTTTGCTCTAAAATTAAAAGAAAAATGATTTTTTGGAAGTTTTGTTTTTGATGACACGACAGGATTTAAAATTTCAAAAATTAAATGTTTATGTTTTGTTGACATAAAAATTATATTAATAAATTGTTCTAGCACTTACGCGTCCATGTTGAAACACCTGTATTTTTTGCCAAACTTTTGACGTAAATCAATTGTCGGTGCAATATGTATATGAGCAAGGAGGAGTTGTAATTAAATATCTATACAATTCGACAAAATTATTTATAATACTTACTCCTAGAATCAGTTATAGTACCTACCTATGCAAAAGATAAACAATCGTTTTATCAGGAGTATAGATATTACTTTTATTTTTTCGGAGGATTAACCTAATGTTAATAATTAATACTTATATCTACGCAACTGAAAATTGACATTTATTAATTAATTGGGTCATTTTTCATTTTGAAGTGTGTATGAATTTAAAAAAGTGTTAAAGCACCTCCTAATGCTAAGAACTATTAATACCACCTTTCTTATCTTTAGCTCCCATAGAGTGTTCCTATCGATAATTTTACATTACCATGTAAAAAAAATCGTACACCTCACAAAATAACTAGGATTAAGTACGGAAATTATCTTGGATATTATGAAACTTTTATTAAAATCATGAATTGTATGCGTGAACATATTTTCTACATAGTTAAATAGTCTATTAAATTGTTAATCAAGATCTTCTTGTATAATTGTCTCGATTTCTACTATCTTCAAAGTCTTAGACTTCTCCACCCGAGTGCCATACAGTTATAGATTGTAATTTGGCGAGTACATGTAATAAACTTCAAGTTTGTATAGTTGCTCTATAATACAGACGTTCCATTGCTTGCATTTATTGTAAACGAAATAAAATTTCAATAAATCGCACAAATTTTCAAAAACCAAAAATTTGTCCTAAAAAATTAAACGGGCTCTACGTTCCAATAGCTCTTGCAGCTCACCACCTAGGCACCTAGCTATGTTCTGGGGAGATTTTCCCCTCTATTTCAAGTAGTAATCACGCTTCGATGGCGTGTTTAAGGTGGCCATATTCCCGGCCGAGAAATAGTGAAATTTCTGGCGTTTTTAGGTACTGAAATCTTTAAAAGTACAAGTAAGCACAAAAATGAAATCCTTGATGTTTTGTTTATTCATTGTTACCATTTAAATTTACTCAAATAAAATAATAACTAAAAAAAAAGCGTTTGTAAAACATGCGTTTGCTGTTATTCTAACCCCACATTTTAAGAATTATTTTCACGTACTTATAAATAAAAGTAAACAATTTTATATGTAGGACTAAGCAAGTAAATGTTATAAGAATATTTACATGTGGAATTATATATAAAAAAGTTAGTATTTTCGTAGATTTCAGTATCTAAAACCTTGATGGTTTGATCGCTTTTTGCACCTGTTTATTCGTTTTACTGCGGCATCTTTGAAAATACCCAGATGGCATGACATAACATTCCTATTATTTGATAAGCTTTAGATTATTCAGTTATTAAATGTTTGAAATTATTTGTCTTTGCGGAAAACACTATTTAAAGAATATGGGGCCCTTAACAGAGAATGTACGTAGAGGTTATACGCTACCACTGATTCAGTTAGATTGTGTTGGGTGCCAGAACACAAAGGCGTTGACGAAAATGAGAAAGTAGATGAACTTGCTAGGAAAGGATCCGAAACACTTGGCGGATGTAACTTTTCTGCATATCCTGGGCGAGTGCCCAGGAATTGCACCATTTGGACTTTGCAAAAAGGACAAAACTGCTTGCTGAATAATCTTTTTAAAATATTAACTCCTTTACTTTTCATATTTAGTTTTTTTTTTCGGTGGATAACTTTTTAAGTAAGTAAATTTGTTAATTAAACCTAACGTAGCCATTCTTGAAGTATGTCACATTGTTAACTGGATTCCCTGTACGCATATTCCGTTTTTGTAGTTACTTCATTTCCGCTACAATCAGCGGATCCATCACTAAGTGGATTATTTTGTTATGCTGCAGAAATCAATATCGGTAATTGCATAAACCACCCCTGTCATTTATTATGAAACAATACAAGCATTTGCACAACATGAAATGGATTCATATTGACCTCGCATGATATGATATTTCACGGTTTCAAATAATTTGAGCCCTAGCTGTTATCCAGAGTACAGGGTGTGGCGTGTATAATCTATAAAAATTAAACTACAGCCTCCTAACGATATTCGTAGGTAATAGAAAAGTCTTATATGAAAAAGTTCTATTTTTGCGTTTCTTTTCGTAATTAATAGTAACTACTATCTTAAATGCATTGTTGTTACTGCAAGAGTTTGCAAACAAAACCACATCCGTAAGCATCTGTAGTTGCCAACTGCGTGTATTAAACAAACTTCATTAAAATATGGAACAAAATGAAATAAAACTTACAATTTCTAGAGAAAATGTTGAAATTGATCCCCATTAGTGCGGATGCATGGCACCGACGCACCCAATTTTAAAAACCATCTGCAAAAACTCATTTGTTGGTCACAATCCGTGGGTAAAATCTATTGAACTGGTTGCAGATGATAGGGGTGCAACAGCTGGCGCCTTAAGATGCGATGTATGGTACGAGATGAGGTTTCTACTTGCTGTGCGAGTCGTCGAGTACTAATTGTGGGGTCTTCGTCAAGATTTTCCAACACTGCATCTTCAACATTGAGATTCACTTGCTGACCGCGTCCGTCTCGAGGATAACACTTATCTGGCAGCTGCTGAACTCACTGTAGGATTGTATTTACACTTGGGGGGTGACGTTGTGGCCATCATTCCCGGTACAACCTTATCGCCGCGAGCGCATTTTCTCCGGCTGCACCATACTCTAACACCATATCGACACTTTCGGAAATAGTAAATGCATTGTTTTCTTGGTTCGTTGTAAAACTAGTTTGTGCACAAACTAAGCAAAGTAAGAAATAAGAATATCGTTTTTAATGTAATCGCACGCTATTCTTATTTTTTACTTCTTTATAAAAATTACACTCACTATCGTGGAATTACAAAATAAAAACTTTTGTCTGAAATCTTTCACTTTTTAACACTGATGGGTCGATGGACGATGCTTAATATTTAATAATTGAGTGAATAATTAATTCAATACAAATACAAAATCAGTTGACTGCACAGATTTTTTGACAATGTAACCTAACCTTCTTTTAGTATTACTAGTATTAGATTATACCGACTTAAATTATAAGGTTGCATCTCGGGTCGCATAAAAACATTTCCCACAAGGTCGGCCTTCATTTTCGTTGAATAAATGAACCTTAATTTACAAAAAAAAACGCAAAGATAGAACTTTTTCGTATTCTTTTCTATTATAAATATCATCAGGAAGCTGTAGTTTAATTTTTATAGATTATACACGCCACACTCTGTATACGTTAGATATTAATGAACTAATTGATGAAATTATAACTAGGTATAGTTTCTATAACTGGAAAATTATTAGAAGCCGCTGTTACTTTAAATATTTTTCTTGTAAAGTTATTTTACAGGTAGTAGATGATGTTTTTTTGGAACACTGCATTATCTTGTGCATACGTATATAAGTATTATATCGTAGAAACTAATCAGTTGCTTGTCGAAATTTTTTCTAAGAACGTAACTAATTAATGAAATATCAGCATATAACATTAATATTATTTTATGGCACAAAAGATATATAAAATATTTCAAGTACTTGCCTATCACAAAAAAAATATAAACAACATGCATCAAATTCGCGTGAAAAAGTTGTAGAAAATATTATTTTATGGGTGTATGGATGATTCTAAATAAAAACATTTTATTCAGAAGCGCCTGACTAAATATTACTTTAAATTTTTAGCACAGCATATACAGGGTAGGAAAGTACCGATGGTCTATCTGAAGTTCCGTGAGAGCGATAAAGTAAGCCATAGAAATCCATGCAATAGAGAAGGATGGCTATAATGAAGGCTTCTCTTTGTCACCGCCCGTTTCGCCGTTCCACAAACAAGATCCACTTCTTATTTGTGGAAGGGCGAAATGGGCGTTGACTATTAAACGCCTTCATTATAGCCATCCTTGTCTATCACATGGATTTCTATGGCTTACTTTATCGCTGTCACGTAACTTCTGATAGACCATCGGTACTTTCCTACACTGTATAAGGAACGGAAATTGTAAGAGCGCATAGCAGACTACGCATCGTTTTCAGTCTGCAGAGATCCTCCACAATTCACAATCAATCGTTTTTACGTTTTTATAGTAAAAAAAGTTTTCCGGGATATTTATGAAACAAAAAAAAAGCAACTTATCGGACTGTAGTCCATTAAGAGGCATTTCTTCGGCTATGTTCATATTAACTTTTTGTCTCATTTTTATTCACTCACTGGGACATCCTATATGAAAAAATGTGTATTATAGTTGACTTTAAATGCCGTAGCAACAACTAAATTCTTATTGATAATAATTGTTATCTGTTTGTCTGTTCGTATGCTCTTATGAACAAAAATAAAACAAAAATAAGGTAATAAATGACAATCAGTATTGGAACTGGAGGAGGTGGTAAATTTTCGCCATGGAAATTTACCGGGACTAACGTAACCCCATCACACGCGGCGCCCTCTTGACGACCATTGTACACCCTTTGTGACGCCTCGTCGCACCAGGAACTCACTCAGTCATTGTGTTCGGAATTTGATCCGGTTGCGGGTGAACCCCCTGCTCAGATGCTTGTATTCGCGCGGATGGAGACTCGCATGGATGGAAAATTGGTGGGTCGCTTCGGTATTGGTCCTAAATAGGCTGTGATAGAAGCCTGATATTTATATTTATTTACTTATTTTCCTTTTGTGACAGTAAGATACTTTTGTATAGGAATAGTCATAGAAACTTAAATCTAATATCTAACTAAAACTAATATATTCGATTAGTGAATAACAATATTTCTTTTAAAAATTCGTTTAGCCCTTTAAAGACAGTTTCTGTCATACTCCGTCTTACAATTATTTATTGAATATTTTAAGTCCCATGAATTTGGTAGTGTTGCCAGTTATTTTTAATTTAGCAGAAAGTTCATGCAACTTGTTCTTTTGTCTTGCCCTTCAAATTTTGTAAAAATAAAATATTCAAACAAATAATGGTTTCCTTTTATAATGTATTTAAAATAAGGAAAAAAAACGAAACAACTACAAATTGAGTATGTATTGTATATACTGACAAACTTTATCTATATATTATCTTTATCTTTGCCCATAAATATTATATTCAATTAAATAATTATTTGCACCATTAAAACGCAAAACTCTTATCAAAAAATGCTCAAGTTTATCAAATCCCATGTAAGAACTGTAACAGCCAAAATATTGGTATGACACCACAAATTTTAGAAAATAGACTAAAAGGGAATTACTACCCAAAAAAATGTTCTACAGCATTTCGTGTCATGCGAATGAAAAAATTATTCTTTAAATTTTAATGAATTTAAAATTTTAACTAAAGAACCTAATTATAATAAAAGGGTAATCCAAGAAATGGTTTACATAAAAAAATAAAAATTGTGTTAACGATAAAACGCTATAAATACTTAATCTAAGTCAGTTAAACCATAATTCAATAAAATAATACACCTATTTTTTTTAATGAAGAATACATCTACCATGCTTATATCTGCCTTTTGCAGTTTTCATTATGTTCATATAATACTTCAGATAACTCTGATATTCAAACTTTTCGACATGTCCCTGGTTTTTCATAAATTGTATTTCATTGCAGGGAGACTAGCAAGGAGATCGAACTCATACGGGAAAATTGACAAAACTCGTCAATGTAATCGTACAAATTATATACAGGGTAGCCCATCGAAAACGTACCGCAAGGCATTACAGGGTAGTAAAGAACTTTTCGGCAAAATCCAAAAACAGGTCAAATTTGTTTCTGAGGGGGACAACTTTTGGCTCAAAAAGCATACCAAAATCTTCAACCCCCTAAGTGGGGGTGCTATCCCCTAAATTTTTTCAAATGGGAATGGGGGTCAAGTGGGGGGTCATTAGAAAGGGCTTTTAATTCTCTATACATCGATTCTTACTTTTTGAAAATCGATTCATTATTTTAGAAAATATGCAGCTTTGAAAATACGAACAATATTTTTGACGAGAAATGCGAAAATCGATTTAATTTTACTTCAAAACTTACGGTATTAGTCAAGTAAATGCTGAAAATGTTGTCCGCCAACTTGCATACAATGATACAGGTTGTCTTCAAACCGTTGTCGAACATTCTGGAGCACTTGCGGTGTTACTTCGCGACATACATTAATGATTCGTCCTCGCAGATCTTCCAAGGTATCAGGTGGAGTGCTGTAAACTTTGCTTTTAATGTGCCCCCAGAGAAAGAAATCTAAAGGATTTAAGTCGGGTGACCGAGGGGGCCACTCAATTGCACCTCTTCGTCCTATCCAGCGTCCTGGAAACGTCTCATTTAGGTAATTGCGCACATTGAGCGAGTAATGTGGAGGAGCTCCGTCTTGCTGGAAAATCAGTTCGTGTTCATTGTAAGCAGGGTCGTCCTCTATGATATTTGTTAGAGCTGGGTCGATGACATTTTGTAGTAAATCCAAGTACATATCGCCTGTCAAATTTCCAGGAAGGAAAAAAGGACCTACAATGGAATTTCCAAAAATACCTGCCCATACATTCAACTTCTGGGGGTGTTGGGAGTGTGTCTCATGGAAAATCCTTGGATTGGTATCAGCCCAGTAACGACAATTATGGCGATTCACTAAACCATTCAAGAAGAACGTACACTCGTCCGAAAAACACACATTAAAGAGGAAATTATCGTTTATCGCTCGTTCAGTCATTATTTCGCAAAATTGCAAACGACGATCAAAATCGTCTTCATTTAGCTCTTGCACTAGCCGAATCTTATAAGGATGGAATTTGTATTTTTTTAATATTCGTTGGACACTTGTACGACTCACTCCTGTCGCAGTAGCCAATTGCATTGTACTCAGCGTACTATCCATTGCCACTTGCCCCAATACCGCTATTTCCGTAGGTTCATTTAGTACCGGATTTTCAACCTGCCTCTTTTTGTTATGAACGGAGCCAGTTTCGCGAAATTTGGCCACCAATTCGCGAACAATTTTTCCAGACGCATGTTTCTCAGGATGCCGTTGGTTGAACAGTTCGGCGACCCGATTTCCGCATTCATTGTTTTTGAAAAAAAGCTCAATAATTTCTACTCTTTCTGGAATTGAGTACACCATAATTAATCAATTTAAAAGACTCGGCAGTATTGGTACTCTTCAACTACAAGTCACAAGACAGTTATCTAGCAACTTCTTGTGGCCTATCTAAATACGAAACAAAAAGCGGACAATTTTTTGCTCACCAAAATCAGGCTAAAGAATTCGCAAATCAGAAAAAAAACAGCGAATTCTTTTGAAGGAATTTACCAAGCTAATACCGTAAGTTTTGAAGTAAAATTAAATCGATTTTCGCATTTCTCGTCAAAAATATTGTTCGTATTTTCAAAGCTGCATATTTTCTAAAATAATGGATCGATTTTCAAAAAGTAAGAATCGATGTATAGAGAATTAAAAGCCCTTTCTAATGACCCCCCACTTGACCCCCATTCCCATTTAAAAAAATTTGGGGGATGGCACCCCCACTTAGGGGGTTGAAGATTTTGCTATGCTTTTTGCGCCAAAAGTTGTCCCCCCAGAAGCAAACTTTACCTGTTTTTGGATTTTGCCGAAAAGTTCATTACTACCCTGTACTTAATGCCTTGCGGTACGTTTTCGATGGGCTACCCTGTATAGTTTTTACCACTAGCTTCGCTAGTTTCCCTACACCGAAGTGAATGTAGCATGATGGATACGGGTGAAGTAAGCAAACAACTAATTTTATTTTAAGGATAATAGAAATAAACTAACCTAGAAATCAATAAAATATTGCAATCTTTTTTAAGAATTAAATAAAGCTTCCACCCCTCCATATGGGACACTAACTCACTCTAATTTGGTAAGATATTTGTTTGCAACGAGTTCGTTCTCCTTGTGTTGGTAGTCACTCTTTTTCGTTCTTTCGTTGTCAAAAATCAGTTATTTCAACCTCAACCCTGAATTTAGGCAACCAAACTCACACGGATATCACTGATCTATAGAAAGTTGGTAAATACTTATGCTAGTTGTATTAAAATCTTAATAATGATATAATTTTGAATAATCAAATACAATTAAATGAAGCTTAAGAATAAGAAAACTTCTGAATATATTCAATTAAGTCTTCTTTTATTTGGAGGTATTTAAATAATATTTGATGTTTTATAATGTAAACATATTTAGGTGCTGACCCAATATAGAATTGTTATTACAGTTGAAAATTAAATAATGCTATGTATTAGAATTAATCTATTCTTTCTATTTGTATTAACAGTTAGAGACCTATTCTCGATTGTTTTTAGCGCAGTGTTATTGGAGGCCATTAAAGTTGTGGTTATGTGTGGTCAATGAAAAACTCCCTTAAAACGCATGACAAACAGACAAATCGACGTTCCGGAAGGTCGAATCGTGCTATAAACAAACTGTGCCGCTCCTCCGCTCCTGAGGTGTGGCCCTCCGACCCAATCGATCTCCCAGTAGCGATATTCCGGAGCACGGTCGACGGAAAACAAAGACCGCTCGCTCTCTGATCCTCTCTGGTCCAGTCTGGTTGCGAAACGGATTCTTCAGGTGTACGCTTGAACTTTTGGGGGAGTCAGTAGACGGATTCGAAGTTACTCAGAGTTTCCTGACTTGAGTTCTAAAGATAAAAGATTTTTTTATTTTGATTCTTTTATTTTGAACAATTGGGGACAGCCTATATTTCAAACGCGAGCTCTATTCCTGCATATGAAGTACTACTTCTTTTACAGGAGCTGTTTTTTTACTTGAGTTTGCTTAATTTAATATATATTTGTTTATTTTTTAGGTCTTTACCAAGACCATCATTATTTTTATTATTGTCCATTCTATGCAGCACTCTCCGTTGTCTTTTTGGGGGGCACCCTGTACGGAGCGCTACAAAAAATTTAATTTTATGTTTGACTTTCGGTTCAACCCCAACGTTTCCCTGCTAATTCCCCGAACAAACAAAAAGTCATCTCGTTTGCGTTTCAAGTTAATGAAATCGTAATAACGGACGAAAACAAGTCGATGTAATCTGTTTTTGTTTTCATTGTACTTGATTGGCTTCATTCGGGCGGTGTCGCATTGAAAATAAATCGAATGCAATGGTATCGACGGGCGACTTGCATTTAAATTGTCTGTCCCGTTCAGGTGATCACAAGGTTTTTGAATGGTGCAGCTAGTATAATTTTTTAGATATTGATACAAAAGAAATTGCTTGAACTTGTCCTCACGACTAGTGAGAGTCTTATTTGACGACTTCTTAATTGAGAATTGTACACAGCATTGACGAATGATGGCCAAGGTAACTATTACAAATAATTGAAAGATGTTGGTTGCTCTTCTAGAAACTGACTAGTTCAAACGAAAAAGTGATAAAATAGAATTGCGTTATTGTTTTCTTTGTTGGTTGGATAGCTACACAGTTGATGGGATTATGGGAGTAATATTTACAATGACGTGGTAGGTGTAACTTTCTACACAGGTTGAGTTTTCACTAATTTATACAGGGTGTCTAAAAAATAATTGTAAATAATAATTTTAACCATATAGTTCGATTTTTGAGATATTTCGATGAATTTAGAGGTTTTCAAAGTATTTTCAGGTTTTCAGAAGTATTTAAAGATGTATTTACAGGTTTTTCATTATAGTTCGAAGTATCTCCATGTGTTTTTTTAAAATTTTTTTAGTATGTACCTATCCCAAAAATTTTTAAGTTTGCGAGGCATTTTGAGGATTTTAAAGTGTTTTCAGACATTTCAATATACATATTTTGATGTTTTCACCGTACTTGTCTTGCCCACAATGGATTATTTTCACATCATGATCCATATATTTCTAGAGATTTTTAAAAAGATTTTACGGTATTTAGAAGTGTGAGTTTTTGATATACAGGTTCGGAAAGTCCCCAGCACAATTTGTCTATGGTGAGGCGCAGCCCTAGAAAGAGTGATGCCAGATCTATAGATTTTTTTGGAATTGGGGAAATAGGGAATTTTGCTTTATTTCTTGGGATTTTTAAGTCATTTTAAAAAGTATACTTAAATGACAACTAAATGAACTTTAAATGCAGCTGAGCACTATACTCCATTTGAATAATTTTTCAATAGGGGAAACAAGGTCACTAGATTTACAAACAGAGGTATCTACTAGCTACTGTACTTGTGCTGCCCTCTGTTAACGGATGGTATTAACATATCGGAATACCGAAGTCGAAATTGTATAAGTAGTGACATCTATTAAAGAAAAGCCAAACGACGAAATCAGAGTTGACCACCGGTCGCTGAATTACAAGTGAAAGTGGATCTTATTTGTGGAAGAGCGAAACGGGCGGTGACTATGAGACGCCTTCATTATAGCCATCCTTCTCTATCGCACGGATTTCTATGACTTACTTTATCGCTCTCACGTAACGGCCGATGAACCATGGGGACTTTCCGACCCTGTATAATATAGTATATAAGTATTTTAAAATTTTTCAGTTTGTTTCTGATATTTTATTGTATTTTTCTCCAAGATACAATCTAAAATTCTTACATCTTAATACATTTAGACTCTGGAATAATCTAGGATAACTTCACATATAAATTAGCATTTGTTATGTTTAAATATGCATACAATATAAACTTTCACTAAGGGACTCAATATATAGAGTGTCCGCAAATTTCATCGACAACGTTTGACTGCATATTCACGACGATAAATAAATACGAAAAAAAAAGTTAAATAAAAACTTTTTGGTCTTTGAGCTACAGCTCTTCAAAGTTGTCAAAAATAAAACTAATTTAATGAATAACTTCATAACCCTTTTATCGATCGCGGGGTTATTTTTATGAAAAATAAGTTGAAAATAAATAATGTAATATAAACAATGAATTACCTAAAATACCCAAATAAGTAGAGCAAAAACTAAATTTAGGCCACAACTAAGTATAACAGCAGACAATAACCTAACTCTGGTCGAAAAATATGACTTTTCTGGTGGGATATTATAACTCTGTTGTCTCATTTACTCGAGACTTAAAAAATAAAATTGTCGAACAAGCAGCAGGACGCGTAGTATATTTGCTCATAATGCCGCTCCCTAGTGTGACTTTTAATGTTAATTCGGTTGCCGACTCATTTGTAGCCCCGCCAAATGGTCGCAATCCTCGCAGGACCGGCAGCAATTCGGGTCCGGGTTTGCCAGTGTGTTTTTCCTCGCAGCATACATTCTAATTACGGAAACAGTGCTTTGGACCTCCCTCGGGAGGAGCGAATATAATTAGGAGTTGTTCAATGTGTCACATGCAATATTCTATTAAATATTATGTGGTTTTATGTAAACATCATTTGCCTTAGATGGTAAATAAAAATGAAATAGATTTTTCTGACTTGTTTTTGGGTGAGATTTACAGGGTGTTTTTAAAATTCAATAAATAAATACCAATAAGCATGGAAAAAAACTAAAACTACAATATAAATAAAAATCTTGAGACAAGCTAATAGCGCATAGTCACCAGGTCGACTGGTGGTATACCCTGGGGGTATTTATTGATATAGAAGGGGCGTTTGACAAAACGACCCTCTCAAAAATGAACTCAGCTCTTATGGAGAGAGGAGTTTCTCCTACCATATGTAGATGGATATCGAATATGCTCACTAAAAGAACTATACAAATCAGTGTGGGGAATACCTCCGCGAGAGGAATTGTTGCATGGAGCTGCCCGCAAGGAGGTGTTTTATCACCACTGTTATGGAACCTAGTTCTAGACAGTCTCCTATGCCACCTCAACTCGGAAATAGGCGTCTATACCATCGCTTATGCAGATGACCTCACTATGCTGATCAGTGGAAAATCCTTAAGTTAAATTTTCACCTAGCGACAGGTATTCAAACTGGACACTGCTGGCTAAGGAAGCACCTTCACAACATGAGGAAGTGTAAAACACCTCTTTGTAGGAGTTGTGAACAGGAAGACGAGACAGTACAACATGCGCTATGCGAATGCACTGCCGTCTCGTCACGAAGACAATCCGTTTTGGGAGAACGTTGGCCTTCTATGGCCTATATTAGAGAGATCCCCCTGAACAGCAACGTCATCACCTTTTTTTCTGTAATGGGTTGGTTAGCGGCTCAGGTGGATTAATCTAACGGAAGGAAGTACAAGGGGCCCAATGGGGCCTAAGTGCTGTAGCTTTTAAGCTGCCCCCCCCCTAAATTCCAGCTTCCACACTGATTCTGGTAACGAATAATCCCCAAATCTTGGCGTTACCAGTGTTTGTTTACAATGAACAGTAACAAACCGTTATGCCTACGCTCGAGATAATGCGACCGCTGATTGAATGAATAGAATCTCGTGAAAAATTACACCAATCACAGTTAATAATAAAGGTACGAACAAGTGTTATAAGTTAACAATTGTTGGATGAGCTTATTCTGGCAGTTTTTTTCTAAACAGTGGAGGACTATATTAATTTTTTACAAAGAATTTTTTCCATGCATATCTTGCATTATAAATTATCTCTTAAAGGAACTTTTTCACATTTTTTTGTGCTAATTAAGAAACTTATTGTACAAGAAATTGATGGAAAGAAACCACTTTCACTTCTCGAATATTCCCAAAAAAAATTCAGTGGAATTTGAGAACATAATCTGTACACGTCGGTTTCAGGCGGATTATATTCCGCTCTGCAAAAAGCGCCATGAAATAAAGTTTGCCCATAAACATACACGCGTTGCCGAACTCCCAGGAGTCGACTTCGTATGGAGTTGCAACTGAATTTTTATGAGTGTCAGAGGCTTAAAATCCACTTTTAATGGCCAGATTTATGGAGAGCGGTGCCCTGTTGGAATATTTTTCATACATATTTCACGATATTACTCAGACCGCATCGCATATCACTTCCTTAACACATACATGGTTCATATACACTAAGAGAACAAAATTATTCACATATGTAATTTTTCGTTTACGAACTTTAGATACAACGTTATCGTTGAAGAATCGATAAAACGTTGGTGTAAAAACCTTGCTTTTTTCGGAACTGTGCTTTCCCTAATATTTTTAACAACGATTTTTAATAACTTTTTATTAATGTTTGTATAGTATTTCCGAAGTCAGTTGAACATGTATAAAAACGCCTAGCAATAAAATTTATGAGTTTAATAGGCGTTCCTAAAAAAGTTTTCTGCTAAAGGTAAAAAATAATAATTTGTACCTATCTATTGTGTGGAAAACTTCTATTATATGTTCATTTGGCCAACAACATATTTTAATTATTTATGTCCTCAAACAATTTTATTATATTGATGGTAAAAAAATTATATTTAACATATCAAAAACATTTATTTTCATTAAAATATATACTAGGCAGGTACGCAATTTATCTTTAATCATCTCTAAAGTTGGTACTTTATTTTTTTATATAAATTATAATTTGTCCACCGAATTACGTTTCTCGTCGTGTCATCGATATTTTTAAATTTTTGTTTTCGCTTCTTCTTTACGCAATGCTCTATAACACCTTGTTTAATAACACGAAAAATTGTGGACACTGAAATTTCATTTAATATGTGAATTCAATTTATAATTTCATTATCTGGTTTTTCATTTTCTTCCTTTTTTAAACAATCATAAATATTTTAAATCAGACGCTGACATTGAACATGTAAATTTATTTATTTTTAAATTCTAAATATATTTTATCAACAACCGGTGCTACTAATTCGATATTATCTGGCGGTATTTCGTTTTATTCCGTTTCAAAAGGTCTCCAAAATGCCATGTTGTAATAATATTAGTAAATAAAATAACCCTCTTATTTCTTCGTTTAGCAATTGTAATATGAATGATTGATAGAAGGTGTCTATAATAAATTAAAATTACCTGAATCACACCAAATTTCGCATTGCTGCGCTGCACTGCTAGGAAATGTGTCAACAACTAAAATTTATCGCCCAGTCGCCCAGTGCGGCTGTGTTTGTGCGCTGTTTGCCCGCGAGCGCGTTCAACTGGGCGTATACATTTCTACCACCTCCACGTTTAGTTCGACCAGACCTATATATGGGTATGGCTAAATAAATATGGGAATAAGTTTTTCAAATATTTCAATGCCGAGTAGCTGCGTAGCGACCGGACCTAGTACATACTGTCTAGCTCTTTGGTCTTCAGTTGAGATAGGGAGGACTATACATATTTACAATCGTATTTCTTGAAAAAAGGAACTATGAGCTCTTAAATCTAACGATATTGACTCCTGGTATTTCCGTTACCTACTTATAGATTTATTTTTGTCCCCCAATATTCATCCCTCAAGATTCAACGTGAAATATTTTAGAGATATTTTAGAGATATTTTAGAGAATGTGAAAATGTTTTCAAGTTTCGACGTCCTGCGGATCCTACATCTCAAAAACGTATCCGACATTGACATTCTTTTCACAAGACACTCTTTTCTTCACAGAACCAACTGCTATTGTATTTTCAGTAGATGGCGGTCATATTTGATCGCGATTTCTTTAAATCAGTGTTAACTAAAATAGGCTCATTTAGTAATACTTAATTTATAATTAATAAAAAGTATTACGTAAATATTATTAAATCAGGTCGATAGTTTAAAACTACTAATATTAAATATTAACCGTGATAAACAATGTTTAATTTGTTAAATATTTGAAATCGTCCAAATCGTTCGCAGAGCAGTTATGACGTCACACCATTCGACTGTCTCGAAACACGGCTCTATATTATTTTGAATTTTTAATTAACTGTTGATACTGACAAACCACAATTTATAGTTTAAACATTTGACCAGAGGCGGACTGGCTAGATGAACAGGCCCGGGAAACATTCATCAAGCGGCCCGTTTTTTGAAAGTTTCAGAATTTATTTTATTTTAAATAGGCTCTTCGTGAATGATTCATTTGAAATATTTGAAAAAAGTTAGCCATAAATAATTTGATATTGTTTTAAAAATAATTAATATCACAATTTGTTTGTAGATAAAAATTAAAATCTTAAATTAAAATAATTTAGATTTTTTTAAAATGGATAAGTAGTAGTTGGAAGGTATAAGAAGTTAAAGCATTATTATTTTTAATAAATAAATAATCATTAAAATATATATTTTGTATCAATCGAAAATATTGTGTTGTAGAGCTAAGTATAATCTAAAAATTCCAATTTAATATAAAAGGAGATTTTTTAAAAGTGTACTTTTTAAAACTAATTCATTAATTACATCATCTAATGACAAATTATTTAAAATGTCTACATTTAATGCCATTAACATAAAAGTCTCTAGTTTTTCCTGAGTCAGCGAACTTCTCAAACGATTTTTTAAAAACTTCAAAGTGCTAAACGACCTCTCACAAGCTACTTGTGTAAACGATAGAGATAATACGTATTTATATGCTACTGATGCAAAGAGAAATACGTTTGTCAATAGATTGTATCTATTTAAAATCCTGTAACAACATATGATGCAGTTTTTACATGGCTCATGTTTCTTTTTATTTTTTCCTTTATATTTCTGCTGAGTTTCATCAGTTTCATCTTCTGTGATTTTAGTCCAGACGGTATCTGTTTCAAAAAGCCATATTTGGGTGAATCGTATATCCACGGAGATTTTAGAAATGAAAATTTTTCTATGCGCATAAAAAAAACGTGGACTTAACTTTTGGCGACATAATATGTTAAAAATATTCGAAAAATGTCATATTTTTTTCCTATTTAATTATGTATCGTTTCAAGTTGATTCTAGGCGAAAATAGAAGAGGAAAAAAATGTCTGTAATTAAATATTTTACAAAACATTACTAGTTACAAATCGGAATTTTTTTGGGGTATTTAAATTGGCTCAAGAAAACTACATGTCATGTAAAATCATCATACCAAATTTCATCAAAATCGGTTCTATAGATTTTGCATAATAATTTTGCAATCCAGATTTTGAAGAAAAAATTGCAAATTTTCAAAATTTTGCACAGCAAAAACCAAGGTCCTTAGATACTTGAAAATTTAATCACATATCGAAGGGCTCTCAAGCTTTCAAACTTTTTTTCGAATCCGTCAATTAGGAGAGCTCTGGCGCTTGTTTAAACATTGGTCGAATTTTTGTACTTATAAACAATTAGAATAACTTTGTGAATATTCAATCAAATCAAATTTTTTAAAGTAGGTTTTAAAAGTTATTGATTTTTTATAATTAATTTATTAATTTAATCATAATTTCTTTTGAGATTAAAGTATAATTCAAATATTATTTATTGTTTAAAATATCAGCAAATGAGAAATTAACTCATTATATTACTAATTTTCGTTATATTTTGAAAATAATTGTTGTTTAAACAATTTCAGAATATTTAAATAAATTTGTTTTTGATTTTTGATAAACAGTATATAAGTTTATGAACTTACCTTTGATACAATAGAAAAATAAAGTTGACAAGTAAAGGAAGTTTAAAGATAATAACTATCGGACTGTTGAAAGACCAATAACGTTAGGCATTTGAAACCACTCGTACGATTTTCTTGAATTTCTCGCTTGCATAAATAACTTTAAACACGTTTTAAAGTAGGTTGCCAATGAAGAAAAGTATTGTAATCTTAGACCTGGTAAGTACTGGGAATAACAAAGGTATTTTTCAAAAATTTTGCCCGGATATCCCAGTACATTTAGTGTAAATGACGGTTAACTTTGATCGGCTATAACTACGTAACTAATTGACCAATCGATCTGTTTTTTGAAAAGAAGCGTCTTTCCAAGAACTTTTAAAACCTGCTTTAAAAAAATTGATTTGGTAGAATATTTACAGTTACTCTAATTGCTTATAATTACAAAAATTCGACCAATATCTAAACAAGCCCCAGAGCTCTCCTAATTGACGGATTCGAATTTTTCATAAAAAGTTTGAAAGCTTGAGAGCCCTTCTATATGTGATTAAAATTTCAAGTATCTAAGGGCCTTAGTTTTTTCTGTGTAAACTTTTGAAAATTATTATGCAAAATCTATCCAACCGATTTTGATGAAATTTGGTGTGGTAATTCTACATAACATGAAGTTTTCTTGACCCAATTTACATACTCCAAAAAAATTTCCTAAAAAGTATTGTCTTTTAACCCCATTTTTGCGATTTTTTCGATTTTTACCATAATAATCATGATTCATTCGATTTATAACTAGTCTTGTTTTGTAAAAAAATTAATTACAAACATTTTTTTCCTCTTCCATTTTCGCCTAAAATCTGCTACTATAATTAAATAGGAAGAAATATATGACATTTTTCGATTTTTTTTAACATATTGTGCCGCCAAAAGTTAAGGCCACGTTTTTTTATGCGCATAGAAAAATGTTCATTTTTAGTGATATTTGAAAGCCAAAAAGTCAAAAATCTCCGTGGATATACAATTCATCCAAACCAAAACAGATACCGCCTAGTCTATTTCTTCACTTTCACTTTCATCACATTGACGTGTTTCATACTCGTCCAATGGAGTGTGTACAAGTTTTTTCCACTGGTGTGCTAAACTTGTTAATTCATCTCTTAGTTTTTGAGGAGTTATTTCTGGTTCATATATGACCAATTTCTCACACAGTTTGTTGAAAATTGAAGCTTTCAAGCCTCAGATCACAATTACATGTGATCTGAGCTGAGAAATTTTTTTCCTTGATTTTTTTTCGAATTTATTGCTCAAAATTTTTTCCAATTTTTGTTTTTCAAATTTTTTATTCAATTTTTTTTCATATTTTTTTCAATTTTTTTTAAAATTTTTATTTCAAAAATATATTTCATCCTTCTACAGCGCGGACCGGCCCAAAATGACCGCGGCCCATCGGGAAACCTCCCGAGTTCCCGCATTGCCAATCCGCCTCTGCATTTGACTTATGTACATAATTTAGAACAGGATACCGTTTGCTCTGCGCATTTTCAATATTCACCAACTTATCTCAAATTTTATGTTTAAGAATAAATCCTGAAACGCTCTCTGCAATATAACAGTTATTACAATCCCTCCCCCCCACTTTATTTATAAAAACATTTTGATTTCTGCTGGTATATTCCTCCGTAAATGAAGGACTCTGAATACGGTAATTCTTTCTCCAATAAGTGGGCGAGTTCAACGGTGGCTGTGCCAGATATAGAATTTCATAAGGGACTCCTGCCTGGGCGCAAAATGGATTTCATATTTCTTATTTTCATATAGAGTAAACCGAGACCCAATAATGGCTTGCAGGTATACTACCTGCCTTCTCGTGTTACGTGTTACTACACGTGGCTCCGCAAGTTCAAATAAAAGTCGTATTCAATGAACGACCTGTACAGCTGTGGACAATAAAAAAATTCCAATCCTTTTTATATAGATTGCGTTGTTTGCCCTAATGTAAATTGATTACGTTGTGAAAAGTACTTGTGAACAAATAAATTTCTACTATTATTTATTTAGTGTAGACCTGTAACAAGTGGATATATTGTATTTTCATCACATAACTTATTATTTGCCAAGATTTTATAAAACAAGACTTTAGTTTTGTTCATTGAATACTTTGAAACGTTTTAGGGCGGAAACCCTTTTTCTCCACAACTGTGTAATAGAAATATGAAGAAAAAAAAATCTTTTTTTGTCATTCCATTAATGTAGCAAAAGGCAATATGACCTGTCCAATTAAGAAATCGTCCACATTCCCTGTCCAAATATTCGTAGAAGCATTAGTTATGCCATTTCGTGTAAACACAGCTTCATTTGTAATTAACAAATCATATAATATACCCACTGGCTGGTATAGTCTTTCCGAAGTCAGTTGAACATGTATAAAAACGCTCAGCAATAAAATTTAATGGGTTTCATAGACGTCCCTAAAGTAATTTTCTGCTAAAAGTAAAAAATTATAATTTGTATATAATGTGTAGAAAATTTCTATGTTATGTTCATTTGGCCAACAGCATATTTTAATTATTTATGCCCTATATTTTATATATTTCGTTTTGTTTCGTTTCAAAAGGTCTTCAAAATGCCATGTAATAATATCCCTCTTATTTCTCCCTTTCTCAATTGTAATATGAATTATTAATAGAAGGTGCCCATAATAAATTAAAATTACCTGAATCACACCAAATTCCGCATTGCTGCACTGCACTGCTAGGCAATTTGTCAACCACTTGTCAACAACTGAGATGTATGACCCAGTCGCCCAGTGCAGTTGTGTTATATGCCGTTTGCCCGCCCGCACGTTCTTCAACTGGGCTTATACGTTTCTACCATCTCGACGTTTAGTTCGTCTGGGCCTGTATATGGGTATGGCCACGTTTTTCAAATATTTCAATACCGAGTTGCTGCAACAGCGACCTAACCTGGTACATACTGCCAACTTCTTGGTTCTTCAATTGAGATCGGAAAGACTATACTAATATTTGCATACTGCATACTCCAGGCACACTGAGAGATTTTTTTGCTAACGTTAGTAATAATTCACTAACCGTAGCAAAATATCTGCATTAAACAGGCGCCAAGTCATTTGCCTTTTTACCGCCACGGAAAATGCTTTGCTAAAAAGACCAGTAACTAGAAAATTTAGCTAGAAATTTTTGTTACTTCAAGCAAATCAACTCATTAACCCCAAGTGAGCAATTTACCTACACTAAACAAATGACTATATTCAAGACGCCGCCGCCAGGGTACTGTACAGCTTTAGTGATATGCGATGTGTGTGATGTGGGGTTTTAGCTGCAGGATAGTAGGAGTAAACGGTCGACATACACATGTGCACTGAGACAAATTCCGGTTAATTTAAAAAAATGTTAAGTTAGGCCCCAGTTACCTTCAGTCCTGATTTCTTGCAAATAAGGTATCATTACTCCCAACTGAATAAGTTCCAAGGAAGTACATTCACTTATCCGAGCAGAACAACTCGCTTGAGACGTATTAATTGCTAATTAAATAAACATATAGAGAGATTATTTTTGTTGTTGTTGTAGCAGCAAACACGTTCAGCAAAACGCATTTATTTATGGGAACATGATTTTCTCCTTGCAATGTTTTACTTATTAATAAATAAAATATCATAGCAATGCGCCTGACTCGGAACATTTATTTCAACGTACTTATGGAACCATATGCCTTGTACTTATACGTAGATTTTCTTCCACAATGTTTAAAATTTGTTCCTCGGTCGTTACAATATGATTGGAGGCCTGCGACCTCAATCTCTTCGATGCTATTCGGTTACCAATTTTGTCTTCCACGCCATCATTGAACCAACCCGATAGTAGTAGGAATTGGCATATCTATCTGGAAATCGTTTTGCATTCAAGCGAGAAGCTACTACTGCACTTTGTCTTACTTTGCCATTTTAAACACAAGACTGTTGTAAACAATAAACCATGGTAATAAGGTCATTATGAAAACCACAGTAATAAATAGTTATTTGTCAAATTAATTTGTAAATGTGGCTTGCATATCAAAATATTTTTCTAGTTAAAATGTAAATTCTATATAGGACAAAATTATATATAAGTAGCTAATCCTATATCATTATTACCCTTTATTTTTTTCAGGTAAGTCTGCACTACTATTCACATTATCTTCAGAATACTGTAGCAGGTAAGTTGGGCGATATTTATTTTATTTCCATAATAGTACCTATGTATTTACGATTTGCGAGGTTTTTTTGTCGATTTTTTTACGAATTAACGTATCATTAAGTCCTACCTTCTGAAATAACGTCCTTTACAATAGTGCTTCCTAGTTTGTCGACGTTACGCGAGATTTCGACTGTGGCAAAGTCGCAACCCCCGTTAGCGTCTAATAACAATGCGCTGGTCTTGGAGAGGGACGAGTGAAACAGATGCGTGTGTCACCGACGTTTTGTTCCTCATTTAGGCTTTCCAGAGGTTTTGTAGTTGGGTCTGAAGGGGACACCGACGGTATTATTCCCCGGAACTGTCGTAACTTTATGAAAGGCCTTTTGACGGAAGCAATTTACGAGAAAAAATACAGTGGGTCCCACAAGGATATGCGGAAACTTTAAAGGAACATCTCTTGTGTGAAAATTAATCAGAACATTAATGGTTTATCAATTCATGGTTCATGGTAACCAACAACTGACAGTGGTAAAAAATAAATTTCCTTAATGCTGCAAATTAATTAGGTATAGTTGTTTAAAATGACGTCATTTAGTGCGACCGAGAACACAAGCTGCTTCTCGGGTAGTCTACAATTCCCAAGCCAACGAGATTCAACCTAATCTAAAGAAACTCACATTCGAGGAGCTTTGAAGCAAAGTGAATTTGGCAACGATTATATAAAACCAATAATTCAGTATTTAGAATTTGCCAATTACCTATGGAGTTAGGGGCCTCTGTGCACTAGGTACGTGTCTACCGATGAATGAATCGGAAATCGCCTCTTCTATATCTTCAGATCTGATTCATTTGAGTCACAATCAAGAATAGATTATTTGTTTCGATTCACTCACTCTTGAGCCATCTCAACCGACCATGTCATTCATCTTGTCGATCGCACTAAATGGCGTCACGTATTACCGCGGAAGCAAATACCCGTTTAAAAAAAGTTGTTTTCCTTGCGAAAGTATAATAAACTACGTAAATACTGAAACATATGCATGCATGTTAATAAATTCAGTTTGTCCGAGAAAAATCAGTAGATGGGGGAAAACCTGCCCTAGGTCAAAATGAAACGGACCCGCACTCGCAAGAACCCACGGGTTACCGTTATATTATTCATTAAAACGTGAGAATTTAATGGAGCTCACGAAATTATGTCGTGATTACGGCCGGGCTCCTCACCTCGCTCCTAATTTCCCAAAATGGCAGTGTCAATGGGCCCCTACAAATTTCCCTCTCTGTTATGTGCGCCAACTAAACGCTTCAACATGAGCTGGAGGTCCACCTCCTCCTCATTCCTACCGAACATCGATTTTGTGCAGAGGCGCCGTTACTGGTTTTAATGAGAGATATCAATTATTCTTTTCTTGGTACTTATGTCGTTTATCGTTAACATAATATGAAAAATAATTATACAGGGTGATTCATTAACAATGGGAAAGTCGAAAGCTGAAGATACTACACGTGAAATGGTGACCATTGGCGCAAACATGCCTTATCCGAAAGTTAATAGTTTCGGAAATACAGGGTGTTTAAAGTTAAAATTTTAAATCGTTTTTTTGCGATTATTCTGAAAATATGTAGGTTAGGAACTTGAAAATTTATTATTATTATTATTATTATTATTATTATTATTATCGTTATCGTTATCGTTATCGTTATCGTTATCG